>NC_041392.1:442149102-442328940 GCF_002162155.2 Triticum dicoccoides
CTCTGGATGAACATGACGCGGATCGATCGAGCCGGTTGGGGCTGGATGAACAGGACCTCGTGGAGGGCTGGATGAACAGGACCACCCCATGGAGGGCAGGATGAACAGTAGACGGTGGAGGGCAGGATGAACAGTAGCCCGTGGAGGGGTGGTTGAACAGGAGCCCATGGAGAGGGCTGGTTGAACAGTAGCCGGTGGAGTAGCGCGCGGTGGAGGCTGGATGAACAGGAGCCCGTGGATGAACAGTCGCAGGTGGAGGCTGGAGGAGGTCGACGGTGGATGAACAGTAGCTCGTGGAGGCTAGAGGGGGTCGACGATGGAGATGAACAGTATCCCGTAGAGTCCCATTTTGTGGTACGCCACACCCCTCCCGATGAACAGGACCCCCGTTTCGATCGTAGCGCTCCAACACAAGTCCGTTTCCTCCATTTTGCGGTATGCCACACCCCTCCCGATGAACAGGACCCCCGTTTCGACCGTAGGAGGTCCGTTTCCTCCATTTTGCGGTACGCCAGACCCCTCCCGATGAACAGGATCCCGTTTCGAACATGGACGGTCGAACACAAGGCCGTTTGCTCTGTTCTGCGGTACGCCAGGCCTCGTTTCCATTGTCTGTTCCGTCCAAGCCCTCCCGATGAACACGACGCATTCCGTTGCCTCCCCATGAACACGACGCATTCCGTTGCCTCCCCATGAACACGATGACGATGCTGTTTCTCCGTTCCGACCCAGCCATGTACACGAGCCCTGGCCGTACGTATGCGCGAGTAGGCGTTTGAGACCCCGCCCGTATATACACATAGCTGGCCGTATTTTCTTTCTTGCACCCTGGCCGCTGTACGTACGTGTACATGCTACGTGTGCGCCTCTACTACGACACGTGTGCGCCTTTACATCCACCAGTATATATGTACGTACACGTTCGCGACCAGAATGACAACGCTACGTACGCTTCGACCAGGTGGGTTCCGACCGTCAGACACTTCCTTGCGTGCGAAGATGTAGCTGGTGGGTCCCAGTAGTCAGGGGCAAACATTTTTTTCGCGAAATATGGTGGCCCGTCCGGTGGGTCCCCGCTGTCAGGTGGAGGAATAATTATTTTGCACGTAATAAGGAGGCACTTCCTTGCTGCGGCCGTGGACCCAGCTGTCAGCCTCTCCACGTACAGTCCACGTCCGATGGAAGCCGTTCCTTGACCACGCGGCGCTGAGAGCACCAGGGCGGTGGACGATGGTGAGGCCTAGGAAGGGGACGACGCGGAGCCGGGGAAGACGCGGCAGTGGATGCCCACGCGTAGAGGAGTACGAGGGTTCACTGGTTCGCTGCGGTGTGAGGCTGCCGTCACCGCAGAATAACAAGGGGTGTGGGTGAGTAGAGGGATGGCCTGGCCAGCGGTGGGAGTAGTAGGGGGCGGTGAGGCCTCCGCTGCATCGCAGCCGACCACGGGAGGCAGGAGCACGAGGCACGACCGGCGCTGGTTTGGGCGGCTGAAGTAAGAAGACCAAATGTTGAAGAAGCACTACGGCCATTGGATGGACATCGTACGGTCACTGGAGCTAGAATCGTGCATATTGACTAAGTTGACAAAGCCCTCCATCCCCGTCAACTTAGAAGGCCCACAAGCTAGCCTCCCACCAAGGTGCGTCCCAGCTAGCAGGGGGTATTCATTTTTTTGTGCGTAATAAGGAGGCACTTCCGGTGGGTCTGAGCTGACAACAGGGGAACGTTTTTTTCGTGAAATACGGTGGCCCGTCGGGTGGGTCCCAGCAGTCAGGGGCAAACGTTTTTTTCGCGATATACTGGTGGGCGTCTAGTGGGTCCCTGCTGTTAGGTGGAGGAATAATTATTTTCCACGTAATAAGGAGGCACTTCCTTGCGGCTGCCGTGGACCCAACTATCAGCCTCTCCATGTACAGTATTCTTCCGATGGAATTCGGTCGTTGACCACATTGACCACGCCGCGCCGACAACACCACGGTGGTGGACGACGGCGAGGCCTAGGAAGCGGACGACGCAGATCCGGGGAAGACGCGGCAGTGGATGCCCACGCGGAGAGGAGTAGGAGGGTTCACTGGTTCGGCTGCGCTGCCGTCGCCGCAGAATAATAGGGGGTGTGGGTGAGTGGAGTGGAGGGATGGCCTGGCCAGCAGTGGGAGTAGTATGGGGGCGGTGAGGCCTCGCGGCAGCACAGTCGGCCATGGGAGGCAGGAGTAGGCGGCATGACCGGCGCTGCTTTGGGCGGCTGGAGCAAGAAGACCAGAGGTTGAAGAAGCACTACGGCCGTTGGATGGACATCGTATGGTCAGTCGAGCTAGAATCATGCATATTGACTAAGTTGACAAAGCCCTTCATCCCCGTCAACTTAGTAGGCCCACTATACTGGGTCCCAGCTAGCAGGGGGAGTATTCATTCTTTTGTGCATAATAAGGAGGCACTTCCTTGCGTGCGAAGATATAGCTGGTGGGTCCGAGCTGTCAGCGGCGGTAACATTGTTTTTGCGAAATACAGAGGCCGTTTCGGTGGGTCCCAGATGTCAGGTGGAGGAAATCATTATTTTGCGTGTAATAAGGAGGCATTTCCTTGCGTGCGGCCGTGGACCCAGCTGTCAGCCTCTCCACGTACAGTAAACTTCAGATGCATTTCGGTCATTGACCATGCTGACCATGCCAAGCCGAGAGCACCAGGGCGGTGGACGACGGCGAGGCCTAGGAAGGGAACGACACGGAGGCAGGGAAGACTGGCCGTTGTTTTTGTTTCCCATGGGGAAGGGGGTACGACTGTACAAGGGTTTACTGGTTCGTCGGCCGTCGCCGGAGAATAACAGCATGCATGGGTGAGTAGAGGGATGGCTAGGCCAGCAATGGGAGTACGGTGGGGCGGTGAGGCCTGCGCGGTAGCACAGCCGGCCGCGCGGAGGAGGGAGCAGGCAGTCCTGCTGGCGCTTGTTTGAGCGGCTGGAGTAGGAAGAGCAGAGATTGAAGAAGCACGATGGTCGTTGGATGGACATCCAACAGTATACAGGCCATCTATGGAAAGCCTCAAATATGTGGAAAATAGCATACAACCCATCTGCCATTATTTCAAATAATTTACAGCCCATTTGCTAATTCTTACGGGTTTTTTTGGAGCCCATATTCTTTATGTTAGCATTACAGCCCATATTGTGGCCACGGTTAAAAAATTATACGAAATTTTGCATATGTCGGTGCGGTCTGAACTGTTTTTAATCCCGAAATTTCGAGTCACATTCAGACTGATTTTAAAAATAAATGTATATCAATATAAAATCCAATAAATTGTCCACGCATAAATATCAATGCAATTTAAAATCTCGTAATGAAAAAAAAGATATTTGAAAATAATTGCCGGTTTGATGTGTTTTAAAAATGTACATCCCATTTCTCATTATTGATAGGCCATTTTCTCGGCCAGCCGAATGAAGCTCTCCTCGTCTTGAAAGATTTGCATCCCAACAGGCCTGATAAAGCGACTTACTTGACAAATCACAAAAGAACTGGGCTAGCCATTTTCAGAAAGAAAAAAAAACCACTGGGCTGGTCTGTGGTAAACATAAAAGAAAAGGCTGTCTAGACATGCCAGAGTGTCCCGCACAGCCCAGTTGACACCCTGCTTCCATCTCAAAAACAAATTAGATAAATGCCACTCCAATTATGGTGATTCATAAAAATGCCACTGCAATTTCCAAACTTTGAAAAATTCCACTGCAATTTTTGCAAACTTTGAAAAACGCAACTGCAGTTTGCAAACTTTGAAAAATGCCACTCCAGACTTCGAAAAATGCCACTAGAAATGGCATGAAATGGCATTTTTCAAAGTTTGGAAATTGCAGTGGCATTTCTCGGATACACCAGATTTGGAGTGGCATTTATCAAATTAACCCAAAACAAAAATAACCGGGCGAGCTGTTGGGTCCCTGGTGTTAGCCACTCGTTGTGCAATTCTCTCGTTTATTGACTACGTTGACAATGGCATGGGACCTAGATGTCAGAAATCCACTACGAGGAGCCATTTTTTATTGGCTTGAAATAAGGAGGCACTTGCTTGCGTACTGCCATGACCTTGGTGGGTCCCTGCTGTCATCCTCTCCACATACAATCATCTCCTGATTGTGTACGTGTCAACTTGCTAGGCCCATAAGTCAGCCTCTAAACCGTGGAGGACAAATACAACCCATTTAAAAAAATAACAGCCCATTCCATACGTTCAAATGGAAAGTTCAACATTCAGAGCAAAGTAACAGGTCTGATCCACATATAGAGTACTGAACTTCCACGTTGACAACCATCATACCCAAGTTAACTATCTACTCCCACTAACACTCTAGTAGCGTACAAGTACTAACTTACTCTTAGCTAACTAGACGATGTCGGCCGCCATCTGCTGTCCATGCTAAACGCTGGCACCGGCGTCCTCCGCCTCGCCTCGGACTTGCCAGAGGTGCGATAGGGCGCATTCCTCGCACGCGTTGGCCCTTTCCATGCCGACGTGATCCATCAAAGCTTCGGCTTCCAAGCGGGAAACCCACTTGACGAGCTGGTAGTAAAAATCGGCGCCGCGAACACGTGCGTGCCCGACAGCCTCCAGGGCTATTTGCCGGGCGCCAGCCTCCATGTAGTTGGCCCAGTTGCGGGCGCTCTGCTCGCGACTCAGAGCGTCGGTGCGCTGCTACTCCATGTCCCGCTGGCGGCGCAAATCGGCAATACGCTGCTCCTCCGCCAGGCGGTCGCGCTCCAACAACTCCTGCTCCTCCGCCATGCGGTCGCACTCCAACAACTCCTCGATCTCCGCATTGCCATCTAAAGACAGATAGAATGCCTCCTCCCTCCATCTGCCTTCCGGTGAAAACCCGGACACTAGTTCCGATGGTGACCGCCTTCGGCGTCGCCTACCACGGACGGGCGGGGGCATGGCGGACATTACAAGCGACGTCGGGCCGATGGGGGCTTATGAGGATATGGCGAGTTGGGTCATGGTGGCACCTGGGAAGGCCAGGAAACAGTACTTATAGGCGGAAGGTAGCGCGACGGTCATCGGAATTCAATGCATAATGGCTTAGCGTGCCAGCTTGCTGTGGAAAACTATGAGAAATTGAAATTATGACTATGCCGTCCCGTCCCGTTTGGGTCGCACGCCGGCATGGCGGTCAAACGAGTGCACTTGAATCATCTCCCTCCTTGTCAATAATGATTTCACGGATTTAAAGAGTATCTTTTTTCGCATCAGTTAGCTGCCTTAATTACGGCCGGCTGCATGCAGGCACTCATAATCGCTCACAGGCAGTACGCAAAGCAGCATGCAACGAGTCGCAGCCGAGGGCATGCATGCAGCTACTTAAATCGCTGAAATTAATTAGGCTTAAACTTCTGCATGCCATTAATTATTGCCATGCCTTGGTCTTGCTGCTTTGCTCATGGGACTAATAAAGCCCGGACGGAGGGAGTACCTTGGTTGGTGAGAGGTTTAAATTAAGCCCTGCAAACCGGAAAGGGGGTACTAGTACGTGCGTGATCCGCTATTTATTCGTGTAGGATCGAGTAGGTCGTTTCTTGAATTGAGCCCTGCAAACCGGAAGGGAGGTAGTACATGCGTGATCCGCCATTTATCCGTGTAGGATCAATAGTGTAGCTTGTTAGTTTCTTCAGAGGTAGGCATTTTTATCCGTGTAGGATCGATAGTGTAGCCTGTCAGTTTCTTCAGAGGTAGGCATTTTTATTCAAAAAATTGGCACTTTGCATCTTGTGTCACAAATAAAACTGCCAGGAACGCATTTGTAGGCTAGCTAGTGATCGATTAGTAACTTGTAAACACTGAGCGAACAGAAATAAGTAACTGTTTATGCATCTCAATGATTCACAGCTCATATACAAAAATGTAGCTCCAAAAGCAAAGATCAGCCACTTCGGATCTTGCATCGCAACTAAAACTAACTAGTACGATTCCCATACATAAGATCAACATGTTAATGCATCTCAATGATTCACGGATCATATACAAATATGTAGCTCCAAAAGCAAAGATCTAGAAAAAACATCTGTTCTTCCTACTAACATGGATGCTTCTCTTGGCCAACATTCAGTACAGACTGAAAGACAAATTTGTTTGTGAAGTCTACAATTCCTCTTGCAAACGTAAGTGGTTTCACCAACAGCTGGAACCATGAGAATGAACCACACATGATGGATGAACATCCACTGCAATATGATTTGTTCTTCTCTCGATCACACGGTGAGACTATTTTCGGAATACAAACTTTAACTTAGGCAAAATGATGCCCATTGTATAATCGGACCAAAGCAATGAAGCACCTAGTGTTGGCCAATAAATAGTACAGTACTACTTTTCTGCAGTCCATGAAGTGACTATCCAATCTTTCTGTGTCCATTTTCAAATGGCACTGCATGCAGTGACTATACTATTCTCTTGTGTAGTTCAACCAAAATTGCGGGCACTTTGTTTGTTTGCCAAATAGCAACGGGCAGACATCTCTGTTTGCACAAATATCAAGCAACTAGTAAACATATACCACACCTTGTATTTTCGGTTTAAACATGTCTCTTCCGCTTAGCATCCGTCATGTTCTGCACTGGACAATCTGATATAGTTATGTTTTGCCCTGGACAATTTCATACTAAATTGATTTGCTGCATTGGAGCAGAAATATAGCGCATATTCTTCATTAGACCAAGGATATCCATGTTCGCAGTGATGGAAGAGGTGAAATCGATACAACCGAAATTGAGCATCCAATCATTGAATCCTGTCCTGCACCTCCAATGTAGGTCCACCCTGCCAATAAATTCACATGCAAACCACTAGTATTACTATCTAATGACAGTGCAAAAAGAGTAGCAAGATAGTAGCAAACCATGTACCTTCGTAATGAACAGCTCATAGTGCCACCAATTGGATATAAAGGTTTGGAAAAAAACATGCTCCTAATGTTGAACCAGTTGGACTTTTTGTGCAGTTCCACTAAAATCGAGCATCCCTGTTTGCATAGATATTGAAAGTGTGATTACTCTAAAAGTGGCACTAGTTGAAGCATAGACTCACAAATATAAGCATTCCAATTTTAGTGGGAAAAGGTAGCAAGACTGTTTCTAACCACCTATTTGAAGGAATAAATAAAGCAACAACGACTGATGTTAGGAAGGCATACATAGTTTTTTTGGAAAAGTGAGCCATTCCTGACCTTTCCTCTTCTTTTAAGCAAAATTTGTGCAGTTCTACTAAAATAAAATGCCATCACCGCCTTGACAATTCAGTGACACTGTACAAAAGGAAATGACTTAACATTACATCATGATGTTAGGTATGTAGTCGACATGCATTAGAGACAAACATACAAACCTCCTCAAGAGAATAGCCGGAGGAGGTGCCCACTCTTGACCTTTCCTCTTGTCTTCATAATTGTCTGTGCAGTTTAACCAAAATAAAATGACATCAGCGCCTTGGCATTTTGGTGACACTGTACAAAAAAATTAACTTATCTCATGAAAGTGAGGTATGTAATCTATAAGCATTAACAGTGCAAAAATATGAAGGTAGTAACAAGTTTCATCGTTGGTATACTGGCTGTGCAACAGCATTAGAATGCCTTAGCTGAAAAATCTTTAATACATCCACAATCAACAGCTAACCCTGAAATAATCCAGTGACATTAAATGGCATTGCTTAAATTTATGGGTGGCATTAGACTGAGAGCGGCATTAGTTAAATGTGGCATCACTTTAGCAGTAGCATTGCTTGACTTGACTATTGGCGTTATACTAAAAGCAAAAAAAGTGGCAATAAGAGCATGGGAGGCCCATTCGGACAGTGGGCGCACCAGTACGATCTACCTCCATGGACGCAGAGTGGCGAGGGAGGTATGGTTGCCCAGAGCAACAAATATCCAGGCAGCATATGTGGATTACGTCCCATTTTTGTTCTCTTTAGCCACCTTTTTCCTATGCGAGGACAACAAACCGATCGACCTGGTCATTCTCTATTGCGTTGTCATGCCTTTCTACCCTTCTTCAACCAAGAGACACGAGACTCGTTCCTTAGCTACCGATTTTCCCCTTCTCAACCTAGATGCGAGTTCGATGCCTACTCTCTTGGACAGTACAGTCTCCCTTCCTTTCCTTATTTAACCCAGACATGGATTAGTCTGCATGAAGTAGGGTTTCCTTTAATAGTGCAAATTATGGTTTTCGTCTACGTGGCCAGCAGAGCAGAGGATAGCAAATTGGGAAGATGGTGGAGTGGAAAAAGATCCACATGCAACGACGTGGCAGATGGGGCAATAGAACAAGGTTATGGTTCGAAAAGAGGTAGCATACCTAAGGGTCAGCGGGAAGTGGCTTCACTCGTGGTCGTCGTCCTCCGCACACACTACGGCAACAAGCTTGGGGACGGAGGCCATCCCGCGCGGGCGCTAGGTCTGAGAGGACGACCTTGTCGTCAGTGCGTGACCTCGCTCTCCAATGACGAGTGCATCAACGCTGCACGTCCTTTTCTTCCCCAGCGGATCTGTGACCACCGGTGAGGAGGGAGAGAGGGGCCGTCTTTTTTAGATCTGGAGAGAGGGTGGTAGTGTGAGAAGCAAGTGGGCAGCCCTTAGCAAGAAAGCGCTCAAGCTCCAGCCTATATATCTTTTTTATACTACTAGTACTGGAGGTGGAGTAGTGGTAGAGTACTTTATATTTTCTCTGTGTACAGTACCAGTTAGTCGTGCTTCAAAACTGATCGGCACGCCATTAAAAAAATAAAGGTCGATAACTAATGTGGCACCTCGGGCCAACGCGGCCAGATCGCATTTTTCACGAGAAATTACACACCATGTTTCATTGACATGTGGTCCCGTTCCAACATATCAGTGAGACGACGGCGAGTAGTAGGAGTATTTCTGAATGGACGTGTAGGCCGGGGCGCCTCTTCATGAACCGTGGCAAACTTGCAACCGTCCACCGACTCTTCACCTTTCCCTCTCGATTTGGAACTGCTGTCGCACGCTCTTCCTCTCCCTCCTCCATTTTCCTTCAGACCTTCACCCTTTCTTCTGCCATTGTTCGGTCGTCTTCTCCATGGAGGGAACAGGCCGGAAACGACCCCGTTATTCTTGCCCTGATCTAAAAGATGACGTGGTGGAGGAACTCATTGATTGGTGCGACGTCATCACCTCGGCTAGCATGGCAGGTTCGTTCAAGCCCATTCTCGACTCAACTAATAACATCATTACAAAGTACCCAAGAGTCAAGGAGCGGTTTGATCTCCCCTATCTTCTTCGTCATGACCCCGATGACTGGCGCCGGCATGACGGAGGCCTCGCCCTGTGCCAGTTGATGCCGCTTGATAATGATACGTATGATGTTAAGATGCCATCACTTGAGGGTAAGGCTTGGGCGGGCGCAAATGGAGATTGGATTGTTTACATTGGGTCCAACTGCGAGTGGGAACTTGTGAATGTGTACACTCGTGACCGGGTTCCACTTCCAAAAATCTCAGCAGACTGCCCAGAGGTTGAGCACACCGGTATTGTACGCATGTTCAAATACGATCATGGTGACTGTCTTCTACGGAAGATAGCAATTTGTCGAGTTCCCAACCGCTCTTGGAATTACAACAACTATCAAGTTGTTGCTATCTTCGACAAGCTTGTTGCCGTCCTTCGTGGTTCGACTCAATGGATATTGCTCAAAAATCAGTTTCTGTACACGGATGAGTACTGTAATGCAATTCAATACGAGGGCCTTGTGTTTGCTGCCACCACTCGTGGCACTGTTTTTGCATGGGATCCTCGTAGTTTCGGTACGTTTGTCTTCCACTGTAATTATAATTGTTTCATCCACATGCATGCGGGTTAGCAAGTTTCCCTTTACTAATTAACCTTCTTCTTGTGTTTCCAAGGTCCTGTGAACATCCCACCACCTATACTTGAAAATTTTTATAACCAAGGGGGAGATGACGATGGTGATGATCACGAGCATGAGGACGAGTAGAACCCATATACTCAGTGGCGCCTGGCAACTAATTCCGATGGATCACCTCTTCTTGTGTGTATACAACCCATTGATGATGTTACTACTAAGGAAGCAGATGTAGTCTCCCATGGTCGCACTCTACGGACCTATTCCAACACCCATTGCATGGTATTCGGGATGGATACTAGTGTGCTAGCGCCAACTCCTTCTCACTGGTACAAAATTGATAGTCTTGGAGAAAACTCGCTCTTCCTTGGACAAAACTATCCGATGATGGTGAAAGGCGATCCAACTGCTGTTGACACAATGTTAACAGTACCATTTATGAGAAGCAACTGTGTCTATATCTCAGACATTTGGGTTGTTCCCTACCCTGGTACTGATATAGTAGGCCGCTTCAGCCTGGATGATCGGTCCTGCGTTGGTTTCCAGATCGACAATCGATGGCCCATCCCAGAGAATCACTTGTGGTTCAAAGCAAGGGTTTCCAACGTCGAGGAATGGTTGAGTTGAAGTTCATTTCATTGCTTGTTATTTGTTGTGTGGTGAAAACTTTAGTATTTATAATGTATCCTCGTTGTCGATGTGGGTTGATGACCTGTTGTATGTAATAAAATGATATGCCTGTGATAAACTTACTAAATTTATGAATGGCTTTCGAGTCGGTTCTCTGAGTGAGTGGTGCGACGAGGCAAAAATATATTTTCCGAATACATAATTGTACGTGCATTGCAACAACTTATCGGATGAGGCCAATCAACAATAGTAGTACACTATTTGTAATAGCTTCACATGCTTCGCGCGTCGGGCGGGTGTTTTTACTGTAGCCATATGTTAATGTGTTCGCTGTACGTAACCAGCACCCTGAATCCTCGATACCAGTAATATATAGTAGGAGTAAGTAGTAGGAGTAGTAGGGTGGCATGGGCCAGAACAAGCATTCACGTCCAGGAGTATGGCACACGCCACCACCAAGACATCCATCTGACACGATATTATTTCTTGGAGTCCATGCTAGAGCAATCTCTTCAACCTCGTCGTTTCTCTAACTTCAGCCATCACACGACGGGTGAGGTGGAGGTTTGCTGATAGTCGGTTTCCTTAACTGCGGTCCCACTTGTAAGGCCAACTCCAACGCACGACCCCAAACGCACCTCCATTTTGCACGAACTCCAACGATAATTTTGACTAGAAAAGCAAGACCAAAGAAAACAAGAACCACAAGAATACATTTTACTACTCCTGTAAGTTGGATTAGTGCCTTCTCGATGCATTCATTGTTGATCTGCGGAGGCTCGATCTTGCGTCTGTGCTAGCTAAAAGTGATAGAACATCTACTAAATTGCGCTCTATCAATATATGGATGTACTCTTCTTCCCAATACAAAAACTTGCATCCATTCTAGTCCCTCCGTTGCACAATACATGCCTTCTATTTGTCAAAATATATATGTATCTAGACATGTCTTAGTATATAGGTACATCCATTTTTGGACAAATGGAAGTCAAGTATTTTGGAACGGAGGGAGTACACAATAATTTTTTTAAGTTAGCACATCTAGTCTAATCCGAGAGCAGAACCGAAGATTTGGTCGGGTTCTTCCTCCTTTTGCTGACATGTGGGACATCCAGCATCTAGGTCGTGTCATGAAAGAAAATAGAGTGGTAGTTGAAGCCACGAGATGTGCATCTTGGGTTAAACTGTAAATAGAATCTTACTACTCTTGAGTAACTCCAAAAGCGGCCACCGAAGATCTTTATTGGATTTGTTTTTCATCACCAGCACGTCAAGGTGAAAGATGTGCAGGTTCAATGGGTCCGCTTGCGTTTTCACTGACATGTGGGGCCGCATGTGAGCAACAAACAATGGGCTCCACGCGTCCGCTGGCTGGCTGAGAAGAGAGATAGAGGAGGGCTGAGGACGGACTGCAGGAAATTTGTTCTACGTACCTCGATATAGGCTCGATATAGTGGGGTGGCATGGGCCATAACTAGCATTCACGTCTAGCAGTACGGCACACGCCACCCACATGAGTCCCATCCGACACCAAATTTCTTGGAGTCCGTGCTACAGCCATCTCTTCTCCCTCCTGTTTTCTCAGCCATCGCGCGGTGGGCGGGGTGGGGGTTTGCCGATAGTCGGTTTGCTCAACTACGGTCCCACTTGTAAGTGAAAATGCAACACTGCACGCACTCCCGCTTGAGCGGCGTGCCAGACCAACCGTGTGGGGGTGCGACGTGAACACGGCAGGCTTTTCCTTTTGAACTCGTAACTTGTAAAATTTGGTTCTGCTCCGTGGAGTGACCGATAGATAGAAAATAACGATTTTGCCTAGAGTAGTGAGAAGTTTGGTTCTGGCGCCGTTCATGCATGGAGTATGTACGAAAATTATGAAGTTGATGCGAAAGGTAAGATAATTACTATAGTATCATATACTACTACATGGATTTGACAGAAAGATAAAAATACACACGGATCCATCAATGTTTAACGACATCCTCACGCCCTAGTGCGCCGGGTCACCAACCGACGTGTGAGGAGCAGCGGCGTTGGCGGCGAGCTCAACGTGCTTCTGAACAGTGCCGTCCAAGGTTGCCCTGCGCTCCAAGAAGGCCAGCGTCCTATCGTCCTCCTCTTGCATGTAGTAGTCCTTGTGGATGATTTGCATGTAGACGTGGGTGATTATGTCGATGGTGTCTTGCTGCGCCAGGCGCTACGCGGCGAGCGTGACCTCGAGGCGGACATTCTCCGGCGCGACGGCGGGCAGTCGCAGGGCCACCAGTGCGTCGAAGAGGTTGTTACCACAGTGGCCGTTGAGGGTGGCGGGCATCGCAGAGCTTGGGCGCGTCGGCTGTAGGCTTACGTCAAAGTCGTCCGCAAGCTTCTTGATGATGGTGAACTTGTCGAGGAAACTGACGAGGACCTCGTCGAACAAGGAGACGAAGCTGTCGTCCAAGCGGCCCCTCGCCCTGGCGGCCTCAAGCAATACTACCTGGAGACGTTCCTCGGTGCCGGGCCGCAGGCCGGCATCGTGGACCATCTGGCACAGCCGGCTGATGCTCGCGCTCATTGCCTCCATGGGTCTAGCGTAGCTTCTAGTCAACTAATCTTGCAATTCGAGTGATCACTCAGCCCTTGGTTAGCGTGCGTAGGTGCGTAGGATTTCGTACTACTCCTCGGCCCTCTACTGCACCTGCCTTTGGCTGTATGATAGGTGGGCCAGCCACCCCCTAGGGCCACGTGTCATTCACCCAAAGGTAGTTGCCGTAAGTCAATGAAGCTGCGTCCCCCTCCGTGCCGGTGCAGTATAGTCATCTCACCAGACCTCTAGTTGGGGCAAAATGAGAGAAGTTTGATGTTTACTGGTTTATTGGTCCCCTTTGCATTTTGCGCCAAGTTTTGACCTTTGATTTAAGTAATAAAATGTTAATGCATGTAAACAAAAATGTTGTGTAAGTCACCTTACGAAAACCAAATAATCCCAAAATACTTAGGCACGGTGCATTAACTCCCTCCTTGTTTCTTATTTCATGACATATCAACCAATGAGAGATGTGGGCCGTGCATGCTTTCAATGACTTGAGACTACCAAACATGATATGAAGTGTTTAGTTCATTGCATGTAATCCTATTAGTACTCTAGTTAGGAGTAGCAAAAAAACATTAAGTTCTCTCGCCGATAGGAATAAAACACCATGTATTTATTTATAGAGGGAGTAGTACATTTTTGGTGACATGCATTACTAGATATTGCTAGTCAAATATTAAAATCCAGATGGACGTGATAGTACTCCTAAATCTAGACGGTGGTGCTACTAGTACTAGTAGTAGTACTACCAATGTAGTAGTAGGAGTACTAGCACGGTACTACCCGTTGGTCAAATTATTACGTGCTTCTCCTCACAGTGAAGTGACAAGACCCTGCGCCGGAGATGACACCTGAGTATAGGCGCCGTGTTCGGCATACCATAGTCAGCCTCACCGTCTGCAGTCACTATCATCATGGCTGTAGAGCTAGCCTGCTTACAACTAGCCCTATTTGACATAATTTCCCGTGCGTAGATGCCCGTGCATTGCACAGAACACCAAGATTGGGGGTTGACGGCTCCGGCAGCGGCCATCGCGCCAGATTTTCCACGACCTTCTACTCCTAGATGTGGTGGGAAGGAGATGAGGCTGATTGTGAGAGATAAGGAGTTGTTTGTAAATAGGGAACAAGTGCAGGCATCTTTTTGCAAAAATGGAGAAGCTTGGTTTGTATGCGTCAGACCTAGCTCCGACGGCTATTGGTGAAAGATGGGAGGCACAACATCATCACCAACTCAGGACCTGTTTGATTTGTAGGATTTTGAAAACGCAGGAAATAGGACACGGCAATATTACAAGTTTCAAATTGATATTACAAATGTTAGGAGTAATGCTGCACCTACGAAGAGAGAATTACTAAGAAGTTTACGTAAGAACTTTCGTTACTTTAGGTGGATGCAGCATTATCGTACAAACTAAAATCCACCGCCCTGACAAGTCACTAATGGGCAAATAAGTTTTCGAGTCTCTGGACACCTGATGTTTCAAAAACAAATTCAGGTTCTGCGGAGACTTTGTCATTTAGGCTTACACGCTTGCGGTGATCAGCACGCCATTCATTGTTGCGCCAGAGAACGCCAAACCTCATTACCTTGAGCACACTTGCCTCCAGAACAAAGAACCTGGCCAATTTAATCTCAGATGTGCTGCCTCGGTAGTCGATCAAATCAATTTCTGTAAGATGGAGATCAAGGCATTCGATGAGATTGTTATAGTGCAGCACATTTTTCACTTTCGGGTCTTTTTTTATCTGCAAAAGAAGAGAACATATTAGAGAAGCTGGCTGCATAAGATTGCCGTGTCATCAAGAGGTACCAATATCATTCGCTCATACGATAGGGTTAGCTGGCTAGTGATATTTCTCTCTCTCTCTCTCTCTCTCTCTCTCTCTCTCTCCTTCTCTCTCTCTCTCTCTCTCTCTCTCTCTTTCTTTCTATTTCCTCTCATTTAACTAGGAGCACGTGAAGAGCTTGGGCATTTGTTGCCTTCCACTATGTGGCCGATGCCATATTTCGCAAAAGTATGCCACATAACACGCATCGATGTCAAATCAAAAGATTTTGGCACCGCTCTCGCGATGTGAGAGAGTTGGCACCGTTGTGCACACAGACCCACATGTATAAACAAATCAATCAAACCAACTACACCAGCCTCTCACTCTCCCAAACAAGTGTTTCTTGCCTTAGTCCTCTCTCTCTCCCACGTAGTGTTTTTTCATTGCGTGGGTTAATTTGGCACCGGAGCAAAGTAGGTGATCTAGATTGGGACACCAGGTGAGCAATGGAGGGGCATCGATGCCAAATGCATCACAAGTGAATTTGGCACATGTTTTGGCCTACATAGCCCACTTTTGTAATACTACCTCGTATTTAGTATAAAATTTTGACCATAGATTTACCTAAGAAAATGCCAATGCATGTCACTAAAAATTACACCATTTGAAATTATGTTCAAATACGAATCCAACGATATAGTTCTTAGTGACATGCATTAACATTTTGTTAGTTAAATCTATGGTCAAATTTTGATACTACAAAATTGGAAGAGTAAACCAGGACGGAGGTAGTACTTGCTCTTAGGGTAACCATAGAGTTACTGGAGTAGTCTAAGTTACTTTCCACTATGACTAGCCTAGGCCACTATAGTAGTACAGCATAAAAACGACGCAGGTGATCACGTGAGAAAAAATACTAAAAACATTTCTTTCGGTGCAGCGCGTAGATGCAGTTTTGAACACTACACTTGTCATCGTAATTTGGTTTCAACTTACTAGCGTGCGGGGTGCTACCCCGAGTGGTTTCAACTTTGTTTACTTCACCGCGTGTCAGATGGGCCTCTACTTTACTTATTTTAACCCACTGCCACATGGGCCAGCACACGAAGATACAGAACACGAGTTCATAAGGCAACATGTGGATTGGTCGACCAGTCAACTAAACAATATATGGAGTTATACGCTGACACAATGAGCGTATAATCCGTCGGTATAGAGTGTTTGAGTGAGAGGGGAGGCCCGTGACAGATAGCAGAGAGAGAGAGAAAGAGCTACTCCCTCCGTTTGATAATGTAGTTCCAACATTTTTTTAAGTCAAACTTTTGAAACTTTAACCAAGTTTATAAAGAAATTACTTATATCTAATGATCGTTCCAGATGTAAATGTTTTTCACCACATATACCTGGTCAAACGTTTCTGAGGTTTGACTTTTCAAAACATCCATATGCTTATGGATGTGACAGAGTCCCTAACAAGAGAGAGAGAGAGAGAGAGAAAAGTGTGTGTGCGTGTGTGAAAGAGACATGGACAACACACGATAAAAGTAGAGAACAAGCATGCGTGTCTTATGCAAACATACCACACATGCATCTTCGACAACGGAGGCAAGGTGAGGAGATAGTGTGTGGTTGTTTGGAACTGAGAGAGCAAGACCCCTAGCACGTGGCCAAGAGGGGTCTGACAAACAAGAGAGAGAGAGGTCGAGAGAGACGTACAGAGAAAATGCAGACATGGGGAGGAGAGAGTGTGTGTTTGTCATAGAGAGATCCCCTGGAGATCGTGATGGGACTACATGGGTGGGAGATCGAGTGACAAGGTGTGTGCGCGATAGAAGATGCCCCGAGAGATATCGAGATAGACGTATGGATGGAAGGAGACAATACGTGTGTTCCTGATGGCTAGTAAGAGATAATCATACTTAGGAGGGGGGGGAGTGCTTGCGCCTATGATGGATTGAGGGATTATGGTACTTAGGGGGGTGCGTGTCACATGGAGAGAGAACAAGGGCGGAGAGTGTTGGATGGGTCTATATGTATAGCGCGAGCGAGACGTGTGTATGTGTGAACCAGGGGGATATAAGACCAGTTTGGCTTGCGTCCTGAGCATCTTTTGCCTGGCCTGGGGTTGTGGCTGGATTTCATGCACGCTTGTTTGGTTGCTACCCTGTGAAAAAGAAAGCCCGCCTGGCCTGGGTTCCCTTGCACTTTAATTAGCCTGGCTGAACTCCAGACATTGCAAGTAGCCTGGCCCAGGCGACCGATTTCGAACGCCTAGTCATGCCTGGTCGTGTGGCCACGAGGCTAACAGCAACATGGATGGATATTAGCATTAAATAATTGATGCATGGATTGATTGATGGGACGTTGATGCTTTGCCTGGCCCAGGCATGAACCAAACGCTTCAGCACCACACAAGCCTGGCCAGGCAGAAATATTTTACATCTCATGTCCACACCAGGCAGTACCGGCCATCAAGGCATGAGGGTCAGGTCACGAACCAAACTAACCAATAAAGTTTGAGAGAGATTGAGGAGCCCCGATAAGGCTGAGTGGTGCGTCAGATAGCTGAGAGGGGGAAAGAGATATTCCATCCGCTCAATAATGAAGTGCATGTAAATTTTTTAGAAGTCAAACTTTGGAAACTTTGATCAAGTTTACGCAAATGTTATTTATATCTACAATACCAAAGATACATCATACAAAACTACATCTCATGGTGAATCTAATGGTATATGTTTGCCGTACTAGATGTAATTCTTTTTCTCCACGTACATGGTCAAACTTAGTGATGTTTGACTTTTCAATAAATCTATATGCTATGGACCGAGGAGAGTGCCTCAGTCGAAATAGATCAAGTGCGTGTGAAGGAGAATGAGTACGTGTGCAAAAGAGTATGTGTGTGAAAGAGAAAGTGACAACAAACGATAAGTTGGAGAGAGAGAGTGTGTGTTTTCTCGTTTCTTATGCGAACATATCATGCATGCATCTCCGAGATGGAAAAGTGAGGCGAGGAGATACACGAAGATAGCTAGTGTGTGATTGTTTGCAACAGAGAGAGACACCCTTGTAGCACATGTCCAATAGAGGTGTGGCCAACAAGGAACAAAGGTCGAGAGGGACACATGGATGGCATGGACACATGGGGAGGGAGAGAGGGTGTGTTTGTGATAGAGAGATCCCGTCGAGATCGTGAGGGGACTATATGGGTGGGAGATTGAGGGAGTGCGTGCACGATAGAAAGATGCCCCAAGAGAAATCGAGATAGACCATGCACATGTTTGTGATGGAGACTAAGATTAGCTAGTCATATACATATATGGGGGACTGCGTGTGCCTACAATTGAGTGAGATACCATCATCATACTTGGCTAGCTGGGCATGAGATTGTGTGTGTGCGCGTGTGAGATGGAGAGAGAACGAGGGGGAGAGATAGAGTTTTAGATGGGCCTATCGAGTGCGAGTGAGATATGCATGTGTATGCGTGACCCAGGTGGATGGAGAGTTTGAGAGAGGGGGGAAGAGCTCCGAGACGACATAGTGGTGCGTAAGAGAGTTACAGGCAAAGAGCCAAGGAATCTGTGTGCGTACGATGAGTGCACCCAAGATATCTAGCTTGGACTAGCTAGAGTATCATACATAGTGTGCGAGAGAGACCTATAGATGGTGTACATATGCATGTGAACTATAAAGACCCTCCCACACACACAAAGAGAGAGAGAGAGAGATGGAGAGAAAGGGAGAGGGACGAACAAGGTTTTTGTGTCGGATGCGTGCGACAGAATTGAAGATTGTCGGAGATAGAGAGAGAGAACAGGAGTCCGAGAGAGGGGGAGGTCGCGTTTTATGCATCAAAGACTGATATAAACCATGTTTCGATATAAACTTGCATTCAAATATTTAAATTGGAGAACATGTTGTCTGCAATCCACACATGAACGGATATATGCGTATATCAAACAAGTTCATTAATTTGACTTTCAACATGTTCATGGAGTACTATAATATTGTACAACATGCTACTCGATTGAGGTGTTCAATTTTGGATTTAGTTCACTATTTTGACCTACTGAACGAGCTATTTCATTGAATCGAGATATTTCATTTTGGGTTTGATTCGCGTTTTTGAGTGGGTCAACTATTTGTCATATAGTAAATCGCTAGCAACGAGCATGTAAAAACACATTACTCCCGAGCATCATCTCTCCATCTAAAAAGAAGTGGCAAGCTAATATTTCAAAATTTGATCCGAATCGACTTGGTAAGGTAGACGTGGATGCTCGTTCTCCCAAATTTGAACGAGCCGTTAAACATCCTCTCTGCTCGGTGGAATTTGCCCGAGCAAATAAATGGGAGACGCGAAATCCTATGTGGGACATGCATCAATTGGCCCGTTGTACATCGAGGGTAGGTTCGTAACTTCATCCTAGCGCGCCTTCTCCTCGGCCGAAATGACATGTGCCGAATAATTCATAAACCATGGTTGGCAAAACACACTCTCCTCGCCCGAAATAGCTCGCGCCCACTATTTCAAAATACGCTCTCCTCGCCCGAAATCGCTCGCGCCCACTATAGTTCAAAACACGCCCTCCTCGCCCGAAATCGCTCCCGCCCAGAGAAGCAAAGTTACTCTACTATCCCCGACCCTCAGTACACAGACCCAAGCCGAGAAGCCTATAGGCAAGGGTAGAACTATAACCCCCCCCCCTCACATTTCAGACAAATGCGTCCGTAAGACATGGTTCCACTCCCCTCCCAATTTCCCCCGCCCGCCCCCATTCATAACTCGTGGGCGCCAAATCACCTTCTCCCCGGGAAGCTCCCTTCTCCTGAGCCGCGAAACCTCAGCCCCACCTCCATGGCGCCCCCCACCGCACCAATTTCACAGCCGCCCTCCTCCCTAATGCCGGAGACGCTGTCCATTTGCCGTTGTGCACTGGGCCGTGTGCCTCTTACTCCGTGCTGCTGGTGCTGCCTCGACGACGGCCGTGTGAACCGTACCGGAGCCGATTCACCCCCGCCGTTGTTCATGGCGCCGGAGCGGCTCCAACTTCGGATCCGTCCAGAGTCCTGGCGCTGCTTCGGCATAGCCGTCGACCGTCGCGACATCGCTCTTTCCCTGCCGCCGGTCGCCACCGCAACCGCGCCGGCCTCACCGACTCGGCAGCTGGACCTGCCTACTTCACCATGCCGCCAGATAGGTCGCACCCTCATCTCAAATCACTTTATTTAGGCGTCAGTTGTCTGAATTTTTATTCTGGCCCAATCGATTTGCAATGGGAAGCAGCACCCCTCGAGGCGGCGGAGCTCCTAGGCTGCGGGTTGGCTGGTGTCTAACGTAAGGGTGCGGGGCCGCAAGTTCGCCACGGAAGCAGCGCTTAGATGGCTATCTTTTAGAGTTGCGTGGTTTGAAGGTACTGCCACCGTCGGATCTGGATGACGGGGAGTCTTTGTGGATTGGCCCGGGGGCGGCGCAATCACGGCAGTGCAGTGGGGCGAGGAGCGGGGTTTTGGCCGGGGCCACGGACGGCAGAGGCAGGCTGCTCTGTCGTTGGTCGCTGGCTCTTCGGGGAAGATTTCGAACAGTGTCAGCCGGGAGGCACAAGACGGCTAGCCATCTGGCGTAGATCGGACAGTACCAAAATAAAATAAAATCGTGTGACCCCAATTTAGTCTTCAGTCAACAGACGTGTGACCACTCTCATACCTTGTTGTTGATCTCTTAGTGTATTTCTTCAGATCAAAGAAATATGTCATTCTTAACATTATGTGTTATCTGCATCTTCAGACACACCATCTTCCGACTCACCGCAGCTGCTCCAACAAGGGAAGCATACACCAGAAGGGAGCTATAGTCCCCACTCAACAGTTCCCTGCATCGAATGCGCGGGCCCGACATGCACAGCCACAATAACTGCAGGGCCATCGACAAGTCAACACATGATGCTCACTCCTATGGATGGCAGCCAGATAGGTTGTACCCTCATCTTACTTGTGTGCAACATTTATGGCTTTGTTATTCATCTAAGCATGGAAAATAGATCATCACATTTCACTATATATTCATGCTGATCTCTTACGGGTCTTGTTCGGGAGTTAACACTGTTCCATAGTTCAGCTAGGATACTTGTTCTTTAGGTAACACTGTTCCATAGTTATCATCCATCAGCCAATGCTATCCCACAGGCTGGTGATTATAGTATTATACCACTTCTAGTATTTCCTATGTTGTTCTTTAATACTTTTGTGTGCCATCTAGTTAATCTCGAGTACAAACGATACATATTCTGTAGCTTTCATCTGTGTTCTCCCTTTAGTTTATGAGACCTGTTGCTGCTAGTTAACCCCAGTCCTACTATTTATGTCGTCTCCTACAGGCACTCATTACATAAATCTAACTACTAGTTGTCTTCCATGCATGTCAGATATAATTGCACACACTGATATATCCACAAGAACCTCACGGAGCAATGTAAAGGCCAATAAACTTGATGTTAATGATACCCAATATGATGGAACAAACAAAGCCAGTTCTTCAGAAGACTTGCAGAAAGATGATGAATCCTCTTCACCCCACAAGGTCCTTGCTCTAACTTGGCCTGTGATATGGGTACAACATGCATATAATGTCCTGGAGTGTATCTACTCTGTTGCAATGTCATGTGCTTAGCATGCTGATCATGCATGTAAATATGTCATGCCTTCCTGTTTTTCAGTACCTATTCCATTCATGATAACATGTTTTCAAATTCAAGTACTTTCATTCTACTCTATCTTAATGCCATCTGCTTAATTTGGACATCATGCTTCTGAATATCTTATGCATTGTTATTCATCAGTATATACTTCATCTGTCTACCATACCATGTTTTTTTACATTGAAGTGTTGTTCTAGTGCTTTGTTGCAATGCCATCTTATTTTCCCAATCATACACGTGTATGTTTCCTTAGTTATTTCTGTATGTATTCCGCTAGCATACAGTTTTACATTCAACTAGTGTTTTTTTTGCTGTGTTGTCCTGTCGTATCCCTAGCTCTTACACCATACTCCCTCCGTCCGGATTACATGTTGCCTATTCTATCTCTCTGCTGCCGCATGTTTCATAATTAAAGCACCATTCTACGATAGGTTTGAATACTTTGGTTCTATAGTGGGTTTTTCAGTGTTATTTTTACTGTGTTGTCCTATCGTATCCCTAGCTCTTACATCATACTCCCTCCGTCCGAATTAAATGTCACAGAAATGTATAAAACTGGATGTATTTAGAACTGAAATACGCCTAGACCCATCCATTTATTTTCGGATGGAGTGAATACATGTCAATATGTCATGCCTTTCTATTCTTTAGTATCTATTCCATCTCTGTTGTAGCATGTTTTATAACTGAATCACCATTCTTCTATATAAGGCATGCAAGGTGAAGACGGTTATGTTAGAATCTGAAGGGTTACAAACTAGGTCTTTGCAAAAGATCCAAACGCCAGGAGATAATAAACCAACTCCATTTTTCATAGATACTGCTCCAGCACAGAGAAACCCAACTCCCACTGATAATAAGCAGATTCTAGTGGCCAAAGAACTAGTCCACTCCAGTCCAGCAAAAGAATGTCAACTCCATTCTAAGAAGCGTGTGTGTATCCTTGCATCATGAAATTTTATAGCATTCTGATCATATTTTCTACATGTTTCTTACCCGTCTCTCTTTTATAAAATAAGGTTAAATGATACAAGACTTCCTCCATTGGGATCGTATTCGAGGAAAATATCTTGCGGGAATTCTCTGTGCTCCAGTGTTGATGTAAGTACCTGTTGTATATCACTATATTTTTACATCAGCATGTATTTTGTTAATCGGCGTGAATCTAACCTTTATCTGATCTAAAATTACTTGTAGCAAAATGTTAAAGGCGCCAATGTTGATTTTTGTAAGGAAAACTTCCTGGTAGTTTTGCGTACTGAGCTGCTTGAATGAGCTATCTCATAATCACGCACATTACTGAATTGTAGTGCTTCTCTGGTTGCCCATTCATTCATTTTGTCAATGTTGCTTTCGTATTACCTCACCTGGCTGATGATAGCTGTGTCATATTGTGTTAATTTGGTGTAGGCTAGTTGCCCAAACGTTCATTGTGTCAATGTTGCTTTCCTATTATCTGACTTGGCCAATGATAGAAATGCTAGTGTGTTAATTTTGTGCAGGCTGCTGAAGATAAGAAGACAAACTCTGAAAACAGCAAGGCAACCCCATTGTTTCTTTCCAGTAAATCTAGGCTAGGTAATATGGCAATAACTCATGATTAACCTGTTTGGTTCCCGTACTAATTTATGTTATGATGCACTGGTCAAGACACTCTCCACTATCAATAATACAAGCCTGCCAAAATCGCCATCTGAATCTGTTCAGTATCCTCTGTCTCGAATGCAACGGAATAAATGTATGTTTGTGAACCAATTAATGGCTGAAGCAATGATGGAAATGGTGGATGAATCAGAGGTGCAGACTTGTGCGACACAACAACTGATCAATGTTTTCAGAGACAGTGTGGCAAAGCAGCAAGAACTTGCCCACATGCTTATGGGCGTCATCTGTGCTGAGGTTGCAGATTGTGACGTTGTAGATGGTTAGGTTCTGCTCATTTATTTGCACTGGCATCAATCTTTGATTGCCCAGTGGATGTAATTTCCTGTAATATATTCTAGATGTGCAACGTTATTCCCTGTATGCCGTACCTTTGCTCGTCGTAATGGGCTCAAATTATCTAATTTGGCCTAAAGACATGAACGAACTTTAGTGGGCCCATTAAGTTAATGGGCCGTTACTAGGCCGAAAGTTAATGGTCGGCCCTCTTACCTCCCGGGTCATTAACAGGCCGACATCGAAGCGGGCAACAGGTGGCCCCAATTTATTTCACGGGCCATTAACAGGCCGTTACTAAGTTTGGACTACATATGGCCCAACTGTACTATAGGCCTTTAGCAGGCCGAAAGAGAAAGCGAGCCTGTATTGGACCATGAAGAGCATGGGCCGCTAAGAGGCCGAAAGTCAGGTCGTATTGTAAACGGCCCAACTGTGTTGTGGGCCTTTAGCAGGCCGAAAGAGAAACCGGGCTGGTATTGGATCATGAAGGGCATGGGCCGTTAAGAGGCCAAAACTAAGGTCCGACTACAAATGGCCCAACTCATTTATGGTCCGTTAATAGGCCGAAAGGCACACAGGGCTGTGAATTGGCCCAACACTTAAATGGGTCGCTAAAAGGCCAAAACTCAGGTCCGACTACAATTGGCCCAACTGATTTATGGGCCGTCAACAGGATGAAAGTGACACCGGGCCAGAAATTGGCCCAACACTTAAATGGGCCGCTAAAAGGCCGAAACTCAGGTCCGACTATAAATGGCCCATCAGATTTATGGGCCGTCAACAGGCTGAAAGACACACCGGGCCGGAAATTAGCCCAACATTTAAATGGGTCGCTAAAAGGCCGAAAGATGTACATCCTGAAAATTGGCCCATCCATTAAATGGGCCGTTAACAGGCCGAAATCTCATGGAGCCGATATTGAGCCCAAATATATAGCGGGCTGTTAACAGGCTCAAACTGACGATGGGCTACAATGGTGTCAAATCTTTAACGGGCCGAATTGGCACATCTCATATGGGCCGTGGGCTTAAATGGACCTAACACAAGTAGGCCCTATATGGGCCGGCCTGCTAATTTTTACTGGGCCGACCTTTTTCACTGGAATGGGCCACTGTTGGGCCGTGCCACGTGTCGACCTATCATAAGCGCCTCCTGTCCAATGAGTGGATGACATCTGTCCCAACGATGAGCTAACACATGTTTCCTCTAGCCAATGATGATTTTACACGTGGAAAATCCCCATTGGTCAGGGCTGTTAACGGGTTATCGGATCCAAAACCCGACCGGATAGCTTAACGGCGTTCCATTACAGTGGATGCCATGTGTCGGTCACCCTTGACGAAAGCACTTCTGTGACGCGCGATTTATCGTCATGGAAGTGGACACTTCCGTGATGATAATTTTGGTAATGTCATGGAACACTTCTACGACAACACATGTATCACTATCTTGATTCTGTCATAAATTTGTCATGGATGTACATGCATGACAAAAAATGCGACCTACTGTGACAAACACGTATCATTACGGAAGTGTATTTTTTTGTAGTGTCACTCTGAGTATCGGAGAGGTATCTCTGGGCCCTCTCGGTAATGCACATCATAATAAGCCTTGCAAGCAATGTGACTAATGAGTTAGTTGTGGGATGATGTATTATGGAACGAGTAAAGAGACTTGCCAGTAACGAGATTGAACTAGGTATGAAGATATCGACGATCGAATCTCGGGTAAGTAGCATACCGATGACAAAGGGAATAACATATGTTGTCATTATGGTACGACCGATAAAGATCTTCGTAGAATATGTGGGAACCAATATGAGCATCCAGGTTCCGTTATTGGTTATTCACCGGAGAGGTTTTTCGGTCATGTCTACATAGTTCTCGAACCCATAGGGTCCGCACGCTTAATGTTCGATGACGATTTTGTATTATATGAGTTATGTGATTTGGTGACTGAATGTTGTTCGGAGTCCCAGATGAGATCATGGACATGACGAGGAGCCTCGAAATGGTTGAGTGGTAAAGATTCATATATAGAACGATAGTATTCGGACACCGGAAGTGTTCTGGGGGTATCGGGTACGTAACGAGTCACCGGAAGGGGTTCTAGGCAACCCCCGGCAAGCTATATGGGCCTAATGGGCCAAGAGTTGGACAGACCAGCCCCAAAAGGGGCTGGTGCGCCCCCTATAGGATGAATAAGAGGAGAATTAAATGAAGGGAAGGGAGAAGGAAAGGGGAGGATTTGGCCTCCCCCTTTCCTTCCCCTCCCCCTTTCTTTCCTTTCACCTCCGATGGATATGGAAGGGGGGAGGCCGACTTGGAGGAGGCGCCCAAGTGGGATTACTCCTACTTGGGGCGCCCCTTGCAGCCCCTCTCCCTCTCCCACCTATATATATGTGGGGGGGGGGGGCACCACTAGAACAAACAACATTGATTCCTAGCCATGTGCGGCGCCCCCCTCCACGGTTTACGCCTTCGGTCATATTGTCGTAGTGCTTAGGCAAAGCCTTGCGCGGACCACTTCACCATCACCGCCACCACGCCATCGTGCTGACGAAACTCTCCATCGACACTTTGCTGGATTAGGAGTTCGAGGGACGTCATCGAGCTGAACGTGTGCAGAACTCGGAGGTGTCATACATTCGGTACTTGATCGGTTGAATCGACAAGACATTCGACTACATCAACCGCGTTAAACTAACGCTGCCGCTTTTGGTCTATGAGGGTACGTGGACACACTCTCCCCCTCTCGTTGCTATGCATCTCCTAGATAGATCTTGCATGATCGTAGGATTTTTCTTGAAATTGCATGCTACGTTCCCCAACAGTGGCATCCGAGCCAGTTCTATCCGTAGATGATATGCACGAGTAGAACACAAAGAGTTGTGGGCTGATGTCTACTATGCAACCTTCTTCTTGTAGACGTTGTTGGGCCTCCAGTGCAGAGGTTTGTAGGACAGTAGCAAATTTCCCTCAAGTGGATGACCTAAGGTTTATCAAATGTGGGAGGCGTAGGTTGAAGATGGTCTCTCTCAAACAACCCTGCAACCAAATAACAAAGGGTCTCTTGTGTCCCCAACATAGTCAATACAATGGTAAATTGTATAGGTGCACTAGTTCGGCGAAGAGATGGTGATACAAGTGCAATATCGATGGTAGATATAGGTTTTTGTAATCTGAAATTATAAAAACAGAAAGGTAAAAAGTAATAAAAGTGAGCATAAACGGTATTGCAATGCTAGGAAACAAGGCCTAGGGTTCATACTTTCACTAGTGCAAGTCCTCTCAACAATAATAACATAATTAGATCATATAGCTATCCCTCAACATGCAACAAAGAGTCACTCCAAAGTCACTAATAGCGGAGAACAAACGAAGAGATTATGGTAGGGTACAAAACCACCTCAAAGTTACTCTTTCTGATCGATCTATTCAAGAGTCCGTAGTAAAATAACCCGAAGCTAATCTTTCCATTCGATCTATTATAGAGTTCGTACTAGAATAACACCTTAAGACACAAATCAACCAAAACCCTAATGTCACCTAGATACTCCAATGTCACCTCAAGTATCCGTGGGTATGATTATACGATATGCATCACACAATCTCAGATTCATCTATTCAACCAACACAAAGAACTTCAAAGAGTGCCCCAAACTTTCTACCAGAGAGTCAAGACAAAAATGTGTGCCAACCCCTATGCATAAGTTCACGAGGTCACGGAACTCGCAAGTTGATCACCAAAACATACATCAAGTGGATCACATGATATCCCATTGTCACCATAGATAAGCACGTGTAAGACATACATCAAGTGTTCTAAAATCCTTAAAGACTCAATCCGAGATAACTTCAAAGGGAAAACTCAATCCATCACAAGAGAGTAGAGGGGGAGAAACATTATAAGATCCAACTATAATAGCAAAGCTCGCGATACATCAAGATCGTACCACCTCAAGAACATGAGAGAGAGAGAGAGAGAGATCAAACACATAGCTACTGGTACATACCCTCAGCCCCGAGGGTGGACTACTCCCTCCTCATCATGGAGAGCGCCGGGATGATGAAGATGGCCACCAGAGAGGGATTCCCCCCTCCAGTAGGGTGCCAGAACGGGTCTAGATTGGTTTTCGGTGGCTACGGAGGCTTCTGGCGGCGGAACTCCCGATCTATTCTGTTCCCCGATGTATTTAGGGTATATGGACATATATAAGCGAAAGAAGTCGGTCAGGGGAGCCATGAGGGGCCCACGAGGGTGGGGAGCGCGCCCAGGGGGTAGGGAGCACCTCCCCGCCTCGTGGCTTCCTCGAAGCTTCCGTGACGTCTACTCCAAGTCTCCTGGAATGCTTCCGTTCCAAAAATAACTTTCCCTAAGGTTTCATTCCGTTTGGACTCTGTTTGATATTCCTTTTGTGCGAAACTCAAAAACAAGGAAAAAACAAAAAGTGGCACTGGGCTCTAGGTTAATAGGCCAGTCCCAAAAATCATATAAAATAGCATAGTAATGCATATAAAACATCCAAGGTTGATAATATAATAGCATGGAACAATAAAAAGTTATAGATACGTTGGAGACGTATCAAGCATCCCCAAGCTTAATTCCTGCTCATCCTCTAGTAGGTAAATGATAAAAATAGAATTTTTGATGTGGAATGCTACCTAACATATTTATCCATGTAATTCTCCTTATTGTGGCATGAATATTCAACAAAAGGGTTTATTATTGACATAAAAATAATAATACTTCAAGCATACTAACAAAGTAATCATGTCTTCTCAAAATAGCATGGCCAAAGAAAGCTACCCTACAAAATCATATAGTCTGGCTATGCTCTATCTTCATCACATAAAATATTTAAATCATGCACAACCCCGATGACAAGCCAAGCAATTGTTTCATACTTTTGATGTTCTCAAACTTTTTCAATCTTCACGCAATACATGAGCGTGAGCCATGGACATAGCACTATAGGTGGAATAGAATGGTGGTTGTGGAGAAGACAAAAAGGAGAAGACAATCTCACATCAACTAGGCATATCAACGGGCTATGGAGATGCCCATCAATAGATATCAATGTGAGTGAGTAGGGATTGCCATGCAACGGATGCACTAGAGCAATAAGTGTATGAAAGCTCAAAAGAAACTAAGTGGGTGTGCATCCAACTTGCTTGCTCACGAAGACCTAGGGCATTTTGAGGAAGCCCATCATTGGAATATACAAGCCAAGTTCTATAATGAAATATTCCCACTAGTATATGAAATTGACAACATTGGAGACTCTCTATCATGAAGATCATGGTGCTACTTTGAAGCACAAGTGTGGTAAAAGGATAGTAGCACTGCCCCTTCTCTCTTTTTCTCTTATTTTTTTGTTTTTTTGTTCTCAAATCCTTTCCTCACTGGGACAATGCTCTAATAATGATGATCATCACACTTTTATTTACTTACAACTAAAGAATTACAACTCGATACTTAGAACAAAATATGAGTCTATATGAATGCCTCCGACGGTGTACCGGGATGTGCAATGACTCATGAGTGACATGTATGAAAGAATTATGAACGGTGGCTTTGCCACAAATACGATGTCAACTACACGATCATGCAAAGCAATATGACAATGATGGAGCGTGTCATAATAAACGTAACGGTGGAAAGTTGCATGGCAATATATTTCAGAATGGCTATGGAAATGCCATAAATGTAGGTATGGTGGCTGTTTTGAGGAAGGTAAATGGTGGGTTTATGGTACCGGCGAAAGTTGCGCGGTACTAGAGAGGCTAGCAATGGTAGAAGGGTGAGAGTGCGTATAATCCATGGACTCAACATTAGTCATAAAAACTCACATACTTATTGCAAAAAACTATTAGTTATCGAAACAAATTACTACGCGCATGCTCCTAGGGGGATAGATTGGTAGGAAAAGACCATCGCTCGTCCCCGACCGCCACTCATAAGGAAGACAATCAATAAATAAATCATGTTCCGACTTCATCACATAACGGTTTACCATACGTGCATGCTACTGGAATCACAAACTTTAACACAAGTATCTCTGAAATTCAAAACTACTCAACTAGCAAGACCCTAATATCACCATCTTCATATCCCAAAACAATCATCAAGTATCAAACTTCTCATAGTATTCAATGCACTCTATATGAAAGTTTTTATTATACCCATCTTGGAAGCCCATCATATTAGGACCGGTTTCATAACCAAAGCAAATTACCATGATGTTATAAATAATCTCAAAATAATATAAGTGAAGCATGAGAGTTCATCTATTTCTATAAAATAAAACCACCACCGTGCTCTAGAAAGATATAAATGAAGCACTAGAGCAAATGACAAACTACTCTGAAAGATATAAGCGAAGCACAATGATTAGTTGAATAATTATGTAACTATGTGAAGATTCTCTGACATTTAAGAATTTCAGATCTTGGTATATTATTCAAACATCAATAAAAACAAAATAAAATAAAATGATGCTCCAAGCAAAACACATATCATGTGGTGAATAAAAATATAGCTCCAAGTAAGGTTACCGATGAACGAAGACGAAAGAGGGGATGCCATCCGGGGCATCCCCAAGCTTAGGCTCTTGGTGTTCCTTGAATATTACCTTGGGGTGCCTTGGGCTTAGGCTCTTTCCACTCCTTATTCCATAGTCCATCGAATCTTTACCCAAAACTTGAAAACTTCACAACACAGAACTTAATAGAAAACTCGTAAGCTCCGTTAGTATAAGAAAATAAATCACCACTTAGGTACTGTTGTGAACTCATTCCAAATTCATGTTGGTGTAATATGTACTGTATTAAAACTCATCTATGGTTCATACCCTCCGATACTACTCATAGATTCATCAAAATAAGCAAACAACACATAGAAAACAGAATCTGTCAAAAACAGAACAGTCTGTAGTAATCTGGATCAAACGTATACTTCTGGAACCCCAAAAATTCTAAAATAAATTGTTGGACATGAGTAATTTATCTATTAATCATCAGAAAAATTAATTAACTAAATAGCACTCTCCAATAATAAATGGCAGCAAATCTCGTGAGCGCTAAAGGTTCTGTTTTTTTACAGCATGATCGCGAAGACTTTCCCCAAGTCTTCCCAAAGGTTCTACTTGGCACGAACACTAATTAAAACATAAAACCACATCTAAACAGAGGCTAGATGAATTTTTTTATTACTAAACATGAGCAAAAAGCAAGGAACAAAAGTAAAATTGGGTTGCCTCCCAACAAGCGCTATCGTTTAACGCCCCTAGCTAGGCATGATGATTTCAATGATGCTCACATAAAAGATAAGAATTGTAACATAAAGAGAGCATCATGAAGAATATGACTAGCACATTTAAGTCTAACCCACTTCCTATGCATAGGGATTTGTGAGCAAACAACTTGTGGGAACCATAATCAACTCGCATAGGAGGGCAAAACAAGCATAACTTCGAAACTTTAAGCGCGTAGAGAGGAAACTTGATATTATTGCAATTCCTACAAGCATATGTTCCTCCCTCATAGTAATTTACAGTAGCATCATGAATGAATTCAACAATATAACCAGCACCTAAAGCATTTTTTTCATGATCTACAAGCATAGAAATTTTATTACTCTCCTCATAAGCAAAATTCTTCTCATTCGGAATAGTGGAAGTATCATAAGAGACTCGAATACTATAAATTATTTCCACATTAAAAGAGTAATGTTCAGAAAAAGGGTAATCATAATCATGACAAGTTTTATAAATATAATCATCACTACTTTTTATAGCATAAGTGTCATCACAATAATCATCATAAGTAGCAACTTTGTTCTCATCATAATCAATTGAAACCTCTTCCAAGATAGTGGAATCATTACTAAATAAAGTCATGACCTCTTCAAATCCACTTTCATAATTGTCACAATAAGATTAAACACCGTCCAAAATAGTGGGATCATTACATCCTAAAGTTGACACTCTTCCAAACCCACTTTCATCAATATAATCATCATAAGTAGGAGGCATGCTATCATCATAATAAATTTGCATATCAAAACTTGGGAGACTACAAATATCATCTTCATTAAACATAGCATCCCCAAGCTTTGGACAAACATTAATTGCAGCAAATATATTTTCAAACTTGTCATTCTCATCAAACATAGCATCCCCAAGCTTGGCCTATTCATATCATAAGCATAATCACTCTCATCATTAATAGTATGGATAGCACCAATAGTATAACAATTATCATCATCACAATGAGTAGTAGGAGGAACATCATTTGGGAGGGATACATTTTTACCTTTGATTCTCCATATTTTCTTTTTCTTATTCACATCATGTGTGGGCTCAATCCTCTTTTTGGAGCTCCTTATTGATGAGATTGGTTGAATAGAAGGCTCCTCCTCATTGCCTGATTCATCATAAGAAATAATAGGAGGATATTGGGAAGCCTATTCCCTTTCATTAGTATTCTGTTAATCCTCTATTTGTTTTCTTTTCTTTATGTAATTGGTAATATAAGGTTTTCAATGCAATTCACTGCACAATACATAAAAAATTCCTCGAGATCAATATCGAGGAATTTCTCAAGGTTATGTTCTGGAGTATGCTTAGTTATACGTTTCATTTCTTCATAACCCAAAAGCAAACTAAGTTCATTATGATGTGCAAGGGAAATCAAATCGTCACAATTTTTGGACACGATACGATCATGAAACAATTTGCATTGGAGATTTAAATAACCATGTTCATTGAAAAGTTCACAAGTATGGTGAAGAAATTTTAAATTTTCAGCACAAACATCTAGCCTCTCTTGCAACCATTTAGTTTCTAAATACTTGTGCCTCATGCAAAATCTATCTTCCCTATTTGGTAAGTACTTGCAAACTCTATGCACTCCACAAAAGTTGACATGCTTATAAGAGACATTTTCATCACGACTGGTGCAATCATCATTAGTACTATGGATATTCAAGGAGTTCATACTAACAACATTGCAATCATGCTCATCATTCATAGATTTAGTGCCAAACATTTTATAGAATTCTTCTTCTAGAATTTGAGCACAATTTTCCTTTCCATCATTCTCATGAAAGATATTAAAAAGATGAAGCGTATGAGGCAAACTCAATTCCATTTTTGTAGTTCTCTTTTATAAACTAAACTAGTGCTAAAACAAGAAACAAAAAGATTCGATTGCAAGATATAAAGATATACCTTCAAGCGCTAACCTCGCCGGCAACAGCGCCAGAAAAGAGCTTGATGTCTACTACGCAACCTTCTTCTTGTAGACATTGTTGGGCCTCCAAGTACAGAAGTTTGTAGGACAGTAGCAAATTTCCCTCAAGTGGATGACCTAAGGTTTATCAATTCGTGGGAGGCATAGGTTGAAGATGGTTTCTCTCAAACAACCCTGCAACCAAATAACAAAGAGTCTCTTGTGTCCCCAACATATCCAATACAATGGTAAATTGTATAGGTGCACTAGTTCGGCGAAGAGATGGTGATACAACTGCAATATGGATGGTAGATATAGGTTTTTGTAATCTTAAATTATAAAAACAGCAAGGTAACAAGTAATAAAAGTGAGCGTAAACGGTATTGCAATGCTAGGAAACAGGGCCTAGGGTTCATACTTTCACTAGTGCAAGTCCTCTCAACAATAATAACATAATTGGATCATATAACTATCCCTCAACATGCAACAAAGAGTCACTCCAAAGTCACTAATAGCGGAGAACAAACGAAGAGACTATGGTAGGGTACGAAACCACCTCAAAGTTATTCTTTCTGATCGATCTATTCAAGAGTCCGTAGTAAAATAACACGAAGCTATTCGTTTTGTTCGATCTATTATATAGTTCATACTAGAATAACACCTTAAGACGCAAATCAACCAAAACCCTAATGTCACCTAGATACTCCAATGTCACCTCAAGTATCCATGGGTATGATTATACGATATGCATCACACAATCTCAGATTCATCTATTCAACCAACACAAAGAACTTCAAAGAGTGCCCCAAAGTTTCTACCGGAGAGTCAAGACGAAAACATGTGCCAACCCCTATGCATAAGTTCACGAGGTCACGGAACTGGCAAGTTGATCACCAAAACATACATCAAGTGGATCACATGATATCCCATTGTCACCACAAATAAGCACGTGCAAGACATACATCAAGTGTTCTCAAATCCTTAAAGACTCAATCCGATAAGATAACTTCAAAGGGAAAAATCAATCCATCACAAGAGAGTAGAGGGGGAGAAACATCATAAGATCCAACTATAATAGCAAAGCTCATGATACATCAAGATCGTACCACCTCAACAACACGAGAGAGAGAGAGATCAAACACATAGCTACTGGTACATACCCTCAACCCCGAGGGTGGACTACTCCCTCCTCATCATGGAGAGCACCGGGATGATGAAGATGGCCACTGGAGAGGGATCCCCCCCTCCGGCAAGGTGCGGGAACGGGTCTAGATTGGTTTTCGGTGGCTACTGAGGCTTCTGGCGGCGGAACTCCCAATCTATTATGTTCCCCAATGTTTTTAGGGTATATGGACATATATAGGTGAAAGAAGTCGGTCAGGGGAGCCACGAGGGGCCCACGAGGGTGGGGGCGCACCCAGGGGGTAGGGCGCGCCTCCCTGCCTCGTGGATTCCTCAAAGCTTCCCTGACGTCTACTCTAAGTCTCCTGGATTGCTTCCGTTCCAAAAATAACTTTCCCGAAGGTTTCATTCCATTTGGACTCCATTTGATATTCCTTTTCTGCGAAACTCAAAAACAAGGAAAAAATAGAAACTGACACTGGGCTCTAGGTTAATAGGTTAGTCTCAAAAATCATATAAAATAGCATAGTAATGCATATAAAACATCCAAGGTTGATAATATAATAGCATGGAACAATCAAAAATTATAGATACGTTGGAGACGTATCATGGGCGATGATAGTCATACTGCTTATCACCAATGTCTTATTTTGATTCGGTGGTATTGTTGGATGAAGCGGCCCGGATAAACCTTACATGACCACGTTCATGAGACCGGTTCCACCAACAGACATGCAACTTGTTTTGCATAAAGGTGGCTGGCGGGTGTCTGTTTCTCCAACTTGAGTTGAATCGAATTTGACTACGGTCGGCCCTTGTTGAAGGTTAAAACAGCAAACTTGAGGAAACATCATTGTGGTTTTGATGCGTAGGTAAGAACGATTCTTACTAAAAGCCCGTAGCAGCCACGTAAAACTTGCAACAACAAAGTAGAGGACATCTAACTTGTTTTTGCAGGGCATGTGGTGATGTGATATACGTTATTGTATGAGATGAACATGTTTTGTAAAAGTTGTCGGCAACTGGCAGGAGCCTTATGGTTGTCGCTTTATTGTATGGAATGCAATTGCCATGTAATTGCTTTACTTTATCACTATGCGTTAGCAGTAGTTGTAGAAGCAATAGTTGGCGAGACGACAATGACGCTACAATAAAAAAATGAAGGTGTCAAGCTGGTGACGACGAAAATCATGACAGTGCTTTGGAGATGGAGATCAAACTCACAAGATGATGATGGCCATATCATGTCACATATTTTGATTGCATGTGATTTTTATCTTTCATGCATCTTATTTTGCTTAGTACGATGGTAACATTATAAGATGATCCCTCACTAAAATTTGAAGGTATAAGTGTTCTCCCTGAGTATGCACCGCTGCGAGTGTTTGTCGTGCCGAGACACCACGTGATGATCGGGTGTGATAAGCTCCATGTTCACATACAACAGGTGCAAGAAGTTCTGCACGTGCAGAATACTTGGGTTAAACTTGACGAGCCTAGCATGTACAGACATGGCCTCGGAACACTGGAGACCGAAAGGTCGAATGTGAATCATATAGTAGATATGTTCACCATAGAGATGTTCATTGAAGACTACACCATCTCACGTGATGATCGGACATGGTTTAGTTGATTTGGATCACGTAATCATTTAGATGACTCGAGGGATCTCTATCTTAGTGGAAGTTCTTAAGTAATATGATTAATTGAACTTAGTTTATCATGAACTTAGTCCTGATAGTATTTGCATATCTATGTTATAGATCAATAGCTCACATATAGCTCCTCTGTTTTATTTTTGATATGTTCCTAGAGAAAACTAAGTTGAAAGATGATAGTAGCAATGATGCGGACTGGGTCCGTGATTTGAGGATTATCCCCATTGCTGCACAGAAGAATTATGTCCTTGATGCATCGCTAGGTGATAGACCTGTTGCAGGAGCTGATGTAGACGTTATGAACGTTTGACAAGCTAGGTATGATGACTACTTGATAGTTTAGTGTGCCATAATTTACGGCTTAGAACCGGGGCTTCAAAAACGTTTTGAACGCCACAGAGCATATGAGATGTTCCAAGAGCTGAAACTGGTATTTCAGACTCATGCTCGTGTTAAGAGGTATGAGACCTCTCACAAGTACTTTGCCTACAAGATGGAGGAGAATAGGTCAGCTAGTGAGCATGTGCTCAGAATGTCTGAGTACTACAATCACTTGAATCAAGTGGGAGTTAATCTTCCAGATAAGATAGTGATTGACAGAGTTCTCTAGTCACTATCATGAAGTTACTAGAACTTCATGATGAACTATAATATGCAAGGGATAACGGAAATGATTCCCAAGCTCTTCGCGATGCTGAAATCGGTGAAGGTAGAAATCAAGAGAAAGCATCAAGTGTTGATGGTTCACAAGACCACTAGTTTCAAGTAAAAGGGCAAGGGAAAGAAAGGGAACTTCAAGAAGAATGGCAAGCAAGTTTCCACTCCCATGAAGAAGCCCAAAGCTAGACCTAAGCCTGAAAATAAGTGCTTCAACTGCAAAGGGAATGGTCAGTGGAAGTGGAACTACCCCAAATACTTGGCGGATAAGAAGGATGGAAAAGTGAACAAAAGTATATTTGATATACATGTTATTGATATGTACTTTACTAGTGTTCATAGTAACCCCAGGGTACTTGATACCGGTTCAATTGCTAAGATTAGTAACTCGAAACAGGAGTTGCAAAATGAACAGAGACTAGTTAAGGGCAAGGTGACGATGTGTGTTGGAAATGATTCCAAGGTTGATAAGATCACCATCGCACACTCCTTTTACCTTCGGGATTAGTGTAGAACCTAAAATAAATGTTATTTGGTGTTTGCGTTGAGCATGAATATGATTGGATCATGTTTATTGCAATACAGTTATTCATTTAAGTCAAAGAATAATTGTTGTTCTGTTTACATGAATAATACCTTCTATGGTCATACACTTAATACAAATGGTTTATTGAATCTCGATCATAGTGATACACATATTCATAAAATTGATGCTAAAAGATGCAAAGTTTATAATGATAGTGCAACATACTTGTGGCACTGCCGTTTAGGTCATATTGGTGTAAAGCGCATGAAGAAACTCCATGCGGATGGACTTTTGGAATCACTTGATTATGAATCATTTGATGCTTGCGAACCAGGCCTCATGGGCAAGATGACTAAGACTCCGTTCTCCAGAACAATGGAGCGAGCCACTGACTTATTGGAAATAATACATGCCGATGTATGCGGTCCGATGAGTGTTGAGGCTCGCGGCGGGTATCGTTATTTTCTAACCTTCACAGATGATTTGAGCAGATATGGGTATATCTACTTATTGAAACACAAGTATGAAACATTTGAAAAAGTTCAAAGAATTTCAGAGTGAAGTGGAGAATCATCGTAACAAGAAAATAAAGTTTCTACGATCTGATCACGGAGGCGAATGCTTGAGTTACGAGTTTGGCTTCATTTAAAACAATGTGGAATAGTTTCACAACTCATGCCACCTGGAACACCACAGCGTAACGGTGTGTCCAAACGTCGTAATCGTACTTTATTAGATATGGTGCGATCTATGATGTCTCTTATCGATTTACCACTATCATTTTGGGGTTATGCATTAGAGATAGTTGCATTCACGTTAAAGAGGGCACCATCTAAATCTGTTGAGACGACACCGTATGAACTATGGTTTGGCAAGAAACCTAAGCTGCCATTTCTTAAAGTTTGGGGTTGTGATGCTTATGTGAAAAAGCTTCATCTTGATAAGCTCGAACCCAAATCGAAGAAGTGTGTCTTCATAGGATACCGAAAAGAAACTGTTGGGTATACCTTCTATCACAGATCCGAAGGCAAGATCTTTGTTGCTAAGAATGGATCCTTTCTAGAGAAAGAGTTTCTCTCAAAAGAAGTGAGTGGGAGGAAAGTAGAACTTGATGAGGAATTGTACCTTCTCTCGAATGGGAAAGTAGTTCATCACATAAATCAGTTCCAGTGATGCCTACACCAACTAGAGAGGAAGATAATGATAATGATCATGAAAACTTCAGATCAAGTTACTACCGAACCTCGTAGGTCAACAAGAGCATGTTCCGCACGAGAGTGGTACGGTAACTATGTTCTGGAAGTCATGTTACCAGACCATGACAAACCTATGAACTATGAGGAAACGATGATGAGCCCAGATTCTGATAAATGGCTTGAGACCATGAAATCTTATATAGGATCCATATATGAGAACGAAGTGTGGACTTTGGTGGACTTGCCCGATGATCGGCAAGCCATTGAGAATAAATGGATCTTCAAGAGGAAGACGGACGCTGAAGGTAGGGTTACTATCTACAAAGCTCGACTTGTTGCAAAAAGGTTTTTGACAAGTTCAAGGGGTTGACTGCGATGAGACTTTCTCACCCGTAGCGATGCTTAAGTCTATCCAAATGATGTTAGCAATTGCCACATTTTATGAAATCTGGCAAATGGATGTCAAAACTGCATTCCTTAATGGATGTCTCAAAGAAGAGTTGTATATGATGCAACCAGAAGGTTTTTTAGATCCTAAAGGTGCTAACAAAGTGTGCAAACTCCAGCGATCCATCTATGGACTGGTGCAAGCATCTCGGAGTTGGAATATACGCTTTGATGTGGTGATCAAAGCATATGGTTTTATACAAACTTATGGTGAAGCCTGTATTTACAAGAAAGTGAGTGGGAGCTCTGTGGCATTTCTAATATTATATGTGGATGACATATTGTTGATTGGAAATGATGTAGAATTTCTGGATAGCATAAAAGGATACTTGAATAAGAGTTTTTCAATAAAAGGCCTCGGTGGAGACACTTATATTTTAGGCATGAAGATCTACATAGATAGATTGAGATGCTTAATAGGACTTTCAAAAGCACATACCTTGAAAAGATTTTGAAGAAGTTCAAAATGAATCAGTCAAAGAAAGGGTTCTTGCCTGTGTTGCAAGGTGTGAAGTTGAGTAAGACTCAAAGCCCGACAACAACAGAAGATAGAGAGAGAGAATGAAAGTCATTCCGTATGCCTCAGCCATAGGTTCTATAAAGTGTGCCATGTTGTGTACCAGACAAATTGTGTACCTTACCAAGAGTTTGGCAAGGGGGTACAATAGTGATCCAGGAGTAGATCACTGAACAACGGTCAAAAATATCCTTAGTTACCTAAGAGGACTAAGGAAAAGTTTCTCGGTTATGGAGGTGATAAAGAGTTCGTCGTAAAGAGTTACGTCGATGCAAGATTTGACACTGATCTAGATGACTCTAGTTCTCAATCTAGATACGTATCGAATGTGGATGCAATTAGCTAGAGTAGCTCCATGCAGAGCATTGTAGACATAGAAATTTGCAAAATACATAAAGATCTTAATGTGGCAGACCCGTTGACTAAAACTTCTCTCACAAGCAAAACATGATCACACCTTAGTACTCTTTGGGTGTTAATCACATAGTGATGTGAACTAGATTATTGATTCTAGTAAACCCTTTGAGTGTTGGTCACATGGAGATGTGAACTACGAGTGTTAATCACATAAAGATGTGAACTATTGGTGTTAAATCACATGGTGATGTGAACTAGATTATTGACTCTAGTGCAAGTGGGAGACTCAAGGAAATATGCCCTAGAGGCAATAATAAAGTTGTTATTTCATATTTCCTTATATCATGGTAAATGTTTATTATTCATGCTAGAATTGTATTAACCGGAAACTTGATACATGTGTGGATACATAGACAAAACAATGTGTCCCTAGTAAGACTCTACTAGACTAGCTCATTAATCAAAGATGGCTAAGTTTCCTAACCATAGACATGTGTTGTCATTGGATGAATGGGATCACATCATTCAAAGAATGATGTGATGGACAAGACCCATCCGTTAGCTTAGCATGTTGATCGTTCAGTTTTATTGCTATTGCTTTCTTCATGTCAAATACATATTCCTTCGACTATGAGATTATGCAACTCCCGGATACCGGAGGAATACCTTGTGTGCTATCAAACATCACAACGTAACTGGATGATTATAAAGATGCTCTATAGGTATCTCCGAAGGTGTTTGTTGGGTTGCCATAGATCGAGATTAGGATTTGTCACTCCGAGTATCAGAGAGGTATCTCTGGGCCCTATCGGTAATGTACATCATAATAAGCCTTGCAAGCAATGTGACTAATGAGTTTGTTGCGGGATGATGTATTACAGAATGAGTAAAGAGACTTTCCGGTAATGAGATTGAACTAGGTATGAAGATACCGACGATCGAATCTCGGGCAAGTAACATACCGATGACAAAGGGAATAACGTATGTTGTCATTACGGTACGATCGATAAAGATCTTCGTAGAATATGTGGGAACCAATATGAGCATCCAGGTTCCTCTGTTGGTTATTGACCGGAGAGGTGTCTCGGTCATGTCTACATAGTTCTCGAACCCGCAGGGTCCGCACGCTTAACGTTCGATGACGATTTTGTATTACATCAGTTATGTGATTTGGTGACCGAATGTTGTTCGGAGTCCCATATGAGATCACTGACATGACGATGAGTCTCAAAATGGTCGAGAGGTAAAGATTCATATATAGGACAATAGTATTTGGACACCAGAAGTGTTCTGGGTGTATCGGGTACGTATCGGGTCACGGGAAGGGGTTCCGGGCAACCCCTGTCAAGCTATATGGGCCTAATGGGCCAAGAGTTGGACAGATGAACCCCAAAAGGGGCTGGTGCACCCCCTATAGGCTGAATAGGAGGATAAGGAAAGGAAGGAAAGGGGAGGATTCGGCCTCCCCCTTTCCTTCCCCTCCCCCCTCTCTTTCCTTCCACCTTTGATGGATATAGAAGGGGAGGCCGACTTGGAGGAGGCGCCCAAGTAGGATTACTCCTAATTGGGGCGCCCCTGTAGCCCCTCTCCCTCTCCCACCTATATATATATATGTGGGTGGGGACACCGCTAGAACAAACAACACTGATTCCTAGCCATGTGCGGCGCCCCCCTCCACAGTTTACGCCTCCGGTCATATTGTCGTAGTGCTTAGGCAAAGTCCTGCGCGAATCATTTCACCATCACCGTCACCATGCCGTCATGCTGACGAAACTCTCCCTCGACACTTTGTTGGATCAAGAGTTCGAGGGACGTCATCGAGCTGAACGTGTGCAGAACTCGGAGGTATCGTATGTTCGGTACTTGATCAGTTGAATCGAGAAGAGGTTCGACTACATCAACTGCGTTCCGCTTCCGCTTTCAGTCTACGAGGGTACATGGACACACTCTCCCCCTCTCATTGCTATGCATCTCCTAGATAGATCTTGCGTGATCATAGGAATTTTTTTGAAATTGCATGCTACGTTCCCCAACACGCCCTCCTCTGCCCCTCCCTTTTATAGGCGGGCTGGGGAGGGGAGCCACTCCTTCAACGGGCGGCCACCGTCCTCCTCCGCCAATTAGAGATGACCGGGCCCTCACCTTGACGCTCTCCCGCACCACGCTCCTTCGTTACCTACCCTGCACGATGCATGCAACATACATGGCCAAGGGATAAGGGCGTGGTGGGAAGAGTGAATTGGCAATTTCTACCCCGTGCGTTAAAGTCATTCACGGGCCATTACCCGGGGGCTTCTGTCGATGCAACAAACCCTGTGTCTGTTGCCCAGACTGTGCACAGGCACAGGATCAAGATTGAAGCACCAGACCAAGTTAGAGTGAAAGATACCAAGAGATTCGAAGGACCAACATACAGATCAGAGAGACTAGGATCAAGCCAGATAAACAAGATACCACCAAGAGAAAAGCCTCCCTTGCCGGACAGGCGAGCCCGGCAAGGAGCGAGGCCGCGTAGAAGCAATCAATCCAAGGTGTCCCGGCAGGGCCTGCCAGGACTCACGGAGACGAGACCACCTCACCAACCACTCCAACACATCAGTGCGGTGTCAAGCCGTAGAGTGACTAAGTGACAGCCATTCGCCACATGGCAGCCTCTCCCTATAGGAAAAACCCACATATGACACCCGTCCTGCGATGTGTCAAGCAAGCAGGCGTGAAGCTGGCAAGATGGTCCGGCAAGCCTTGCCACGAACCAACGATATGACGTTGAGCGGTGCATTTAATGTGCCCTATCTGCCTGCTATATTATCAGTTTGTAATGACTACTTTGCTATTGTGGTAACCCCATGATCTATAAAAGGAGGCCTATGGCAACCGTAGAAAAGGTTAGAAGGCTGGATAACTCACACCCCCATACGCGCGTAGTCGCTGCTGCCCTGAGGCAACCCCTGCCAGGCAAGTGTACTACACTCTTCCACCACCTTTCCACCATCAATCCACCAAAGCATGAGTAGGGTTTTATGCCTCACGGCGGCCCGAACCTGGGTAAAATTGCATGTGTGATCTCTGTTGCGCTGCCCCATGCTCGTCTGCTCTTTTTGCAACGCGTCGCCCCCCTGCCGAACTAGCAAGGGGCCTCTTTGTCCCATAGGTTGTCGTGGTTTCCCGCGGCAGTTGCGTGTGTGATGCGGGGCATACAGTTCAGTTCAATGAACTGTTTGCGATGAGGTGGAACAACAGAAACGGGCAGCTAGATGAAGGCGTGTGCGATATACGACATATAGTTCACTCGTATAAACTATTTGTGATGAGGTGGAACAACATAAACGGGCAGCCAGATGAAGGTGTGTGCAATATATGACATACAGTTCACTCTGATGAATTGTTTGTGATTAGGAAACACAAAAGAAACGGTCAGCCAAATCAAGGTGTGTGTGATATACAGCATACTGTTCACTTGGATGAACTTTTTTGATTAGGAAACACAACAGAAATGGTTCAGCCAGATCAAGGTGTGTGCAATGGAGGGCATACAGTTCATTCTGATAAACTGTTTGTGTTGAGCTAAGAGAACGGGAACGTTTCGTGTAAACAAGATGTGTGTGATACGTGGCAAACATCCAATTACATAGGTGGCTAGTACACACATGACATTTCCACACACCAAAGTAAACTATTGCATGTTGGGTAACGTAGCATGCAATTTCAAAAATTTCCTACGATCAAGCAAGATCTATATAGGAGATGCAAAGCAACGAGAGGGGGGGGGAGTATGTCCACATACCCTCGTAGACCGAAAGCGGATGCGTTAGCTTAATGCGGTTGATGTAGTCGAACGCCTTCTCGATTCAATCGATCAAGCACTGAACGTACGGCACCTCCAAGTTCTGAACATGCTCAGCTCGATGACATCCCTCGAACTCTTGATCCAGAAAAGTGTCGAGGGAGAGTTTCGTTAGCACGACGCCGTGGTGACGGTGATGGTGAAGTGATCCGCACAGGGTTTCGCCTAAGCACTACGACAATTTGACCGGAGGAGTAAACGAAGGAGGGGGGAACCCCACACAGCTAAGAATAATTGATGTGCTTAGAGGTGCCCCCCGCCCCCATATATAAAGGAGGGAGAGGGGAGGAGGCCGGCCTAGGGCGCACCAAGTGGGAGGAGTCCCAGTTGGACTCCTAGTCCAATTCGCCCCCTTTCCTTTTTCCGAAAGGGGAAAGGGGGAAGCAGAGGGAGGACAAGAAGGAAAGGGGAGCGCTGCCCCCTCCCGTTGTCCAATTCGGACTCCTTCCTTGGTAGGGGGTGCTCCACTTCTTGTGGGCTGCCTTGCCTCTCCCCTATGGCCCCTATGGCCCATATCTTCCCTCGGGGGGTTCGGGCAACCCCCCGGTACTCCGATATGTACCCGAGACATTCTGAAACAATTCCAGTGTCCGAATACTATCGTCCAATATATCAATCTTTACCTCTCGACCATTTCGAGACACCCCGTCATGTCCGTGGTCTCATCCGAGACTCCAAACAATCTTCGGTCACCAAAACACATAATTTATAATACAAATCCTCATCGAACATTAAACGTGCGGACCCTACGGGTTCGAGAACTATGTAGACATGACCGATACACCTCTCCGGTCAATAACCAACAGCGGAACCTGGATGCTCATATTGGTTCCTACATATTCTATGAAGATCTTTATTGGTCAAATCGTAATGACAACATACGTCATTCCCTTTGTCATCGGTATGTTACTTGCCCCAGATTTGATCATCAGTACCTTTGTACCTAGTTCAATCTCATTACCGTCAAGTCTCTTTACTCGCTCTATAATGCATCATCCCGTAAATAACTCATTAGTCACATTGCTTGCAAGGCTTATCATGATGTGCATTACCGAGAGGGCCCAGAGATACCTCTTCGATACTCGGAGTGGTAAATCCTAATCTCGACCTATGCCAACCCAACAAACACCTTCGGAGATACCTGTAGAGCATCTTTATAATAACCCAGTTACGTTGTGACGTTTGATAGCACACAAGGTATTCCTCCGGCATTCGGGAGTTGCATAATTTCATAGTCAAAGGAATATGTATAAGTCATGAAGAAAGCAATAGCAATAAAACTTAACGATCATTATGCTATGCTAACAGATGGGTCTTGTCCATCACATCATTCTCCTAATGATGTGATCCCGTTCATCAATGACAATACATGTCTATGCTTAGGAAACTTAACCATCTTTGGTTAATGAGCTAGTATAGTAGAGGCATACTAGGGACCCTTTGTTTTGTCTATGTATTCACACATGTATCAAGTTTCCAGTTAATACAATTATAGCATGAATAATAAACATTTATCATGATATAAGGAAATATAAATAACAACTTTATTATTGCCTCTAGGGCATATTTTCCTTAGTCTCCCACTTGCACTAGAGTCAATAATCTAGATTACATTGTAATGATTCTAACACCCATGGAGTCTTGGTGCCAATCATGTTTTGCTCGTGCAAGGGGCTTAGTGAACGGGTCTGCTACATTCAAATCTGTATGTATTTTGCAAATCTCTATGTCTCCCTCGTTGATTTGATCACGGATGGATTTGAAGCGTCTCTTGATGTGTTTAGTTCTCTTGTGAAATCTGGATTCCTTCGGTAAGGAAATTGCTCCAGTATTGTCACAAAAGATTTTCATTGGACCCGATGCACTAGGTACACTAGTACAGCGAGGTGCTATACAAATGGTTTTTAACCCCTTTCCGCGATGTCATTTGGAACCGTCGCCTAGTGAGTGACAGCGATAGGGGGGTCATTCCCACACGACCTAGAAACCGTCGAGGATATGGCCCTCCTGGCACACACGCTCGGCAAAATGAGTTCGTGTGCGACCGGCGAGCGCTCAAATACGGAAATATGTACAGTAGAGCTAAAAAATACAATTATACAGGAGAAATTGTTTCCGGTCGCAAGAACATCGCACATAGTCTGTCCCCGCTAAATGTTTCCGTTCGTATGTACATCCCACACAGTCGTTCCAAGGAAAACATTTCCGTTCATAGGTACATCACACACAGTTTTTCCCGTTAAATCGTTTGTGATAGCGTTGCCATTGCACACGATATTAACAATTTTATCGTTTGCATTATTGAATGCATCACACACGGTGCGTAGAAGAAACTGTGTGGCAAAGGTTGTCCATCACACACAGTTTTTATGTCATAAACGTTTGCGCAAGGTGGCCTAACGCAAACAGTTTTCAAGAGAAGGTCGTGTGTGATTGTTCATTAATCCAACACGGTTTATTCCTAGAAACTATGTGCGCTATTGAATGCATCGCACATGGTGTTTTCTCAATTACCGTTTGCAATAGAAAACCCAATTAGTAGGATAATTATCCAATTATTAATTATCCATTTATTAATCTAATGACATTTCATATTAAGCACACAATATATTTCATTTTCATAATTGAAATACATCAGAGTACAACATCATATAGCTTCAGCACTCAACTACCCCATTACACAACTACACCACCACCAAGTTTCACATGCAACATCTATAACCTTTCGAAATTAGCATCATAGATGGTACATAGACAGATGTATCTCATCTGGAAAACTGCTGAAGCAGAAGGCGAATATTGAGCCTTCATTGATGTTGAAGGTCTTTGTAACTTTAGGCCAGTGCCTGTGGATGATTAACCGTCCATTCTTCGTCATCTTCAGGAACACTTCAATATTGAACCGTGGGTGTTGTATGAATACCTTCCTCGCCTCCTGACCATACAGGTGGTTTGAGAGGTAATCATCAATGAACTGCTTTGGAAAGGCCTGAAAACAAGAATGTGCATAAATATCTTCTCTATATTGGAAATGGGGTAAAGGAATAAAAAAGGCAAGGTATAATAGTTAGTACCATCCTGTAGTGAACTGATATCTTCATCATTGTACACACAAAGATCTAGTTGGTTTTTGTCGCTAATTTCTTTATCCTAACAGTCTTTCTGAGTTTCTTGACTTGACTGATATTCATGCACAACTCATTTCCCCAGATGCAAAAAGGGTCGAACAGTGGGTCAAAACCTCTGACAGCAGGACCTATTAGACCAAATTGTTAAAAACCTAAATATTAGAATGGTTCATGCAATTGCACAATAATGTGCTATTAGACAACAGACCATGCACGTGCTAACCTCGATTGTAAACCTCAGTGATTCCCATTGTTTCCCTGCAACACATATAAGGTAGTTAATCATCAGGTTAAGTAAGGGTTCGCATTCTATCCGTAAAATATGTTGATGAAAAATAAGCACATTGTTGATTCATCAGAATAATTCAAGCCGCATGGAAAACCCATTTATCCAAACCAAGCATCATTAAGAACTAGGAAATATAGCACTTGTTTATGTTTCTCCTGTATTAAGTGTAGCAAAATTCGATTTATTCCTCACATGCACAACAATGCAAAAAATTTACCCATGACAATTGGACATCACATTGCAGAATTCAACCAAGCAGTTAACTAAACACCACAACAAATGAACCAAACATTAACTGAGCACCACATTGCACAATATAACATACTCCTAATAGAAGATCAGACAGTTAACCAAACCAAGCATGCTTAACAACTTGGAAATATAGCAATTGTATTTGTTTCTCATGTATTTACTACAACCAAATTCTATTTATTCCTCACATGGTATACAATAATAGAATGCACCCACAACTATTGAACATCGCATTGCAGAATTGAACCAAATAGTTAACTAAACACCACAACACAAATGAACCAAATGTTAACTGAGCACCACATTGCACAATGTATAACCAAACCAAGCATGCTTGACAACTTGTAAATATACCAATTGTATTCGTTTCTCATGTATTTTGTAAAGATAAATTCGATTTATTTCTCACATGGAAGACAATACAAAATTGCAGCCTAAAGAATTGAACATCACATTTGTATAGTTGAACCAAACAGTTAACTGAAGATGACAACTAATTAACAAAACAGTTAATAAGTGAGCCCCACACTGCACGACATATAGAACATATACACTAGAGCAACAGATTGCATGGTAAAATTAGATAGCACAATTCTCTAGAATTTGTGAAGGAAAGGCAGGAGCAGCACACGCAACGGGTAAACCGAGCATGCTTAATCGACGTAGCTAGCAAATGGCAAGGTGCTCCTCCAAGATCTGGTGGTCGGTGCGAATGGCAGCCATCGCGACCTTGTCCGTGCGTGCGGTCGCGATTTGCTTCTCCGCTGCCAAATGCTCCTTGAGATCGTAGCTATACTGCGTGCACCATGGCTTAGGGCGACGCTTATTTGGTGGAGGGGTCGGTGATTTGGGTGGAAGGTGTCGCGCTCGCGCCGGCGGTTGGGGCATGTGGGATGTGGAAGGGGGGGAGGATGGGGGTCGGGTGTGGATTATCTTCCTGGATAGGCAAGGCCGAGCAGCGCGAAGGAGGGTCGCCGGCAAGGAGGCGGCGCTGCAAGCAAGGAGTGAAGGTTTCAACTTAGAAAGGAAGGCAGAAACAGGGGAAATGTGGCTTTTGGTAAGGGGGAGGGGCGTGGAGGTAGATATTTCTGCGGAAGCCGAAAATTTGGAATCGCTTCAGCGAAAAAACTGGCACGCAAAGTTGTCATCAGACACAGTCCCTTATTCAGAACTATGTACGATATGTGAACATCACAAACGATTCAGATAGCTTAACCCGTGTGTGATGAGTTTGAGCATAAAAAATTTTGGTTCGAATTTCCATGGTTATAGAGGTCATCCACGTCATTGCATAATTTGGGTACACAAAGGAGACTACCGCACACCCACACTTCTTAATTGAGCAACTTCAGCAATTAAATAGAGCTAGCTAGCCTAAACATTACTCTAACAAATTAAAGACCGGTGCTCTTAATTAAACAAAACAAAGAGTACTACTACGGCTGGTGCTCGTCGATCTCCGCCGCCGCCTCCATGTCCAACTTGCGCCCGGCGGTCTCCTGGGGAAGGGGCTCCATGGCATCAATTGCACCATACTCCGCAAGCATCTCGCCATCCGCGTCCGCCATATCTTTGGAATAGGCCGCCACGAGCTAGGCGTGGGCGGCCGCGATCTGGGCTTTAGCGGGCTCCGTCGTGGCAAGGTATGCCGCGCAGGAATGGACGGCTACTCGAACTCTCTCGGCGATTGCCAACTCTTCGGCCATGGGTTGCCGACCGTTGTTGGAGAAGCTTCATTCGATTTGTGCGGTGACCGCCACGAGCTGGGCGTGGACGGCCTTGACATGGTCGTGGGCGACCACCATCATGGCTAAGGCCACCGCTGCGGAACGGACAGCTGTTGTGCCACTGTCACCAGTTGCTATCCCCGAGGCAGATGCCGCTGCTGCCGCCTGAGAAGCAACAGCGGCCGTTTGGGCTGCCTTGGCTGCCCGGACGCAGATTGCGGTCGCCCTCATGAAACTTGTTAGCATGCGCCTGGCGGCTGAGGCCGCGCTCTCGCCGGAGTGGGCCACCAAAATTGCCCTCACGACGCGGGTCCATGTCCCCATCTTTCACCGGCAACGATTAAACAATGAAATGGTATTTTGAGGTGCGGGCTAGTGTGCTTGACACTCCGACGGTGCTCCACGATATTTTGTGTTGCATCTCACATGGTTGGTGATTGATAACCCACAAGTATAGGGGGTCGCAACAGTTTTCGGTAAGTAAGAGTATCGAACCCAACGAGGACCTAAAGGCAGAACAAATATTCCCTCAAGTTCTATCGACCACTGATACAACTCTACGCACGCTTGATGTTCGCTTTACCTAGAACAAGTATGAAACTAGAAGTACGTTGTAGGTGTTGTTGGATAGGTTTGCAAGATAATAAAGAGGAAGTAAATAAAAAGTAGGGGCTGTTGTAAGTAAAGAAGCAATAAAGTAAATATAGCGAGTGTGGAAAAGTGGTGGTAGGAGTTGTGAAATTGCCCCTAAGCAATTGACTACTTTACTAGACCGATAGCAAGTATTATGTGGGAGAGGCCACTGCTAGCATGTCATCCCTGACTTGGAATTCTATGCACTTATGATTGGAACTATTAGCAAGCATCCGCAACTACTAACGTTCATTAAGGTAAAACCCAACCATAGAATTAAGATATATTGGTCCCCCTTCAATCCTGTATGCATCAATTTCTATGCTAGGTTGAAGCTTCTGTCACTCTTGCCCTCCAATACATAGTCCTATCAACATACAACTAACCCTATGGTGTGATCCACGCGCGCGCTCATATGATGGGCACCAAAGGACAACAACATAACCACAAGCAAATTAAATCAATCATAGCAATTCATCAACCACCGATAGGACAACGAAAATCTACTCAGACATCATAGGATGGCAACACATCATTGAATAATAATATGAAGCATAAAGCACCATGTTCAAGTAGATGGTACAACGGGTTGCGAGAGAGTGGACCGCTATAGATAGAGGGGGCAAGGTGATGGAGATGTTGGTGAAGATGGCGGAGGTGTTGGTGTAGATCGCGGTGATGATGGTGATGGCCACGGCAGCGTTCCGGCGCCACCGGAAGAGAAGGGGAGAGGGGGCCCCTTCGTCTTCTTCTTCCTTGACCTCCTCCCTAGATGGGAGAATGGTTTCCCCTATGGTCCTTGGCCTCCATGGCATGGGAGGGGCCAGAGCCCCTCTGAGATTGGATCTGTCTCTCTGTCTCTCTCTGTTTCTGCGTTCTATTCTGCTGCCCTTTCACCGTTTCGTAAATATATGGAGATCCGTAACTTCGATTGGACCGAAACCTTCGCCGTGATTTTTTTTCTTCCAAAAATTAGCTTTCTTGTGGCCGAAGAAGGGCATCAACCGCCTTACGGGTGGCCCACGAGGGTCAGGGGAGCGCCCCCTGCCTCATGGCCACCTCGGGCACCGTCTCGCATGGATTTTTCTTCCGGAATTCTCCAAATATTCCAAAAATATTCTCCGTCTATTTTTATCCCATTTGGATTCCATTTGATATGTATATTCTGCAAAACATAAAACATGCAACAAACAGGAATTGGCACTGGGCGCTGGATCAATATGTTAGTCCCAAAAATAATATAAAAGTTGCCAAAAGTATATGAAAGTTGTAGAATATTGGCATGGAACAATAAAAAATAATAGATACGACAGAGACGTATCAGCATCCCCAAGCTTAATTCCTGCTCGTCCTCGAGTAGGTAAATGATAAAAAAGATAATTTTTGATGTGGAATGCTACCTAGCATAATCTTGATCACATATCTAATCATGGCATGAATATCAAGACACGAGTGATTCAAAGCAATAGTCTATAATTTGACATAAAAACAATAATACTTCAAGCCTACTAATAAAGCAATCATGTCTTTTCAAAATAACAAGGCCAAAGAAAGTTATCCCTACAAAATCATATAGTCTGGCTATGCTCCATCTTCACCAAACAAAATATTCACATCATGCACAACCCCGATGACAATCCAAGCAATTGTTTCATACTTTTGACGTTCTCAAACCTTTTCAACTTTCACGCAATACATGAGCGTGAGCCATGGACATAGCACTATAGGTGTAATAGAATGGTGGTTGTGGGGAAGACAAAAAGGAGAAGATAGTCTCACATCAACTAGGCGTGTCAACGGGCTATGGAGATGCCCATCAATAGATGTCAATGTGAGTGAGTAGGGATTGCCATGCAACGGATGCACTAAGAGCTTATAAGTGTATGAAAGCTCAGACTGAAAACTAAGTGCGTGTGCATCCAACTTGCTTGCTCATGAAGGCCTCAGGCGTTTGAGGAAGCCCATCATCGGAATATACAAGCCAAGTTCTATAATGAAAATTCCCACTAGTATATGAAAGTGATAACTCAAGAGACTCTCTATATGAAGAACATGGTGCTACTCTGAAGCACAAGTGTGGTAAAAGGATAGTAACATTGCCCCTTCTCTCTTTTTTCTCATTTTTTTGTTTTTTTGGTGGGTGAGGGAGTCCTGGATTAGGGGGTCTCCAAACAGTCGAACTATATCCTTTGGCCGGACTGTTGGACCATGAAAATACAAGATTGAAGACTTCATCTCATGTCCGGATGGGACTTTACTTGGCGTGGAAGGCAAGCTAGGAAATATGGATATGCGTATCTACTCCTTTGTAACCGACCTTGTGTAACCCTAGCCCCCTCCGGTGTCTATATAAATCGGAGGGTTTTTAGTCTATAGGAGGACAGACAATCATACCATAGGCTAGCTTCTAGGGTTTAGCCTCTCTGATCTCGTGGTAGATCTACTCTTGTAATACTCATATCATCAAGAACAATCAAGCAGGATGTAGGGTTTTACCTCTATCAAGAGGGCCCGAACCTAGGTAAAACATCGTGTCCCCTGCCTCCTGTTACTATCCGCCTTAGACGCAAAGTTCGGGACCCCCTACCCGAGATCCGCCGGTTTTGACACCGGCATTGGTGCTTTCATTGAGAGTTCCACTGTGTCGTCACCATAAGGATCGATGGCTCCTTCGATCATCGCTAGCGATGTGGTCCAAGGTGAGGTTTTCCTCCCCAGACAGATCTTCGTATTCGGCGGCTTTGCACTGCGGGCCAATTCGCTTGGCCATCTGGAGCAGATTGAGAGCTACGCCCCTGGCCATCAGGTCAGATTTGGAAACTTGAACTACACGGCCGATATCCACGGAGACTTGATCTTCGACGGATTCGAGCCCATGCCAGATGCGCCACGCAGTCACGACGAGCATGACGTAACTCTGCCATCGGACAGTGTTCGGGAGATCGCGTCCGCAGCTACTCCGGCCTTTAATCCGGAGCAAGTCGCGCCATCCGAGAGCGGAGGGATGGACCCCGCCATGGAGGTCGCACTCTCAGTGGCGATGGATCCGGATACTGACTTCACCCCTTATGATAACCGTGTCGCCGAACCACTGGATTCGTCTCCGGCCACGGACTCCGAGCCGCTCATATCCGTGCCCGTCGAATCCGACTGGGCGCCGATCATGGAGTTCACCTCCGCGGACATCTTTGAGCACTCACCCTTCGGGAATGTGCTAAATTCATTAAGGTCTCTCTCTCCCTGTCAGGAGAACCTTGGCCGAACTATGTCCGGCTAGAATGGGATGCGGACGACGAAGAAATTCGCTGCCCACCCACCACCCACTTGGTAGCCACTGTCGGCGACTTAACCGACATGCTTGACTTCGGCTCCGAAGACTTCGACGGTATGGACGATGAAGCCGGAGACGAACAGGATCCACCGCCCTCGGGGCACTGGACCGCCACCTCTTCATATATATATATATATATATATATATATATATATATATATATATATATATATGGTGGACACCCCCAAAGAATCCAATGGCGACGAGAAAGCGGAGTATGACCCCTCCAAAAAGCAACCCAAGCGCCGACATCAGCAGCGCCGCTCTAAGTCCCGCCACAGCAAGAGCAGTGATACAGGCACAGGAGATAATAACACTCCGGATAGCGCCGAAGACAACAACAATCCCCTCCAGCACGGTGCAGAGCTAGAGGACGAACAAGCTAGCCCCCCAGAGCGGGCAGCAAATGGAGAACCAGAGGAGGACAATTACATCCTCTCTCCAAAGATGACGCAAGCCTCGGCGACGACGAGTTTATCGTGCCTGAGGACCCCGTCGAGCAAGAGCGCTTCAAGCGCCGGCTTATGGCCACGGCAAGTAGCCTAAAGAAGAAACATCAACAGCTTCAAGCTAATCAAGACTTGCTAGCAGACAGATGGACCGAAGTCCTTGCGGCCCAGGAGCATGAATTCGAGCACCCGTCCAAAAGTTACCCCAAACGCAGGTTGCTACCCCACCTCGAGGAGGAAGCATTGAAGCCTCATTCACCAGTGTACGACGCGGCTGACCGGCCACTACGTGGCCGAGCCAGAGAGGCGTTTTAGCCTAAAGTTCAGTCCGCACCCCATCGCCACTCAGTCAAAGATACTAAGGCCTGGGGCAACAGAGAGGACCTGCGAGACATCTTGGACAGCAAGGCAAAAGTCGCAAGGTCAATATACGGGACATGAACACGTGCGCCCACACGAGATGATGATTGTTGCGTCAGATACACCAAGAGTAAATCCGGCCGAGCCAAATACAGCAGACAAGACTCATACGAACTACGTCGGGATATAGCCCGGCACAGAGGCGCTGCACACCCCCTATGCTTCACTGATGAAGTTATGAATCAAGAATTCCCGGAGGGTTTCAAACCCGTAAACATCGAATCATACGACGGCACAACATATCCTGCTTTATGGATTGAGGACTTCCTCCTTCACATCCACATGGCTCGCGGTGACGATCTACATGCCATCAAGTACCTCCCACTAAAACTCAAAGGACCAGCTCAGCATTGGCTGAATAGCTTGCCAGCAGATTCCATCGGCAGTTGGGAGGATTTGGAAGACGCATTTCTTCACAACTTCCAGGGCACTTATGTGCGGCCATCGGATGCTGATGACTTGAGCCACATAACCCAGCAGCCAAGGGAATCGGCCACACAATTCTGGACACGGTTCCTGACTAAGAAAAATCAAATTATAGACTGTCCGGATGCAGAAGCCCTAGCGGCATTCAAGCATAACATCCGTGACGAGTGGCTCGCCCGCCACCTCGGCCAGGAGAAGCCGAAATCTATGGCAGCCCTCACAACACTCATGACCTGCTTTTGCGCGGGTGAGGACAGCTGGCTGGCTCGCAGCAACAACACATCAAGGAATCTGAATACCTCGGATACCAAAGACGTCAACGGTAGGCAGCGTCGTAATAGACCAAAGCCCCGCAATAACGGCGATAACACCGAAGATACGGCAGTCAATGCCAGATTCAAAGGCTCCAGATCCGGTCAGCGGAAAAAGCCATTCAAAAGAAATAATCCGGCTCCGTCCAGTCTGGATCGCATACTGGATCGCTCGTGTCAAATCCACGGCATCCCTAACAAGCCAACCAATCACACCAACAGAGAATGCTGGGTGTTCAAGCAGGCCGGCAAGTTCAATGCCGAAAACAAGGACAAGGGGCTGCATAACGATGACGAGGAGGAGCCCCAGCCGCCGAACCCAGGGGGACAAAAGGGGTTTCCCCCACAAGTGAAGACAGTTAACATGATATACGCAACCCACATTCCCAAGAGTGAGCGGAAGCGTGCACTAAGGGACGTCTACACGATGGAGCCCGTCGCCTCGAAGTTCAACCCATGGTCTGCTTGCCCGATCACCTTCGATCGCAGGGACCACCCCACTAGCATCCGTCATGGCGGATCCGCCGCACTGGTCCTAGACCCCATCATCGACAGATTTCACCTCACTCGAGTCCTTATGGATGGCGGCAGTAGCCTGAACCTGCTTTATCAGGATAAAGTGCGAAAATGGGTATCGATCCCTCAAGGATCAAACCCAGCAAAACCACCTTCAAAGGCGTCATCCCAAGTGTCGAGGCCCATTGCACAGGCTCAATCACACTGGAAGTGGTCTTCGGATCACCGGATAACTTCTGAAGTGAAGAGTTAATCTTTGACATCGTCCCGTTTCATAGTGGCTATCATGCACTGCTCGGACGGACAGCATTTGCAAAATTCAATGCAGTGCCGCATTATGCATACTCAAGCTCAAAATGCCAGGACCTCGCGGGGTCATAACAGTAAATGGAAACACAGAACGCTCGCTCCATAAGGAAGAGCACACTGTGGCCCTTGCAGCAAAGGCACAAAGCAGCCTATTTAGACAGACCACTCATTCGGCGTTACAGCCCCCGGACACCTTCGAGCGCGTCCGGAATAATCTGCAGCAGGATCGCCTGGCGTGATCTACGCTCGCCTAGCAATTCGGCCCCCGTCCCAGTCCCAGTGCAGCAACGAAATTCGTGCCACGCGTACATAACTACGCATTGAAAATACCATGGACAGAGGCGGGGGCACAATCAGGACACGCCCCGCATTATGGCTTAACCACACCAGGGGTTGTATACCTTTGACATTCCTTCTCTCTTTCAGGGCCTGATTCTTCGGAAGGCCTTTCCGGCAGTTCGACGGCCGGACACATTCCGAAAGCAACAACCAAGGCGGCAAGAAGCTAAGATGAACACAGGAACCGCCAGGGGGTCTCTAGTAATACTTGATATACCCGCTTTTCACTATTATTGCGTAGCTTGCCTTGGATAGGAAATTTCGAATTGTCCTACTTTACGCTTATTGCACTACTTGTACCAGTGCGCTTCGACGTATTATTCAAATAACAATGCATATTATTAATCTGTTATTGCATTATTTAAGTTTTTCTCTTTCTCTTATATGTCCATTTACGACATTCCGCACCTGCATGCTCGGGTACGGTTAGTATGCCAGGGGCTCTCGTTCACCCGTAATACGGTGCAAGAAGTCTGAACACTTCCAACAATGCGGCACCCCGAACTTATAGCATTATATGCATCAGCTCCGAATCATGTCTTGGGTCAAATGTTGGGTTGCCCGCCTCCCATGCTTTGGTACCTTACGTTCCGCTATATCGGCTAAGGTAGCGGTGGGAGAACTACTGCGATTGTGTCCCGGTTCTTCCGGACGAGCACCTCAGTAGAGAAAGCCAAAAACTGACTGTCATGATAAGGCGAGAGACTGGTCGCTGTTCGAGAGGTCTCAAGTCCTTAAAGACTTTTTTCCGCTTCGGGCGAGGAGTTGGCCTTGTCCGGCTTAGGCGTGTATAGCGTCCCAAATTCGGCCCTCTGAATACCAGGGGCTTCGCCAAAAATTTAAAATCATAGACTTCTATGGCTAAGTGAGAGTGATAAAGCATTATAGTCCGATTGCCTGGTTCGTTGCGCTGAGCACCTCCCTTGAAGGACCCAAAATTGGGGTAAAGAGTGTTCAAATTTACCCCGAACACCCCAGTACTAGCTACATGGGGGCAGAAGCCAATGACTGGCCAACTCTCAGATTTTATAAACGGCCGCACAGAAGGTAATATTTTAAAGTCAGAAAGCATCGCATGGTGCAAAAGAACTCGTTTCATATCACAGGATCACATGGGCATGTTCATTCAAAAATTACATCCTTGGCACACTCATCCGCCACTAAGCGGGAACCCTTCAAGATGCTCTCATAATAATTCTCGGGGCAGCGATGCTCCTTGCCCTCCGGCGGCCCCTCCTTCACAAGCTTCACGGCGTCCAGCTTCGCCCAGTGCACCTTCGCCCGGGCAAAAGCTCTGCGTGCACCTTCGATGCAGACGGATCGCTTGATGACCTCAAGCCGTGGGCAAGCTTCTACCAGCCGCCTCACCAGACCGAAGTAGCTGCCGGACAAGGGCTCGCCAGGCCACATCTGGACTACAAGGCCCTTTGTCGGTGTCAAAACCGGCGGATCTCGGGTAGGGGGTCCTGAACTGTGCGTCTATGCCGGATGGTAATAGGAGGCAGGGGACACGATGTTTTACCCAGGTTCGGGCCCTCTTGATGGAGGTAAAACCCTACGTCCTGCTTGATTAATATTGATGATATGGGTAGTACAAGAGTAGATCTACCACGAGATCAGAGAGGCTAAACCCTAGAAGCTAGCCTATGGTATGATTGTATGTTATGGTTGTTGTCCTACGGACTAAAACCCTTCGGTTTATATAGACACCAGAGAGGGTTAGGGTTACACAAGGTCGGTTACAAAGGAGGAGACATCCATATACGTATTTGCTAGCTTGCCTTACATGCCAAGTAGACTCCCATCCGGACACGAGACGAAGTCTTCAATCTTGTATCTTCTTAGTATTATAACAGTCCGGCCAATGGAGATAGTCTGGCTGTCCGGAGACCCCCTAATCCAGGACTCCCTCAGCAGCCCCTGAACCAGGCTTCAATGATGATGAGTCCCGCGTGCAGTATTGTCTTTGGCATTGCAAGGCGGGTTCCTTCTCCGAATACATCACAGAAGAATTTGAATACGAGGATAGTGTCCAACCCTGCAAAATAAGTTCCACATTCCACCGTAGAGAGAATAATATTTTCGCAGATCTAATTTGCTGGCTTGTTTTGGCAGCATGACGTTATGTCATGGCCCAGTGATTATTCGAACCGTTTCCTTTGACCAGCCCCGTACATAACGCGAGGCAGTTTTTCGACACGTCTTGTCAAAGCAGAGATCATGCCCCCTTATTACGGGATTCTCATTAATGCGGTCGTGGGTAACCCAACTGTGCATAGGACTCCTAGATTATAGGCAAGTCCTAAACGGCTACGGAGAGGACACTTGATATTCACCCTATTTATAAAGGAACAAGGTCTTCGCTTTTCCCCTCTCGTGCTCAATCAAACCCTTCCCCCGCCTTGAGTTCTAACACCCAAAGCCCATGTTAGGTGCTCCGGATCTTCAATCATGTCCGGATCCAGCCTTCAAGACCGATGGATGTCCTCCTCCGTTACGGAAGAAGACATTAAGAAGTTGAGGGAGGCCAGATACCTAACCGCCGAGGTTTCGCATCGGCTGCCTACTCGAGGGCAGATCGTCCCTACTCCTGAACCCAACGAGAACGTCGTGTTCGTCTCCCACTTCCTCCGAGGTCTATGCCTTACTCTGGATCCCTTCGTCAGGGTTTTGATGTTCTATTACGGGCTAGATTTCCACGATCTAGCTCCGGACTCCTTCCTCCACATATCGACATTTATTGTCGTGTGTGAGGCCTTCCTCCGCGTTACCCCTCACTTCGGCCTGTGGCTCAAGATCTTTGAAGTAAAGCCGAAGATGATCGGGGGGCAACATGCAGCGTGCGGAGGTACCTCAATAGGCAAGATGGCAGGAGCTCCATGGCCGAAAGGTTCCTTTCCAGAAGTGTCCGAATTATGGCAATGGGAGTGGTTTTACGTCACGGCTCCCAGAAGTGCCAAGTGGGTGGCTGCCCCCGCTTTCCGCTCGGGCCCCCCACCACAATTGATTTCATGGATCAGCAGAGGTCTGAGCTAGGGTCCAGCCAAGGACGTGCCTATGCTGCAAAGCTGCATTCGAGATCTCTTCGAGGGAGATTTTAGTTTGGTTGCAGTAATACAAATTATGTTGGTTCGTCAAGTCCAGCCATGCAAACGCCGGCCCCTTCGCCTATGGGAGTTCAACCCAGAGGGACCACGTGCCATTCAAAGTTTCCTCGGCCTGACGCATGAGGAGATGTACAAGTCATTCTTCGGACCTCAAGTAGAGTGTCCGGATATTACCGAGGACGTGGGCCTGAGCAGTAACCGCACCACCGAACAAGTAAGAAATCCTCTAGCCGAACACACCGCCTTTTATTTGTCACGAAGTTATTTCTGAGAGTTTGCTTTTTGACCAGGACTGGCTAACAAAGGCGAAGATGATTCGGTGTTCGGCCCCCCTCCCTGAGGGTTTGGAAAATCCGGTATTGGAAAAGATGCTCAAGGTTGCACCTTGGCCGGAGCCCTTGAAGGAAGATACCGGGCGGATAATACGGGCGGACGCGGGCCCCCATCGCTGCCCGTTCCAACCGAGGGAATGAGCGTCTCCACGAAGGAGGACAACCGGGGGAGGAAAAGGACTGCTTCCGAGGATCTGGAAGCCGAAGCCTCCAAACGGGAGAAGAAGTCTCCCACAGAGGGTCCTGCCTCGGGGGGTGCTTTTGCCGCACAAAGTCCGCGGGGGGATCAGCCCTCCAGCGAGTCGTAAGTGATCCAAAATACTTTAATAGTAAACGTATGCTATCTTTTTCTGAGAAAATAACCACCGCATATATCTTACAGTTCGGGCCTTAGCCCCTCTCAGCTGAGCTCGTCTTCGGGGGATCTTCTTCCAGAGATGATGGAGAGCGAAACGCCTCCCCCGGACTCTTCCGCCCAAGAAGCGGGCGACCCCGAAGTGTCGTGACGGAGGGCCTCTCCAGATCCAGTGAGGCCAGAAGATAATCCCATAGGCCCCCGAAGTCCCCAGCGTCCGGCTCCTGAAGAGAGCGGACAAAAGAGTCCGGCACCGTCTGGTGTGTGGTCGGACGTTCTGAGGGAGTTGGTGGGGCGAGCGGCCATCTTAGAAGAACACTGTATGCTGATGAGTACGGTGATGGAGAGAATCTCGTCCGCCGAAAGCGGATTACATGAAGCTTTTATGAGTCTACTGACAGGCTTTGAGGTACGTGAGATAATATGTGATAGTACTACACATGTTAGGTGTGCCCTGTGTAGATAGTAGCCCCTGAGACTCTGGTTGTCATCGAGAACGGCGGTGAACAGAGGATCATATTCCCAGGCAATAACCAGACTGCCCCTATGTGCAGGTGGTGGAAGCTTCGATGGCTAGCCGGACTAGTGAGTTTGCAAAATTAAAATGGCAACTGGATGCGGCGGACGCCGACATCGAGCTTGTTAAGAAGAGGCTTGACGAGGCACAGGGTAAGTGTTATTATCTGGTGAACGCCACATAGTAAGAGCAGCATGATGCCAGTATCTTTAATATGTTGTGACTACAGATGGAGCTGCCACCATGGAAACCATGCGGGCAGAACTTGCCCGAGCCAAGGAACAAGCGAGGATTAGTAATGCGGCTGCTTTGAAGGCGGCTGAAGAGTTGAGAGCTGAGAAGGCCGCACATTGCGAGAGCCAAGAGAAGATGGCCAAGATGGCCGTAGAATTAAAAGACACTGCCGACCGTTGCCGGGTCCTTGAAAAAGAAAACCGAGCGAAGGCAACGGACCTTGAGAAGGCCACGGCGACGGACAAAGACACCCGTTCTGCTATGAGAGCGAAGAAGGAGGAGCTGTGGGAACCCGGGGATATTGCGGCTGGGAAACCCTTCATGTTACGGAGGAAGTTCGGAGATCCACGGTATGCCCCTCTGGATCGACTGTGGAGTTCGAAAGACACGTATATGGATTTGGCATCGAGCGCTGCCGATGCGGCCAAGTACTTCCAAGGTTAGACAGATCGTGAAGTGGACAAGCTGTTCTGGTCGCAATTCCACATTCCAGAGCGTCCGCTTTCATTGACTGACCAGCTAGCCGAATGGGCCGAACTGAATAGGTTGTCCGGACTCGCCATGAGGTCTGTTGTGGATCAGCTATGGCCGGAAAAGTCAAAGCCGAACAACTATTTTAGATTAGTGCAGCAGTTCCTTGGTGCGGTGCCGCACATTAATGTGATGAAGAGGTCGGCGTGCATAGAAGGCTCGCGGATGGCCCTTGCCCGTGTTAAAGCATACTGGGCGGAGATGGACGCTACCACTGTTGTGGCGCAGGGTTCGGCCATAGGTCGAGTGGCTGCCGAGCATTATTTCGAGGAGGTTCTCGAGGGTGCTCGTTGATAGAGGCTCAATGCTCGAAAAATATTATGTTTGAGTGATATGTATTCTCATTGTAAACACAATGCTTTTATGAAGTTTTTATAAGGCTATGTTTATACTTTTTCCTGAAAGTAGTATGATGCCTCCTGTGCGGCCGTTTATGTATACATGTGTATAACCTGAAAGAATGCAGCCGTCGGCTTCAACCCCCACGCATATAATGCGGAGGTGCTCGCAAAAACGCGTGTTCACACTTAACCCAACGTCTTGGTCCTATTAAGGAGGTGATAGCATAGCGAACGAGGCAACCAGACTATAATGCTTTAACACTTTCACTTAGCCATATGAGTTTGACAGTGGGGCTACTAGGTAGCCCCTGGTGGCTCCGCACTCTCCCGATCGCGGGGTGCGTTCATGCCTAGCCGGAAAACGGCCCTTCATTAAGGAGGAGGAATTCTAACATTCCGATAGGTCATTGAGTGGTTGACCAGTCTCACGCTATATCATGACAGTCAGTTTCGGCTTTCTCTACTGAGGTGCTCGTCCGGATGAACCAGGGCACAATTGCAGTAGTTCTCCTGGTGCTACCTTAGCCGATAAAGCGGAACGTAAGGCACCAAAACACAGGAGCCGGGCAAACCCAACATTTGACCAAAGACAATGATTCGGAGCTGATGCATATAAGGCCAAACTCGCGCCGCCGAACACTCCCTAAGGTATTTGGTATTTATGGTATAAACCGGGCCTAAATAGTGCCCTTTGTAAGAAGGCCCTTGTGTCCAGCTATGTGCATTATTCTGGCGTGGCCACATGCCAAGACGTCAGCATCCTTCTCAACTGTGTTGAGAATTCGGTGGATATGTATCAACAAGAGACAGTAAAAAAGGTTTACGCAGGGTCTTAATCTAAAAAGAATCCTTGGAGCGGGTCCCTTCTGCATGTCTACGCCTATGTCTCCGTTGTGCCGTATCCTGGATGGGTGTAGCACGATGATCATCTGTAAAAGAGAGGAACTTAGGTGAAAAAGTTGTCGTGCAAAAGGATAGTTTTTAAAGAAACTATGTATAATTCAAGATGAGTAAAAATTGCCACTTTGTCTGCACGTGTTGAGCCCCTTGTATTTGTAATAGGGGTCCGACCATTGATCCGGTATGAATTACATATGGCTGCGCCGGACTCGTCTAACCGTGTCCGAGGTCTTGACGACCTGATAAATGCTTTAGTTGGTCAGGTCGTTTTTAGTGTGCGGCTGCCAAGGCAGCCGCACTCTCTTCGGCGTGCAAAGATCGCTTAATACTTCCGTTCACTGTAATGATGCCAAGTGGGCCGGGCATCTTGAGTGTGAGTGAAGCGTAGTGCGGTATTGCATTAAAGCGAACGAAAGCTTCACGTCCGAGTAGTGCTTGATAGCCACTGTGGAACGGAGCGATGTGGAAGGTTAAATGTTCGCTACGGAAGTTATCGGGGAAGCCGAATATAACCTTTAGTAGCAGGGAGCCCGTGCAATGAGCCCCTGGGCCTAGCGTTACTCCTTTAAAGGTAGTATTGCTTTGGCAAATTTTTGTTGGGTCTATCCCCATTTCGTGGATTGTATCCTGGTATATCAGGTTTAGACTGCTGCCACCGTCCATTAGGACTCGTGTGAAGTGGTATCCGTCAATTATTGGGTCTAATACCAGGGCAGCCCATCCTGCACGCCGGATACTTGCTGAGTAATCACGATGGTCGAAAGTGATCGGTTGAGACGACCAGTGGCAGGACTCTGCGGTGATAGGCCCTTGGGCATATTTTTCTGGGAGTGCCATTTTGTTTCTTCCTTTGATCACGTGTAACACGTTTACTATTTTGACTTCTGGTGGAAATTTCTTTTGTTCCCCAATGTCTTGCTTGAGAGGCTCATCCTCGTCTTCGCTTGGTGTATCCTCCCCGTTGTGTACAGCATTGAGTTTGCCGGACTACTTGAAGACCCAACATTCTCTGTGGGTATGATTAGCGGGTTTACCGGGGGTGCTATGGATCTGACATATTTGGTCCAGAATTTTTCTTAGGCTGGACAGTTCATCTCTGGCGCCTTTAGAGGGCGGCTTTTGCTGACCTGGCCGAGAGCTTTTGAATCCGGCGTTTACTGCCGTGCTCTTCGTACTGTCTTCTTTATTCCGGCGTTTGTTATTGCTGTTGCACCGTGATTTCCCGTTTCCATCTCTAACTTCAGATGTACTGGGGTCGCTGGTGCTGCATCTAGCTAGCCAGCTATCCTCACCCGCGCAAAAGCGGGTCATGAGGCTTGTTAATGCTACCATTGTTCTCGACTTTTCTTGGCTGAGGTGTCTGACAAGCCATTCGTCACGGACGCTATGCTTAAAAGCTGCCAAGGCTTAGGCGTCCGGACAGTCGACAATTTGGTTCTTTTTAGTAAGAAACCTATTCCAAAGTTTTTGGGATGACTCTCCGGGCTGTTGAGTTATATGACTCAAATTGTCTGCGTCCGGAGGTCAGACATAAGTGCCTTGAAAATTTGCCCGAAAAGCGTCTTTGAGCTCTTCCCAGCTTCCAATGGAGTTTTCGGGGAGGCTTTTAAGCCAGTGGCGAGCTGGCCCTTTGAGCTTGAGGGGTAAGTACTTGATGGCGTGGATATCATCTCCTCGAGCCATATGGATATGGAGGATATAGTCCTCAATCCAGACCCCAGGGTCTGTTGTTCCGTCGTATGCCTCTATGTTTACGGGTTTGAATCCCTCTGGAAATTCATGGTCCAGCACCTCGTCGGTGAAACATAGGGGGTGTGCGGCACCCCTGTATCTGGGTGTACCGCGTTGGTCGGATGTTTGTTGTGTTACATCGTATGCTGGGGCGCGCTTGCGTGGTCCATAGATGGATTTGGTTGCGCCGTCCTTTTGGTGCGAGCCCTCGCGTGTATCATGTATTGGCTTGTGAGTGGCGTTGTTTGCCGCTCGATGTTGGCCATGAGGTCGTCTATCCGGCCAGGTGGCTGTTTTGATTTTTGGTTGTGGGGGGTCTGAGGCCTCCTCATCGAATTCGGGTAGCAACTTCCGCTTTGGGTAGCTCTTGGTGGGGCGATTGTCGCCGTACTTCGCTGCTGTGTTGAGTACTTTACTCCATCTGATTTGGAGTGTGTCTTGCACAGCCTTGAGCCTTTGCTTCTGCTTTTTCAGACTCCTCGCGGTGGCAACAAGCCTTTGACGGGCATTGTGCTGCTCCGGGTGCCTGTCCGGCGTTATGTCGTCTGGACTATTATCTTTGACAGAATTAGTTTGTTCGGTTTGATTCTCCATATTGCCATAGTCCGGAAGTGGTTTGCCCTGCTCCAACGATGGGTCTGTATGATTGTTATTTCTGCCGAGGCAGGATGTGGGGCGGCGCTTGCGCTGCCGCTTTGAATGCTTCTCAAGGGAACAAGCCTTCGGTGCGTCCCTCCATTCCTCATCGTCATCTTCTTTTGGTGTGTCCACCATGTATACGTCATATGATGAGGTGGACGTCCAGCGCCCTGTGGGCGGTGGTTCCTCTTCGCCTCCCGCATCGCCGTCCATACCGTCGATGTCTTTGGAGTCAAAGTCGAGCTTGTCTGTCGAGTCATCGACAGTGGCTATTAAGTGGGTGGTGGGTGGGCGTCGAATTTCTTCGTCGTCCGCATCCCAATCCTGTTGGCCATAATCCGGCCAGGGCTCTCCTGACAAAGAGAGAGACCTTAGTGAATTCAGAATGTCACCGAAGGGCGAGTGCTGAAAGATATCCATGGCGGTGAATTCCATGATCGGCGCCCAATCGGATTTGATTGGCAGGGGCGCGGGCAGTTCGGAGTCAGAAAAAGAGTCCGGCACCTGGGAGTCATGGGCTGCGCAGAGGATTATGCTGGTGTTTGGCTCGATCGCCGTCGAGACTGCAGCCCCTGAGGCGGTGTCTAGCCACCCGCCCTCGATTGGCGCAGTTGGCTCCGAGCTAAGGGTCGGAGCTAATGCGGGCGCGGCCTCTGGGGCACTGTTCGGCGGCGGAGCTAGGTCATACCCATCGAGACAGTGCGGCGCGCCCGGCTGTGGCTCGAATCCGTCGAAGATGAAGTCTCCGTGGACGTCGGCCGTGTAGTTCAAACTTCCAAATCTGACCTGATGGCCAGGGGCGTAGCTTTCAATCTGCTCCAGATGGCCAATCGAATTAGCCCGCAGTGCAAAGCCGCCGAATACGAAGATCTGTTCGGGGAGAAAAGTCTCACCCTGGACCGCATCGCCGTCGATGATTGTAGGAGCCATCAAGCCTAACGGTGACGACACAGAGGAACTCTCAATGAAAGCACCAATGTCGATGTCAAAACCGGCGGATCTCGGGTACGGGGTCCCGAACTGTGCGTCTAGGCCGGATGGTAACAGGAGGCAGGGGACACGATGTTTTATCCAGGTTCGGGCCCTCTTGATGGAGGTAAAACCCTACGTCCTGCTTGATTAATATTGATGATATGGGTAGTACAAGAGTAGATCTACCACGAGATCAGAGAGGCTAAACCCTAGAAGCTAGCCTATGGTATGATTGTATGTTATGGTTGTTGTCCTACGGACTAAAAACCTTCGGTTTATATAGACACCGAAGAGGGTTAGGGTTACACAAGGTCGGTTACAAAGGAGGAGACATCCATATACGTATTGCCTAGCTTGCCTTCCACGCCAGGTAGAGTCCCATCCGGACACGAGACGAAGTCTTCAATCTTGTATCTTCTTAGTCTAACAGTCCGGCCAATGGAGATAATCCGGCTGTCCGGAGACCCCCTAATCTAGGACTCCCTCACCCTTCATGGCTTGTTCGGCCGCCTTGTGAAGTTCGACCAACTGCTTCAGCTGGTCGCTCAAGGACACAGGGTGTTCAGTCCCAGTATACTGAGACCAGAACAACTTCTCCGTTGAGCTCCCCTCCTCAGCCCAATAAAACTCTGCGGCATCCAGCACATTGCAGGGAAGATCTGCAAACGCTCCTGGAGAGCTCCGAACTCGGGTAAGAAAAAGGAAAGTCTCCTTCACATGCTTGCTTTGCATATTGAATGCCTTACCCGCTGCTATCTTCTTTGCCGCATCAATCTCCTGGAGGGCCTTGTGGGCTTCGGCCTTGGCGCTCCGGACGCATTCAAGCGCCTACGCGAGCTCGGATTCCCGCATCTTGGAGTCAAGCTCCAAGGACTCGTGCTTCTTGGTGAGAGCCTCGAGCTCTTGCTGCACCTCGCCCACTCGGGCTTCTTGTTTCTCCCGTTCAATACGTTCTTTGGCCGCTTTGTCTTCGACCGCGGACAACGCCTTCCTTAGGGTCTCCACCTCGGTCGTGGCCCCTGACAAATTCACGATCATCCTATTACTTTACACAAGACTTCTTTTTAACTATATAAAATGGGTTATATCTTACTTTTGCTCTCTTCGAGCTGCCCCTTGGTAAGGCCGAGCTTGTCCTCGGACCGCTTCAGGGCCTGCTTCAGCGCAGAGACCTCCGCAGTACGTGCGGCAGCGGCCAGCAGGGAAGCCTGCACATACACATAGACATACTCTAATTAGACTCCTGAGTTATCATTTGATACTCTATTCGGCTTTTCTTCGTGAACGCCGAATAGAGCATCAGGGGCTAATATCTATGCGGTAATATTTTTATATTTTGAATGCTTACATCAAAGCCCACTAGGAGGCTGGCGCAAGCTTCGGTCAGCCCGTTCTTGGCGGACTGAACCTTCTTAACCACCACACTCATGATAGTGCGATGTTCTTCATCGATGGAAGCGCTGTGAAGCGCTTCCAGCAAGTTGTCCGGTGCCTCTGGTTGGACAGAGGACACCAGCACAGATGGTTGGGCCCCCTTAATGGGGACCGCCTATCGGAGTCCGGAGCCATTGAAGGTTCCAGCATAGTGTCTGGCTGGGGACTGAACTCGAGGAGCCTCGCTCCCTTGGTACCCAGGGTCCGGGAGGTCGCCGTGAGGCGCCCCCAGGACCGCCTCCCCTTGGGACGGTGCCTCTTGAGACACCACCTCGGCGTTGTCCGTAGGGCGAGGGGTGTAAGCCGTCGGAGGAGAACCGTTGTTCATATCCGACGAGCCCAAAGAGCCGCTCGACGAGGGTATGTCGAGACGATCTCGGGCCATACTGCATAATCAGGTTCGGCATGAGCAAAGGCAGTACAATAAAACGTACGATGAAGTACTATGGTGTACGGACACTTACGACTTCGCCAGGGGCTTGTCCCTGGGTAGCCACTCGTCGCCACTGTCGGCGCCATCGTGGCACAGTCTGGAGGGAGGTTCTTTCCCTTCTTGGACCCTTCGGCCTACCCGGATGGGTCGACCTTCCTTTTCTTGTCTCCCCCGGCGGGGGGGGGGGGGACTTTTCTCCTCCTCCTCGTTTCCGTGGGAGGAGGGTGTGTCGGACTCATCAGATGATGAGTCCGATAGAACCATCTTGCGCAGGAGACCCTTTCGGGTCCCCGCGTCCTTCTTCTTGGCCGTCTTTTCCGGCACCTCGTAAGGTGCTGGAGTCAGCATCTTCGTTAGAAGAATGTTTGTAGGATCTTCGGGAAGGGGGCCTGGGCAATCAAGCTGCTCCGCTGTCTTTATCCAGCCCGTAGTAAAACATGAGCCCGCGGACAAACGGGTGGAGAGGAAATCCCAGTCCGCGGATGAAATGGGAAAGAAAAACTACCCTCTCATGGGGTTCGGGCGTTGGGACAATCTGCCCCGCATTCGGCAGCCGGTGCGCGATATTCGCAGGTAGGTATCCGGCCTCCCGTAACTTTTTGATGTTTTCCTCCGTGACGGAGGAAGCCATCCACTTGCCTCCTGCTCCAGACATGCTTGGAGTGGTTTGAGAAGAAGGACGCGAGCTTGGGCGCTAGAGCTCGAGTGTGCGGGAATGGGAAAGAGAGAAGGAAGAAGGCATGGGTGAAAAAAGTAGATCTTTGTCCCTTTTATAAGGGCGGAGGAGGCGATGAGTCCCCCCACTTGCCTGGCAAAACCGCTTATTCCCCAGGTGCCATAATTGATGGCGCGGTTGGGTTACCCCCGTCCGTATTGATGAGAATCCCATGATAAGGGGAACACGATCTCTGCTTTGACAAGATGTATCGAGAAAACCGCCTCGCGATATGTGCGGAGCTGGTTGAGAAAAGCGGTTCGAATAATAATCGAGCCATGAAGTGATGTCATGCTATCAAAACATATCAGCAGATTGGATTTATGGAAGTATTATTCTCTCTATGGTGGTATGTGGAACTTATTTTACAGGGTCTGACACTGTCTTTGCACTCAAACTCTTCCATGGTGTATTTGGAGGAGGAACCCTCCTTGCAATGTCGAACACAACACTACGCGCCGGACTCATCGTCATTAAAGCCTGGTCCAGGGGATACTGATGGAGTCCTGGATTAGGGGGTCTCTGGACAGCCGGACTATATCCTTTGGCCGGACTGTTGGACCATGAAGATACAAGATTGAAGACTTCATCTCGTGTCCGGATGGGACTTTACTTGGTGTGGAAGGCAAGCTAGGCAATACAGATATGCGTATCTCCTCCTTTGTAACCGACCTTGTGTAACCCTAGCCCCCTCCAGTGTCTATATAAACTGCAGGGTTTTTAGTCTGTAGGAGGACAGACAATCATACCATAGGCTAGCTTCTAGGGTTTAGCCTCTCTGATCTCGTGGTAGATCTACTCTTGTAATACTCATATCATCAAGAACAATCAAGCAGGACATAGGGTTTTACCTCTATCAAGAGGGCCCGAACCTGGGTAAAACATCATGTCCCCTGCCTCCTGTTACTATCCGCCTTAGACGCACAGTTCGGGACCCCCTACCCGAGATCCGCCGGTTTTGACACCGACAGTGGGCTTCTTTGGCCTCTTTTTTTTGTAAAGTCCGGAGACTCATCCCAACTTGTGAGGGAATCATAGCTTCCATCATCCTTTCCTCACATGGGACAATGCTCTAATAATGATGATCATCACACTTTTATTTACTTACAACTCGATACTAGAACAAAATATGACTCTATATGAATGCCTCCGGTGGTGTACCGGGATGTGCAATGATCTAGCGTAGCAATGACATCAAAAAATGGACTAGCCATGAAAATATCATGCTAGCTATCTTACGATCATGCAAAGCAATATGACAATGAATGCTCAAGTCATGTATATGATGATGATGGAAGTTGCATGGCAATATATCTCGGAATGGCTATGGAAGTGCCATGATAGGTAGGTATGGTGGCTGTTTTGAGGAAGGTATATGGTGGGTTTATGGTACCGGCGAAAGTTGCGTGATACTAGAGAGGCTAGCAATGATGGAAGGGTGAGAGTGCGTATAATCCATGGACTCAACATTAGTCATAAAGAACTCACATACTTATTGCAAAATTTTATTAGTCATCGAAACAAAGTACTACGTGCATGCTCCTAGGGGGATAGATTGGTAGGAAAATACCATCGCTCGTCCCCGACCGCCACTCATAAGACAATCAATAAATAAATCATGCTCTGACTTCATCACATAACAGTTCACCATATGTGCATGCTACCGGAATCACAAACCTCAACACAAGTATTTCTACTAATCCACAACTACCCACTAGCATGACTCTAATATCACCATCTTTATATCGCAAAACTATTGCAAGGAATCAAACATATCATATTTAGTGATCTACAAGTTTTATGTAGGATTTTATGACTAACCATGTGAATGACCAATTCATGTCATCTCTCTAAATGGATATAAGTGAACCAAGAGAGTTCAATTCTTTCTACAAAAGATATGCCCGCGCTCTAACAAATATAAGTGAAGCAAAAGAGCATTCTACAAATGGCGGTTGTCTAAGTGAAGAGAAACAGGCAATCCAAACATCAAATGATATAAGTGAAGCACATGAAGCATTCTATAAATCAACCAAGGACTATCTCATACCAGCATGGTGCATAAAATAAAAATGAAAACTAAATGCAAAAGACGCTCCAAGATTGCACGTATCGCATGAACGAAACGAATCCAAAAACATACTGATACTTGTTGAAGAAAGAGGGGATGCCTTCCGGGGCATCCCCAAGCTTAGACGTGTGAGTCTCCCTGAATATTTACTTGGGGTGCCTCGGGCATCCCCAAGCTTGAGCTCTTGCCTCTCTTCCTTCTTCTCACATCGATACCTTCTCGATCATCGAACACTTCATCCACACAAAACTTCAACAGAAAACTCGGTAAGATCCGTTAGTATAATAAAGCAAATCACTACTCTAAGTACTGCTACAAACCAATTCATATTTTGTTTTTGCATTGTGTCTACTGTAGTATAACTTTTTCATGGCTTAATCCACTGATATAAATCATTAGTTTCATCAAAACAAGCAAACTATGCATCAAAAACAGAATCTGTCTAAAACAGAACAGTCTATAATAATCTGAACATTCACCATACTTATGATACTTGAAAAATTCTTCCAAAATTAGGAAAAAATAAAAAAATTGTATAGAAAGACATTGCAAAAAGAATCAGAACCATTTGACGTTCCAGCTAAAAATGTAAAATTGTGCACTACAGCCAAAGTTTCTGTCTTGCACCGTACAGACCATCAAGCAAATGTAAACATCCTAAATGCAAACCTTGGCACATTATTTTTATAATATAATGGAATTTTACAAGTGGATAATTATTTTTATTGAGAAGTTTCTGTAATCAAGATTCACAAAGTTGTCGTGAGCATGAAGGAAGTTCAAGGAGCTCTCCCACTTCAACAATGCTTGTCTTTCTCACTTTCACTTTCCTTTTTGAAAAAGTCTTGGGTTCCCCTCTTTATTTTTGTTGTTTTTAAAATATATGAAAGCACTCAACAGAAATAGATGACTCTCTAAAACTTCCGTGTTGTCTCCCTGGCAGCGCTTTCTTTAAAGCCATTAAGCTAGGCATATAGTGCTCAAGTAATGGATCCACCCGGATCCCAAGGTATATCAAAGCCAATTTTAATTAACAATGATTTGTAATTTAGTAGTGAGCAAAAAGTAACATATTCATGCAATGACGAAGTCTAACTCTCTTCCTATGCATAGGCATGTCATAAAAGAACAATTTATGCACACAAAGTAAAGGCCAATGCATAGTATAAACAGTTTCTTGCAATTTTGTTGTATTGGAAACATAAAGAGACGGAGATGTAGTTCCTCTCTCATAATAATTGCAAGTAGGAGCAGCAAGCACATGCATATTATATCTATCAAAATCATCATGTGCAACGGTAAAAGGCAACCCATCAATATAATCCTTAATAAGGGCAAACTTCTCCGATATAGTGTAGTCGGGAGAATTCAAAAAGATAATAGGACTATCATGTGTGGGTGCAATAGCAACAATTTCATGTTTAACATAAGGAACTATAGCAAGTTCATCTCCATAAGCATAATTCATATTGGCATCTTGGCCACAAGCATACAAGCATCATCAAAAAGGGATATTTCAAGAGAATCAACGGGATCATAACAATCATCGTAGCAATCATCCTTCGGTAAGCACAAAGGGAAATTAAACAATGTATGAGTTGAAAAGTTACTCTCATTACAAGGTGAGCACGGGTAGCTAATACGCTCTTCCTCCTTTTGATCTTCGCTCTCCTCCTCATCTTTTTCATCCAATGAGCTCACAGTTTCATCAATTTCTTCTTCCATAGACTCCTACAAAATATTAGTCTCTTCTCATCTTTTAGCGGGGTAGTCCTCAATATATGGTTCAACATAGGCATTAGAAGCATAATTATCATAGCAATATTTAAGTATGTCCAAATTTTCAGATTTGTAAAGAGTAGCATCATACGTTTCAATCAAAGAAGCAATTTCATAAGCACCCTTAAAAGCAACGAATTCTTCAATTTGTTGAACATCATAGTAATTATAAACACCCTTAGCATATGAAGATACGATTCCATTATCACTAAACTCACATTGATAGGGAAGGTGTTTCTCAGGGTTTTCAGAACAACAAGTAATATCATATATTTCGCATAAATTCCAAGCATAGCATTGCAAACGATGAATTTGACCCAGTAAAAAATTCCATTTTTTAGATAGTCGGTGTCGCACATAACAAGCATGCTCACCTAAAGATTTGCCCTCAACTAAGCTAGTTGGGGTTTCAGCATGAGCACATAGGGATCGAAGATGATCCAAGTAATAAGCTTCAGTAGTGTGATAGATTGAGTGGTTCTTCAACCATTGGTTTAGTAGGTACAACTAATATTTTTGGTATTTTGTGTTTCCTACCCATAAATAAAGATAGAAAACAACTAAGAACAGCAAATAAAAATTACATAGTGATAAAGCAAACAAGCACACATGAGAATATTCACCCCACGCTATTGGTCCCCGGCAACGGGGCCAGAAGAAGGTCTTGATAACCCACAAGTATAGGGGATCGCAACAGTTTTCGATAAGTAAGAGTGTCGAACCCAACGAGGAGCTAAAGGCAGAACAAATATTCCCTCAAGTTCTATCGACCACCGATACAACTCTACGCACGCTTGATGTTCGCTTTACCTAGAACAAGTATGAAACTAGAAGTACTTTGTAGGTGTTGTTGGATAGATTTGCAAGATAATAAAGAGCAAGTAAATAAAAAGTAGGGGCTATTGTAAGTAAAGAAGCAATAAAGTAAATATAGCGAGTGTGGAAAAGTGGTGGTAGGAGTTGTCAAATTGCCCCTAAGCAATTGACTACTTTACTAGACCGATAGCAAGTATTATGTGGGAGAGGCCACTGCTAGCATGTCATCCCTGACTTGGAATTCTATGCACTTATGATTGGAACTATTAGCAAGCATCCACAACTACTAACGTTCATTAAGGTAAAATCCAACCATAGCATTAAGATATATTGGTCCCCCTTCAATCCCGTATGCATCAATTTCTATGCTAGGTTGAAGCTTCTATCACTCTTGCCCTCCAATACATAGTCCTATCAACATACAACTAACCCTATGGTGTGATCCACGCGCGCGCTCATATGATGGGCACCAAAGGACAGCAACATAACCACAAGCAAATTAAATCAATCATGGCAATTCATCAACCACCGATAGGACAACGAAAATCTACTCAGACATCATAGGATGTCAACACATCATTGGATAATAATATGAAGCATAAAGCACCATGTTCAAGTAGAGGGTACAACGGGTTGTGGGAGAGTGGACCACTGTAGATAGAGGGGGGAAGGTGATGGAGATGTTGGTGAAGATGGCGGAGGTGTTGGTGTAGATCGCGGTGATGATGGTGATGGCCACGGCAGCGTTCCAGCGCCACCAAAAGAGAAGGGGAGAGGGGGCCCCCTCGTATTATTCTTCCTTGACCTCCTCCCTAGATGGGAGAAGGGTCTACCCTCTGGTCCTTGGCCTCCATGGCATGGGAGGGGCGAGAGCCCCTCCGAGATTGGATATGTCTCTTTGTCTCTCTCTGTTTATGCGTTCTGTTCTGCTGCCCTTTCACTGTTTCGTATATATATGGAGATCCGTAACTCCGATTGGACCGAAACCTTCGCCGTGTTTTTTCCCAAAAAGTAGCTTTCTTGCGGCCGGAGAAGGGCATCAACTGCCTTACGGGTGGACCACGAGGGTCAGGGGCATGCCCCCTGCCTCGTGGCCACCTCGAGCACCGTCTCGCGTGGATTTTTCTTCCGGAATTCTCCAAATATTCCAAAAATATTCTCCGTCCGTTTTTATCCTGTTTGGATTCCGTTTGATATGGATATTCTATGAAACATAAAACATGCAACAAACAGGAACTGTCACTGGGCACTGGATCAATATGTTAGTCCCAAAAACAATATAAAAAGTTGTCAAAAGTATATGAAAGTTGTAGAATATTGGCATGGAACAATCAAAAATTATAGATACGACGGAGACGTGTCAGTGATAATAAACTGTGTGCGATCTACTTGATTTTTCGTCTTGATTTGAATTACGTAATGGGGTCACAGCTGCAAAGGATGGTGTTTGAATTGCTAGAACTTTTATCTGCAGTGAACATGCAACTATAGGTGTCTCATCAAAAAATGGAACTATTCAGGGTTCGTTTGGATGTTTTTATACATTAACTTGGTTGTCTAGGCATTTCAGGTGCATAATTCAAATTTGAACTACATGCACGTGCTCCAGTGCATATAAACTGGTTGAAAAATCAAATATGTGTCCTTGGTTGCATGCTTAGGTCCCATGCAAGAAATGGGAATGAATGTGAAACACCCTGCCACCGTCACTCGGCCGCAAACATTGAGATACTTGGTTTTAAATTCTAGTACATCCAAAACTCATCTGAAATTCAAGAAACTTGACATGCTATCATGGAGCGGCATCAACATGTTGTGGTAAAAAAATTGTCCCATTTGGGGCAGGTTTGGGTATAAGCTTCTCCCAAACTAGAGCTTCTCACAACAAGCGTGATGGTTTCGGTAGGGAATGTGCCACCTTTGGGGACGAAACAATATCTGTTGCCTCTTATTTCTTCCAAAATATTTCTAGTGTTAACATAGAACAACAGGAATGTTGTGTTTAATTTTGGAAATTTTTGGGGTTCGTTTGGACATTTTTATACATTAACTTGGTTTTGTAGGGATTTCAGGTGCATAATTCAAATTTGAACTACATGCACATGCTCCGGTGCATATAAACTAGTTGAAAAATCAAATATGTGTCCTTGGTTCCATGCTTTGGTCCCATGCAAGAAACGAGAATGAATTTCTGTAAGTGCATCTAGTGCCACCCCTAGTTGGTTTTGGAGTATTGACGACAAACCTAGTTGAGGGACTAATGTGTTTGTGAGAATTGCAGGATAACACAGGTAGAAGTCCCTCATTGATTCGGTTTTCCTACCAAAGATGACCCCTAAAAATGTATGAAGACATTGAAGTCAAAGGTGGTATATGAAGATATTCACATTGAAGACTATGACAAGAGAAGACACCACATGAAGCCTATGGAGCTCAAAGACTTAGATCTTTCGTAGTTCTTTTTCTTTTGTGTTGAGTCATAGGAACCACCGTACTGTTAAGTGGGGTCCAAGAGAACCAGTCAGAATGACTGAAGTGATGCCTAACCAAAACCTATGTCTTCGAGTGAAGACTATGAGAGCGAATCTTGTCCAGAGTCGGACAAGTCAGCTTTGCTTGTAGCCCAAGTAAAGTTGCCGTGTGAGTTTGAAATCTGACTGTTGGAACATGTGTCAGTTCCTTAGTGACCCATAGTCATTTCGAACAAATCAGGTCGGGTTGCCAAGTGGCTATAAATAGCCCACCCCGTACAACCATAAACGGTTGGCTGCTCAGATTGAGTATACGGCTTTTGTCGTTTGAGAGCAACCCACCTCGAAGCCTTAGAGAGAGAATTCCTTGCGAGGATAAAGCCCTAACCACCCAGAGCCAAAGAGAATTAGGCATCACTTAAGTCTTCTTGTCTGTGTGATCTGAAGACTTATTACACTTGAGGACTGTGCATCCTCCAGCCGGTTAGGCGTCGCGTTCTGAGCATCCAAGAGACATTGTGGATTGCCGGTGAACGAAGTCTGTGAAGGTTTGGGAGTCTACCTTGAAGACTTACCAGAGTGATTGGGCGAGGTCTGTGTGACCTTAGCTCAAGGGGAATACAGTGAGGACTGGGTGTCCTGAGCTGCGTGTTCAGGACTGGGTGTCCGGGACTGTGTGTCCTAAGGTTTAAATACCTAGCCGCCCTAACCAGACGTACAGTTGTCACAGCAACTGGAACTAGTACAACAAATCATTGTCTTCAGCGAGTTACTAGTTCCATATTCCCTTCCCTTTGCTTACTGTTACTCCTTGTGAAGTCATTGTATGTTCGCACTATCTTTTGTCTTCACTGAGTGACTGCATGTTCTGTGTGGCTTCACAATATCTTCCTACCTGATCCTTACTACATTGCTGCTATTAGTCATTGTGCTTTCACTCTATTGAATACTTGACTATGACCTGCCTAGTGTAGTCTACCTTCCGCTGCAGGGTATTAGGTTTATTTCTATCGTTTGTCTTCATAACTCCCACGTTTTGAAGACTTTCATAAAAATCGCCTATTCACCCCCCCCCTCTAGTCGATATAACGCACTTTCAATTGGTATCAAAGCAAGGTGCTCCCTTGTTCTATGTGATTCGGTTTAACCACCTGGAGTTTTAGCTATGTCGACTGCAGGGATAATTAAAGTCTCCGCTGCATGCCCCGTCTTCGATGGAACTGAATATCCCTACTGGAAGAATAAGATGCACATGCATCTTGAAGCCATTGATGTCGACCTATGGTATGTTGTCGAGAACGGTGTTCCCAAGGCTGGAGAAGGTGTCACTGCTGTTGATGTCAAGAAATTCGTTCAACTGGACTCTACTGCCAAGAACATCATCTGTGGTCATCTGACCAAAGGACGGTATGGCCGTGTGAGTGCTTTGAAAACATCTAAGCTCGTCTGGGACTGGCTCTCCAAGGTCAATGAAGGCATCTCAACCCAGAGAGATTAGAGAATCAGTGTCCTTCGCAACCTCTTCAACCGCTTCAAGCGAAATGACAATGAGAATGTCCAGCTCACATTTGACCGACTCACTGACATCACAAATGAGCTTCAAGCCCTCGGCGCTACTGAGATCACCAAACATGAAGTCGTCAAGACACTACTGAGATCACTTGATAGTTCGTTTGACACCCTAGCCCTGATGATTCAAGAACGTCCTGATTTCAAGACACTCGATCCGTCTGACATACTTGAGAGGCTCAACACACATGAGTTTCAGCTTTCTGAGAAAAGAGATATCTACGGTCCAAACTATGGGCGAACTCGTGCCTTGAAGGCAAAAGTTATCTCCTCATTTGAAGAAGAATCTGACAGTAGTTCGGATGATCCTGAAGACATTGGAAGGGAACTTGCTATGCTTGTGAAGAAGTTCCAAACATTCACCAAGAAGAAAGGTTTCAGAAAGTCTTCCCGATCAAGCTCAAGGAATGATGAAGCTTCTGCTCACGACTACAAGAAGAAAACATGTCACAAGTGCAAGAAACCTGGCCACTTCATCTCCGAGTGTCCACAGTGGGACAATGAGAACAAAAAGAAGAAGAAGAGCAAGGAATATGACTCTGACAACAACAAGAAGAAGAAATACTCAAAGTCTTCTTCCAAGTCTTCCTCAAAGTCTTCAACACACAAGAAGAGCTCATCTGGCAAGGCACGTGCGCTTGTTGGCAAGGAAGTGGATTCAGAGGAGGAGTCCGCTTCTGAGGAGGCGGAGGTGGAGTCTGAGGAGGAGTCTGATTTAGGCGTTGCAAGTCTGGCTACATCATACGTTGCCAAGTCCATCTTCAACACTGAAGACAATGACTTCATCACCGACACCGATGCAAATGACAAGGACTACTCCGCTTCTACCTACTGCTTCATGGCACGCGGTGCCAAGGTAAACTCACGCACTACTCACTATCAAACATCTAGTGATGATGACTCTGATTGTGGTTCAAAACCCAGCTACAAAACACTTTCTAAAATTGCAACTGAACAACAGAAAGCTATGGAACATATTCAAAAACTGTTAGACAGAAGCGATGATCTGTTAGGTGCTGAAATGACTCGATCTGAATCATTAATTGAAGACATAAAAAATCTTCACGTTAAGTATCAGGAACTTGAAAGTCGTCATGAAACTCTCTCAACAACTCATGAAAAGCTTTCCTATGATTATCTTCAAAGGAAGCAAAATCTTGAGAAATTGAGAGCGGCTCATGAAGATCTTCAAAAGGAAAGCGAGTCACTTCGCGCCAAACAGATCAGTTCCGCTCAGGAAGGATTTGAACCACCATGTCTTAAATGCATTGAGCGTGATAATGCTACTTCTGTTGCTGAATGTTCTACTGCTACTGCTGTTGCAATATCTTCAATTGTTGATGTGGTAACTAACCCCTCTACTGAGGATACCACCGCTATTGCTGATGAGAATGCTAGGTTGAAGACATTGCTTGAAACAGGGATGTACAGAAGTCTTAAAGGGCATCAGACACTATGTGATGTCCTCAAAAAGCAGATTCTGAACCGAAACCCGAGGAAAGAGGGTGTTGGGTTCGTAAGGAAAATGAATGCTGATGGCTCTTACTGGAAACCTGAGCAGTACCCCAAAACCATGTGGGTTGCTGCAAAGGAACCTTCAGCAGATCCATCCAATCTATCTGGCTTCACTTGTGCTAACACCATTATCATTGATGAATCCTTTGATGCAAACTATATACTGTTTAAGAATCAGAATGGTGAAGTGTTTGCCAGGTACATTGGTACTAACTGCAGGAATGGACTGCCTATGAAGAAGATCTGGGTTCCGAAAAGGTGTCTGGAGAATCTTCCTGTGAATGTCATCATGACACCTCACGTGAAGAAGACAAACCTCAGACCAAAGGCTTCATACTGTCCAAAGGCTTCATACAGACAGAGGACTCACCTGAGTCGCACTAACGCAAATGTTTTGCAGGAAAACCATACTCAGGCATATGAATATGAGAGCGGTTCGTCAAACCGTCATGTTCATAAGACCAAGAACTATTCTGCTTATTCTTATGAGTACTATTGTCCGCCTGCAAGACTGTTTGCTAGGGCTCCAAAGCCAAAACTCTCAGATGTTGCACTTAGACTTATTGCTTCTAAGCCACCCTTGAAGATGTGGGTGGCTAAGAAAGCTTAACTCTCTTTTGCAGGGAAAGGTCTCCAGCAGAAAACCAAAATCATCTAACGCTATTGCTGGGGACCTTAAACATCTTGTAGGGTGCAGGATCAAATGCCCGAATGGTCTTACTATGTACTTCGTTCCTGAAACACTTGCTACTCTCCCTATTAGTCCTAATCTGGATCTAAGCTTTCATAACCCACTGGTTCGTCAAATGTTTTTGCTTCACAATGCTCTTGGTGAAGCCTATCCCCCTAACTACTATAGGTTACGGCACTAGCGTCTTCAGAATGGATTATTGATAGTGGGTGTACAAATCACATGACTGGCAAAACAAGCCTTCTTACGGACTCAACCTTACGTCCATCCGACAAGAGCCCCATCACATTTGCTGACACTAGTAAAAGTAAGGTATTGGGTCTAGGTAGAGTTGCAATCTCAAGGGATCAACACATGGATAAAGTCATGCTTGTTGAATCCCTTGGCTTCAACTTAATGTCTGTCTCAATGCTCTGCGATTTGAACATGATCGTAATATTTGGAAAATATCGTTGCCTTGTACTAATGGAATCTGACAAGTCTCTAGTATTTGAAGGGTATCCAAAAGATTATTTGTACGTGGTAGATTTCTCAGCAGGACCACAGCTTGCCGTATGTATTCTAGCAAAAGCTTCAGAATGTTGGCTCTGGCATCGGAGGCTTGGACATGCTGGCATGAGGAACCTCCACACCCTGGCAAAGAAGAAGCATGTCATAGGCATCGAGGTTGTCAAGTTCAAGAAAGATCACTTATGCGGTGCCTGTGAAGCAGGGAAGATGACGAGGGTCAAACATCCCTCGAAGACAATCATGACCACTACTCGACCCTTCGAACTGCTTCACATGGATCTTTTCGGTCCCACTCATTACTCAACTCTTACTACTACTGCTTGTCTCTATGGCTTTGTCATTGTTGATGATTATAGATATACTTGGGTGCACATAATCCTTTACAAGACTGAAGTGCAGGATGTCTTCAGACGCTTCGCAAATCGAGCTATGAACAATTATGGCGCCAAGATAAAGCACATCAAAAGTGACAATGGCACTGAATTCAAGAACACTGGCCTTGATACATATCTTGATACCTTGGGCATCACACATGAATTCTCAGCTCCGTACATGCCACAGCAGAATGGCGTCGTCGAACGCAAGAACAGAACACTCATTGAGATGGCCAGAACGATGCTAGATGAATACAAGACTCCAAGAAAATTATGGCCTGAAGCCATTGATACTGCATGCCATACAATCAATCATGTTTATCTTCACAAGCTTCTAAACAAGACATCTTATGAGCTCCTTACTGGCAAGAATCCAAATGTCAGTTACTTCAGAGTATTTGGAGCCAGGTGCTGGATCAAGGACCCACATCACACCTCAAAGTTTGCACCAAAAGCACATGAGGGTTTTATGCTTGGATATGGAAAGGATTCGCACTCCTACAGAGTCTTCAATCTCTTTCATTACAAAGTGGTTGAAACAGTGGATGTGCGGTTCGATGAGACCAATGGTTCACAAAGAGAGCAACTGCCAAATGTGATAGATGAAGTTCCATCCAGTGAATCAATCAAGATAATGGGAACTGGAGAAATTATACCTTTTGAAGCTCATCCTGAAGAAGAACTTATCATCTCAGCACCTGATCAACATGAAGACAATGCTCAGCCTGAAGACATTCCTTCTAACAACGACAATGATCAGCAAGAGCAAAATCTTCGCCCTGTACATCCTCGTGTTGCCAATGAAGTGCAGATTGAAAGAATAATTGATAGCATCAATGCACCCGGCCCACTCACTCGTTCAAGGGCAACTCAGCTAGCAAATTTCTGTGGGCACTTCGCATTCGTCTCAATAACAGAACCCAAGAAAGTTGAAGAAGCCTTCATGGAACCTGAATGGATTCAAGCTATGCAAGAAGAGCTTCATCAGTTTGAGCTGAATAATGTATGGGAACTGGTTAAGCATCCTGATCCACGGAAGCACAATATAATAGGCACCAAATGGATATACCGCAACAAGCAATATGAGAATGGTCAAGTTGTCAGAAACAAAGCTCGTCTCGTTGCTCAAGGATATACTCAAGTGGAAGGCATTGACTTCGATGAAACATTTGCTCTTGTGGCTAGACTTGAAGCCATACGCATATTGCTGGCATATGCAAATCATCATAACATACTTCTATATCAAATGGATGTGAAGAGTGCTTTTCTTAATGTCAAGATTGAAGAAGAAGTGTATGTTGCACAACCGCCTGGCTTTGAAGATCCAAAACATCCTGACATGGTATACAAGCTCAACAAGGCACTGTATGGCCTCAAACAAGCCCCTTGGGCCTGGTATGACACACTCAAATACTTCCTGAAGAGCAAAGGCTTCATACCTAATTCCCTAGACCCCACTCTCTTCACGAAGACATATGATGGTGAACTGTTTGTGTGCCAAATATATGTGGATGACATTATCTTCGGCTGCACCAATCAGAAGTACAGTGAAGAGTTTGGATATATGATGCAAGAGCAATATCAAATGTCTATGATGGGAGAGCTGAAGTTCTTTCTCGGTCTTCAAATACGACAACAACGCAACGGCATCTTCATATCTCAACAGAAGTATCTCAAAGATTGCCTGAAGAAGTTCGGTATGCAAGACTGCAAAGGCTTCACGACACCAATGCCAGCCAAACATCATCTGGGTCCCGACGACAATGGTAAAGAGTTTGATCAAAAGGTATACCGCTCCATGATTGGTTCTTTACTTTATTTATGTGCATCTAGGCCAGATATTATGCTTAGTGTTTGCATGTGTGCTCGATTTCAAGCGGCACCAAAGGAATCGCATCACTTAGCTGTGAAGCGAATTCTTTGATATTTGGCTCACACCCCAACTCTAGGATTATGGTATCCAAAGGGCTCAGAGTTTGATCTGGTTGGATTCTCGGATGCTGATTATGCTGGTGAAAAAGTTGATCACAAGTCTACATCAGGCACATGTCACTTTCTGGGACGATCACTTGTATGTTGGTCTTCAAAGAAGCAGAACTATGTATCTCTCTCCACTGCTGAATCTAAATACATTGCTGCTGGATCTTGCTCTGCTCAGCTTCTGTGGATGAAGCAAACACTCAAGGACTATGGCATTCATCTGAAGCAAGTGCCACTTGGCTGCGACAACGAAAACGCCATCAAGATTGCCAACAACCCAGTTTAACACTCGAAGACAAAGCACATTGAAATTCGTCATCACTTTCTCAGAGATCATGTTGTGAAGGAAGATATTGATATCATACACGTCAACACTAAAGAGCAATTGGCAGATATCTTCACCAAGCCCTTGGATGAGAAGAGATTTTGCAAGTGTGAGCTAAATATCCTGGAATCCTCAAATGTCCTATGATCAGGCACACATCCTAACCCTTATGCATATTGATGAATTAGATGTGCAACACACGAAGTAAAGTATATCTTCAATCAATGAAGACATACATTCTAAGTGTGAATACATTAATGTGGAATTTGACTTCGGAGCGCCATGATAATTGTGCGCCGTGTCTGGGTCTAATACTTCCTATACGGTGGGTAACGCCACCACCAAATGTTCTATTTTGAAGTGTTTCACTCATGGCGTTACATTTGCTATGTCTTCACATTTAGCTTGGCTTCAATCTCAACATATCTTCATGATTATCTTCACTATGTTGATTATACAGATATATATATCTACTAGTGTTCTGTCCTCTACAACATTCACTTATAACTATCTTCTTGTTGAATCTTTTGAACTAAGTGAATGTGATCGGACCCTAACCTCTCTATGCTTTCTATCTCAAATTCTATCTCTCCAAATCATATGCATTCTATTGAAACTGTCGAATGTCTTCTCTGCGTCCTTGTCAACAGAAGATACAAAGACAGCCATTAAGTCCGTTTTCAATGCTCATTCCTCCACATGAAACCCAGAGAAGTAGGAATGACCACCCGACAATCCAGGCGTGCGTGGGACTTGGAACAAACCCCAAAATTCCGCATAATGGCCACGTGTTCCTCAGATGCGAATCGCCAGGGTCACCTGTGTAATAACGCAGTGCCGCCCCTGTACCTATAAATACACACTTCACAGTGGTCATTATCTCTTCTTCCACTCTCGCACGAACCCTAGCGCCACCGCTAGCCCTCGACGACGCCGGCGACGAAGCGCTTCGCTGCCGCAACCTCTCCGACGCCGTCTTCACGCCGACCGTGGACATCGTCCTCTCCGCCGTCGCCGTAGGTGTCCTCCGTCACCAAGTTAGGGCACGGAAGATCGAACTGCTCGGCCTCATCTTCCACTCTGTCTAGCAGTTCTTAGTGTGGTAAAGAAAACTTCCTTTTTACAGCACCATTGATCCTATGGCTTTGTCACTTTCTACCACAAGCAGTTTCTATTCACTCAAGTTAGATCTCTCTCATACTGCATCTCATAACATGCCTAGTATATTCACTTATGCTTCACAAAGTAGTTAGATTCCTCACTTGTACTGATCTGTGGATTCGTACAAATCTGGAACCAACTCCTTATCTATGAGTGAATGTCTTCGCATGATGAGGTCAATGTCTTCTAAACTGATTTATCTTCAAAATCTTCTGAGAATGCATATGACATCTTCCCCTTCCCTCGCACCTTAATGCTTTCACAGGTACATGTCCGTGGGAGAATCCTTTGGTTCTCATAGTCTGCATTCATTTGCAGAATTCTTACAGCATCACATAAATTCTCCCGAAGCCAGTTCCTGTTTGACCAGCAAGCGAAAACCTTTGAAGCCTTTGAACGTGTTGAAGCCTTTCAATTTAAAGTTCATGGCTTCAGAGAAAACAGCAAGGAAGGGTGGTATAAAGTGTCGTGGAGAAACATCTAGAGATCTGCCAGATGACCTCTCAGAACTGTACAAGACAGATCCTGAAGAGGATTACAATCAGCGCAAGACCCGAATCCAATGGATTCGAAGATATTGGGCAGAACAATGGTTCAAATACCGATTTGTAACCTAGGAATATGCTGAGAAAAATGCCATCAAGAGACCGTGGGGAGACATCCTATACAAGAATCTTCTACCCAGGTCCAGAGATGAAGCCATTGAACAAGGCTTCTATCCCTGCATGGTCCGTGGGCCACAGCCTGCTGATGCACACCCATCGTCACTACTATGGTGTCGTGACGACAATCTGTTCAAGCGCAACTTCCAGTTTGCCCAGAGCTCAGCGAAGCAAAACAAGAAGACATTAGGACTAGACTTCAACCCAGGTCCCTCAGCTCCAAGGGCTAATGGCACACGAGATGCAGAACCCAATGTGATCGGTCCTTTCTACAACCTTGAAGGCCTCATCACCCACATCTTGGTTCAAGGGACTGCAGTGAATGAGCCTGCAGCTGACGCTAAGTCAGATGAAGCGCCTGCAGTGCCGAAGACAAAGAAGCTGAAGAAGCCTAAAGCTTCAAAGCCAGCCCCGTCACCAAAAATCTCACGGGCGAAGCCACTGGCAACTGCACCTCCTGAAGACAGTGTGCATTCCGAAGACTTATCACGCATCTCCAAGACCCAGAAGGTCATGATGCCTCTGCCTCACACCGGCCAAGAGCTAACAGCTGCTGCCATTCTGCGCAATGATGCCATCGATCTGTCAAGTGATGAAGATCTTGCAGATGACGCTCTTGAGCAACTCATTAGGAGCAAAGAAGAAGCAGAAATCTTCAATGATCTACCTCTCTTTGATGTAACCATCATCCACAACTTCATTGACGAGTGGTTTGACACGCCAAACATCAGCTTTGAAGATCTGCAACTACACATTGGCCTCAGTGTCGCCTTCCAAGGCGCCATTGCTTCAGAGCTAGCTATCGCCCAGCGCATTGTTGAACTAAAGCAAAAGATTGACTATGAAAAGGCTCAGTTCAAGAAGCATATGGCCAAGCTCAGCGTACAAGAAGTGAAAAACTTCAAGACAATGATGCACAAGCTCAAGGAAGCCTTTGTAAAGAAACGTGCAGAAGCTCAGGGTTTGCGTGAGCGCATGAAGACTCTGGCTGACAGATGTGTGCAAGCCTACAATGAGGCTGAGAAGCGCAAGGCCCTTGGGCGTCCTGGCATCGACCCCAGGATGGCCGCAAAGAAGAAGAAGAAGCCTGCTATGGCTGAACCCGACGCACCAAGGCAGGAAGCAGTTCCGATTGTCTTCCCAACTAGACTGACTGGCTCGAAGCCAAAAAGCCGGTCAACCGCTTCAGAGCTCAAGAAGACAAGGACTGCTGAGGCTGAAGCCAGGAAGAGGAAACATCCTGAAGCCTCTCCTACTGCCCCCTCCAAAAAGAAGAGGAAGACCAAGAAAGATCGAGCTGCTCCCACAGAGCCTTTGATAGTTGAACCCATTTCTATGGTCTATCCTGAAGCTGAACGCCAACTGACAATCCATGAGCCTGCTTCCACAGAGGCTCATGAAGCTGAAGACTTTCCAGCAGCTAATCCCATCGCTGCTGAAGACATTAGTCAACATGACCATGTAGAAGATGGTGCAGTCCTTCCTCAGCTCGAGAACAGCGAACTCATCAGCATTGGTCGTCCACTGACACCAATTGCACAGGATGCTTCATGGGCGGATCGCCCACAAGAGGAAGAAGACCTTGAGGCCCAGCCAACTCCAACTCCACAGGCGTCGCCTGCGTTGCGCAGGCTTCGCAAAGGTCTAAGGCCTCAAGTCTCTGCTGAAGACATTCCGGCTGCATCAGCCGCAAAAGAAGAAGTCCCCCAAGTTGCCACTCCCCTGTCCCACCAAGAAGCAGTTCTCAAGGAGAACATGCTTGAAAATCTTGCGGCTGCCACAACCACCAATGAAGCCACTGCTAATGTGGAGCCCTCCCCAACGGAAGAAGAAGACAGCGAAGCCACTGATCCCGTCACTTCTGTTCCTGAGTCTACTGTTGGTCCCCAGTTCGACTATCATGTTGAGCACAGGCCTCAGGTACAGAAGCCAATCCCAAGATTTCCAAGGTTCCCAGGTCCTGCATCAACACCTGGCTCCTTCAACATCAATGGCTTCAGAGCAGACAACACATTCTTCGATAGCTCCAGGAACCCCTACTCAAGGGAAAGGATATCATTTGATCGGTTCTGGAGCTATCCGCAGCGAAGCTATTACTCATGCATTCTTTACAACCAAGGTCGCATCTTCCCACACAATCTCCTTGACATTGAAGCTATAGCTGGTCTGCCCTGTCTGGAAGAAGCTTTGGATTGCTTCAAGGAAGTTGGACTGCTGCCGTTCGTTACTGACCAAGAGCATTGGAATGAAGAGTTGCTGCTCCAATTCTATGCCACACTTCACATCCGCGGGTATAGCAGAGATCCGAAGACTTGGGTCCTGGAGTGGATGACTGGAAACGTTCATCACGAAGCCAAAGCCTTTGACATCATTGAGCTCACTGGTTTGCCCACTCCTGGCGATCTCTACGAGCATGGCTGTCAGCTGCATAGTGAAGCTATTGAGAGCGTCTTTCAGAAGCCTGAACCTAATATGAGTCAGATGCTCAGCATGATGAAGCCATTGCCCCAAGATGCTGCTTATCCCACGGAGTTCTTCATTGAAGACCTTGAGTATCTGCCAAGAACCATTTATCACATCATCAGGCGAACTCTCTGGCCCATCAAAGGGCACTCTCCACATGCCAAGCTTGAGGGTGCAATGAAGACTTTGATCTTCTATATTCTTCATGGAAAATGCTGCAATGCATAGGACTTCTTCATTCGCCAACTTGCTGCATCAGGCTCTGATCTGTTTGGCTTGAAGTTCTACGCCCCATGGGTAATGCGGCTAATCAAACTTCACTCCGCTATCTCATATCAGCCATCTGCTCGCAATCATCAGATTTTTCTGCCTGATGTGGATATCTCTATTGAAGCCATCTATCCTGAGCCTGCCAAGGAACCTCTAAGTCTTCAGAATGTAGAGCATCAGAGTTTCTCTCAGAACACTGAAGGAGTTGAAGCAGTCACTCGTGTGTATCCTTTGGCTGGCACTACACGTGCACCACACCCTGCTTCCACTGAAGCCACTGATAGTACAACTGCTCCACGACCCAAGAAGCGCACTCGTGTTCTCAACGACCGAGAGCTTCTTGTGGAACTTCATCAGAAACAGGATAGGCATCATGACTGGCTGAAGCGTCAGATGCAAAGCCTCTTGGTGGATGTTAATCGCATTCACAATCTTGCCACCAAGAATGCTTTCGTTGCCCATGAAACCTGTCACCGCACATGGAAAGGGCTAACGATGATGTGTTCTGAAGATGATCTTCAAGAGGATGGCTTCACTGAGTGTTTCAAGTTTGACTCCACACCTCCTCGAAGGGTTGTGCTGCTACGAACTCCATCCCTTGAAGACTCTGAGTTCTCTTCCTCTGCTGCAACTGTGACTGCCAGAGTTATCGAGGATGAAGACGATGCTACTTCACCGCCACCTCCTTCGGCACTCTTCGACTCTGCTCCAAGCTCTTCAGCACCGCCAAACACCACCAACGACCCTGTACTTCACCTACTCCTCATGGGAACGAGTAGATGCTCTATGTCTTCAAACCTTTTTGGTCCTTACTGACAAAAGGGGGAGAAGCATATGAGGTTGATAGTCTTCAAGCGGGTCCATATGGGCGGTGGTTTATATTTTGCTTTGTGATTACAACTCTCATTTTGCTACATTTTGGTTCTTTGAGTTGTAACACTTAAACTCGATGGTCGTCTGCTACTTATCTGCCACCTTGTTTTGCGATGATAAATTCTGCATGTGCGACGATAAATTCCGCACTTAGATCATTCTGCAGACGTCCATTTTCCATTATGCATGTCATTATCTTCATATACCTTCACATGCATAGTGGATTGTCATCATAAGTTGAAGTGGATCTCCACAAGTACAACCTGCCATGTGCATTTGCATTCCAAAAGCAAATTACTTATATGCACATCTTCAGGGGGAGCCCTTGCAACTTATGAAGACAATTCCTTATCCTTTACAAGTTCACAGATTATATTCCCCGTTGAAAACTTCAACTAGTTTGTCATCAATCACCAAAAAGGGGGAGATTGTAAGTGCATCCAGTGCCACCCCTAGTTGGTTTTGGAGTATTGACGACAAACCTAGTTGAGGGACTAATGTGTTTGTGAGAATTGCAGGATAACACAGGTAGAAGTCCCTCATTGATTCGGTTTTGCTACCAGAGATGACCACGGATCTTTGAGAGAACGACAAGATTTAGAGGAAAACTCTTCGTCGGTCTTCAAATGTTAAGAATGGCAATGAGGAACACCACCAAAATTGTTGATATACTCCAGGAGAATGAAAAGCGAAGAGGTTGAGCCAACAATGAAAATAATTTGAAATCAATCTTGGAAAAGCATCTGACTGATGAAATCCATTCTTACGTCAAACTTCAAAAAGGAATTTGAGAATAGCTCTGGGAAAATTAGAAGAGTCAGGTAAGATCCTGGGAAAAAACCTATGGGTTAGGGCCCACTGAAAAAGAAACACCATTGGAAAGGATTGTTTGAATGAGAAGTGATGCATCGGAATGCAAACACGAATCTTCTGAGATGTCTTGAGTACTCCGGAAGGATAAACTGGCGAGAGGCGAACAAGCAAGGGAAAACACTTGAGTCGAGGAAAGGAATCTGATGAACAACGAAATCTTGAATTGAATCCACCAGAAAGAAAACAAGACGAACAATGATGAACTAGACGAGAATTCACCGGTTGAGACAATTGAGGAAAGACTGAAGAGGCTACGCAAGAATTAAATTGATGCTCGAATAGAAGCTCACACTCCGGGAAGAAAAAGGGGTGGGGCAGGAAAAACAAAGGCAACATGGAACGGGGAACTGACGAATAACTTGAAGAGAAAACACTGGTTGAACTAATTGAGGAAAGAATGCAAAGGCTTCGCACGAGTAGGATGGATACTCGACTAAGGACTCTGGCTCCGAGAAATAAAGGGTGGGCGGGTGGGAAAAAGAAAGACAACTTCATATGGGGAAACAACACCATTGAGAAAGAACTGAGAACTGATCTCGCAAAAGATGAAGAGGATCGAATCAACTTGACGAGAAAAGCACCAGATGAAAAGAGTTGACATCGCAACGAACAAAAACTAACTGCGTGATCCTAAAAAAATTGAAGGGGAAGAGGAGTCATTCAAAACACCTGCGTCAAGATTTCTCACTAGAGCGACGAAGGGACCGAGGAGTAAAAAGAATTCCTACTCTCCGATATAACTAGACTCTGAAAAAATTTCTTCTAGACTCGACAACGGCCAGACTATACAATCAAACAAGGGGGATCCTATGGTCGGTCGAGGCTCTGATACAAACTTATCATGCCCAATATGCGACTCTATCCTAAAGAGACTCGAAGGTTCCACCAAGGATAGAACCGCATATTGAGACGCTTTTTGCAAGGTGGATACCATTACATCGTACCATTACATAATAGTTGGGATACATACAAAAGGCATACAATGCCACAAGAATACATCAACATCATACAAGAATAACATCCGACTACGGATGAAACACAAACAGAAACTCCACGACATCCACCCTGCTAGTCCATACTGACGAACAGGAACCTAACCCAATATCGACGAAGAAAAAGAACTCCAAAACATAGAAATATCGCTCTCACATCATGACCATCGCATTACCTGTACCTGCAACTGTTGTTGTAGTAATCTGTGAGCCATGAGGACTCAGCAATCCCATTACCATGGGTATCAAGACTAGCAAAGCTTAATGGGTATGGAAAAGGGTAAGTGGTGAGGTTGCAACAGCGACTAAGCAAAGTATGGTAGCTAACTTACAAGTACAAGAGTAAGATGAGAAACTACTCAAACGGTCACAAACTAGTAATGATCAATAAGTGATCCTGAACTACTTAGGTTCAAACATAACCCAACCGTGTTCTCCTTTCAAACTTCCTCGAAAAGAGATAGTCATGGTTACGCAACGCGGTTGGTGTATTTTAGTTGAGTTTACTTCAAGTCCTCTACAATGGGATATTAACAAATTCTTATCTCAAACTTCAACTCTTGTTTCTGTGCGCAAGGCAACAGCAGCAGCAGAATCGGGCCAAGCCCAAGCGGCAGTGTGCACTCTTGGTGGAGAAACAAAAAGAGAGGCAAAACAAAATTTGGGATTGCCGGGAGTGGATACCAGGACCTCCTGGATTTGTGCGTAGCTGAACAACCAGTGGGCTACTGACTTGTTTATGGTTACGAATGGACTTGAGCAATCATGAAACAGAAGCAAAGCTTGATCTGGGTGAAGCAAAAATTGGTTTAAAAGGTTGTGCGCGTGGGGTTTTGATCCTTGGTCGCCTGTGTGCCAGCAAGCTGGCTAACCGCACGGCCCCAAAGCACCCGGGCGAGCACCTGCTGCTCGTTGTGGAGCTCTGTCGCGAGCACAGCCAAGGCCGGCCCTTTGTTTCTGTTGTTTGGCCAGGTTCGCTCGACCTGTTGGTTCAGTATGGATCTTCTATCATTTTTCAACAAATTCGGTGTAGGTCGTGCTTGTTAGCCCATCTTGCTGGCACACAGGCGACCAAGGATCAAATCCCCATGCGCACAACCTTTTTACACCAATTTTTGCTTCACCTAGATCAAGCTTTGCTTTTGTTTCATGTTTGGTCAAGTCCATTCTTCAGCATAAACAAGTCAGCAGCCCAGTGGTTGTTCAGCCACACACAAATCCATGAGGTCCTGGTATCTACTCCCGGCGATCCCAAATTTTGTTTTGCCTCTCTTTTTGTTTCTCCAGCAAGAGGGCACACTGCCGCTTGGGCTTGGCCCGATTCTGCGGTTGATGTTGCCTTGCGCACAGAGCGCTCTATATCTATCTACCGCTCACCTGTGTAGCTCGTGTAGCTACAGATTCAACCCATTTAGATTTTTTTCCTGTTCTGTCTTTTTCCTAATTTCCAGTACATACATATTTACAGGAATGCCATCATTTTTAAAATGCTAGTAATTAAATAACCGTGCATCCAAATAAAACATGTCATATATGTAAATTGCATAGAATTTCATGTACTTTCACAATTTGCAGTTTCATCCATGTTTAAAAATGTTTAACTTGCTGTTTGCATTTAATTTGCATAAATGACATGCTAAAATGGTTTATTTTGTATCTAAATAACCGTGGCTCCGAATTAAATGTTCTTTATATGAAAATGGAGTGGAAAAATGCATAGATTAACATGGTGCACTTTATTTTTCTGTTTATCAACAATAAAATTGTGTGTAGGCCCGAACAGTACCAAATTTGAAATATGCACATGGGGATTTTCCGAAATTGTTGTTCGTTGTTCCGGCCTCTTTTAAACTTGCCTAAATAGTTAGTTTACTTATGCTTCACCTGTTGCCATGTTAACAAAATTTAACCTTGTCATGCATCATATTTGGTTATGCATTATGCCTTGTTCATGTGTTGTTTGTTTACTATGTTGTTCGCTTCTTTTCGATCGTGCTTCTTCTTGATAGTTCATGTTTTCGTTGCGATTGTGAGGATTCGTTCGACTACGCGGGGTCATATTATTCATGGACTCGTTCTTTTTCCTAGCGGGATTTCAGGCAAGATGACTGCCGCCTTGGATCTCACTACTATCTTTGTTATGCTAGTTGTCTCGATGCTATCATTATGTCGCGCTGCCTACCACTTGTTTATAAAGCCTTCCAAATTGCCATGATAGCCTCTAACCTTTTCATCCTTCCTAGCAAACCGTTATTTGGCTATGTTACCGCTTTGCTAGCCCCTCTTATAGCGTTGCTAGTTGCAGGTGCAGTTGCAGGTTGTTCCATGTTGGGACATTGATATCATGGGATATCACAATATCCCTTATTTAATGAATGCATCTATATACTTGGTAAAAGGTGGAAGACTCGGCCTTATGCCTGGTGTTTTGTTCCACTCTTGCTGCCCTCGTTTCTGTCATACCATGTTATGTTCCTTGATTTTGTGTCACTAACACGATGAGGGGTATGGGGCCCTCTTGACAGTTCACTTTGAATAAAACTCTTCCAGCAAGGCCCAACATTGGTTTTAACATTTGCCATGATAGCCTCTAACCTTTTCACCCTTCCTAGCAAACCGTTATTTGGCTATGTTACCGCTTTGCTCAGCCCCTCTTATAGCGTTGCTAGTTGCAGGTGCAGTTGCAGGTTGTTCCATGTTGGGACATGGATATCATGGGATATCACAATATCCCTTATTTAATTAATGCATCTATATACTTGGTAAAGGGTGGAAGGCTCGGCCTTATGCCTGGTGTTTTGTTCCACTCTTGCCGCCCTAGTTTCTGTCATACCGTGTTATGTTCCTTGATTTTGCATCCCTAACACGGTAAGGGGTATGGGGCCCTCTTGACAGTTCGCTTTGAATAAAACTCTTCCAGCAAGGCCCAACATTGGTTTTAACATTTGCCATAATAATACTTGAACCTAATAATTAATTGGCATAGGGCGTCATGAACCCGAGGATTTTTTCTACATAGCAGGGGGGGCGGTGCTGATGGTGTTGGTCCCAAGCGGGTAGATCGCGGGGCCACCTCGGGGAAACTCGAGGGCTGGTTTTACTCGTAGGATGTCCCATCCGGGCATGTCATGATACGAGATACGCGCGGCTATGATACGTCTCCAACGTATCTATAATTTTTTATTGTTCCATGCTATTATATTATCTGTTTTGGATGTTAATGGGCTTTATTTTACCCTTTTATATTATTTTTGGGACTAACCAATTAACTGGAGGCTCAGCCCAAATTGTCGTGCTCAAGAGGTAGCAGGCTACTATTAGGGTGTTGGCACACCGGGAGGTCTTGCTGGATTAGTTTTACCATTGTCGAAATGTCTTGTGCACCGGGATTCCGAGTTTGATCGGAGGGTCTAGCGACGGAGGATTGTCTCCGCGGATCGTGAGCTTGTCATGGGCTAAGTTGGAACACCCCTGCAGGGTTTAAACTTTCAAGAGCCGTGCCGCGGTTATGTGGCAGATGGGAATTTGTTAATATCCTGTTGTAGAGGACTTGAAGTAAACTCAATTAAAATACACCAACCGCGTTGCGTAACCGTCACTGTCTCCTTTCGGGGAAGTTCGAGGAGAACACGGTTGGGTTATGTTTGAACGTAAGTAGTTCAGGATCACTTATTGATCATTACTAGTTTGCGACCATTTGCGTAGTTTCTCATCTTACTCTTGTACTCATTGTCGGTGTCAAAACTGGCGGACCTCAAGTAGGGGGTCCCGAACTGTGCGTCTAGGATCGATGGTAACAGGAGACAGGGGACAGGGGACACGGTGTTTACCCAGGTTCGGGCCCTCTCTATGGAGGTAATACCCTACGTCCTGCTTGATTGATCTTGATGAATATGAGTATTACAAGAGTTGATCTACTACGAGATCATAATGGCTAAACCCTAGAAGTCTAGCCTGTATGACTATGGTAATGAGTATATCCTTTCCAGACTAACCCCTCCAGTTTATATAGACACCGAGGGGATCTAGGGTTTACATAGAGTCAGTTACATAAGAAGGAATCTTCATAGTCGGTCGCCAAGCTTGCCTTCCACGCCAAGGAGAGTCCAATCCGGACATAGGTACAGTCTTCGGCCTTCATGTCTTCACAGCCCATCAGTCCGGCCCGTGGATAACAGGTCGGATGCCTGAGGACCCCTTAGTCCAGGACTCCCTCAGTAGCCCCTCAATCTGGCTTCAATGACGAAGAGTCCGACGTGCAGACTGTCTTCAGCATTGCAAGGCGGGTTCCCCCTTCCGAACTCCTAGTTGATCTTCAGATGTAATGATTGTATCCGAACTTGTATGCACAACCACAAAGGACATAATATTTCATGAGTTCAACCCAAGGACCACTTTTTGGTAATATGACACCACGCCTGCCCGGCCACTACTTGCGAACCGTTTTAGTCGGCTCGTCGCCCCACGTCCCAAGATGTGGTCCTATTGGAGCGTCTTATCCAAGTGGAGATTGTGCCTCCCTTTTTTAAGGGATTCATGTCAACCCGGGCGTGGGTAACCCAACCGTCGCTGGGGGACAACTCCTTGGAAACAAGCAAGTTTCTGACGCCCAAGAGGAGACGTTTGATATTTGCAGCCTTTATATAGGGGTACAGACCCGTCTTTTTCTTCCACGCTTGCCTCTTCCTAAACCCCTGCTACCCCGAGTTCCAACACCCGGGTTTCGGTCGCCACCAGCCCCAATCATGTCCGGATCCAGCCGTCAAGGCCGGTGGGTAGCTTCTTCTGTTACGGAGGAAGACATTGCAAAGCTTCGGGCGGCGAGGTAATTGACCGCTGAAATCCATCACCGGCTTCCTGCCGAGGGGCAGGTTATTCCCACCCCAAGATTCGACGAGAGGGTCGTGTTCGTGTCCCACTTCCTCCGCGGGTTGGGGTTTGCACTTAACCCCTTCGTCTGAGGGCTCATGTTCTATTATGGGCTAGACTTTCACGATTTGGCCCCGGACTCTATTCTCCTTATCTCGGCGTTTATCATCACGTGCGAAGCCTTCCTCCGAACTCCTCCGCACTTCGGCTTGTGGCTCAAGACCTTCGATGTGAAGCTGCAAGTGGTAGAGGGGGATCAGGCCAAGTGTGGTGGTACTATAGTGAGCAAGCTTGCTAGCGCTGTTTGGCTGAAAGGACCCTTCACCAAATCTTCCGATCTGTGGCAGCAGGGGTGGTTCTATATCACCGAGCCCTGCAGATCCAAGTGGGCAACTGCACCCGCATTCCGATCCAGCCCCCCAATTCAGCTTGCATCGTGGATTAACAAGGGGCTGGATTGGGGATCAACGAATGATGTGCAAAATCTGCAAAGCCGCATCTGAAGCCTCATCGAGAGGGACATCGACATAGCCAACGTCATTCATGTAATGCTAGTTCGTTGGACCCTGCTGTGCCAGCGACGGCCTCTCCGCCTATGGGAGTTCAATCCAGAAGGGCCGCGGACTCTTCAGCACTTCTTCAGCACAATGCACGAAGGAATGTGGAGATTATTCTTCGGGAAACGAAGGCAATGGCCGGACACCACCGAAGATGTCGGCCTAGACTGTAACCATCCGGATACTCCGGTAAGTACACATTTACCGAATACCTTATAGTCATATACCCAGTGGCAAGATACCAACAGTATCATCCTTTTTCAGGGCTGGATAAACAAGGCGGGACTGATTAGGTGTCCGGCTCCCCTTCCTGAAGACTCAACTACTCCTGTGTTAACAAGGATGTTAGCCTCGGCGCCATACCAGGCACCGGCGGGGGAGGGCGAGAAGGCCCAAGATGACCTTGGATCCGGAGGTAAGTCAGACACTGAGTCCGGAGAAATCGACCTTTCTTCGCCTGAAGACGGAGGCGAAAAAGGACCCAGTATCCCTTCTCCAAGCAGGAGAAAAAGGGACACCTCCGAAGATTGGGAGGGGCGGTCTTCCAAGATGGGCAAGATGCCACCGTCGAGCACCCTGGGTTTGGAAAGTGACGTCGTTAAACAGCTCCAACAAGGGGACAAGACCTCGGCCAAACCGTAAGAGAATCCGGAGTACTTTGATAGCGTCCCGCTCCGTTGTTGTTACCGAAGATATACGTAATGCGTTCATGCATTTTTATAGGTCGGCACAGAGTTTTTCTGGGCGATCCTCTTCTTTGGGGAGTCTCCAACCAGAGATGATGGAGAGCGAGACACCTCCTCCAACCTCCTCGCCCAACAAGGCGGATGACTCTGGAGTGTCATCGCGGAGGGTCCCTTTTGACCAACAAGTTACGTAGGGGACAGAAGAGGCAGTACCCGAAGGTGGAGCATCGACCATCCGGGATTCCGGGGCTGGTGATAACAAAGGTCCCGGACTGACTGGTTCACAGCCGACAGTGATTCTGGAGACGGGTGAACAGATTCCTTCAAATGATGATTGTGCTCCTGGAGCAGCTTCGGGAAACCCGGAGACTCCGGATATATTGCGGGACATGTTGCGAAAAGCATCTGTCTTGGGGGAACAGCATACCTTGATGGGTACAGTGATTGAGAAGATTTCGTCCATGAAGAGCAGATTAAATGAAGCCTTCAAGAGCCTACTGAAGGGATTCGAGGTTTGTGACATAATGTTTTCATCTATATTTCACTTGAAAAGATGCGCCTGCATATAGGTAGTAGCCCCTGATACTCGGGTTGGCTTCCACTAGGAAGCAAACGGAGGATCGAAAAGGATCGTTTGAGGACTAACCTGATGAACTTTGAACACAGGCTGCTTCCGCCTTGGCCACTTCCCGGACTATGGAGATTGTCGATTTGCAGCGGAAGCTTGATGTGGCACAGGATGATCTTGCTTTAACCAATATGCGTCTGGACGAGTCGCAAGGTATGTATTCGGGGCAATCCTCATACATTTTTGTGGTATAAGCATAATGATTTGGCTGCAGATGGTGCTGCCGCTGTTGAAGTTCTTCGAGCGGAGCTGGACCGGGCCAAGGAGCAGGCCCGGCGTAGCAATGCTGTTGCCGAAAAGGCATCGGCTGAATTAAAAGCCGAACAAGCTGCACGGCGCCAAGATGAGGAGAAGATATCCACGATGACGCTCGAACTGGAGAATACTACGAGCCGCTGTAAATTTTTGGAGAAGGAGAGTAAAGCCTTAACGGCTGATCTAGAGAAGGCCTTACAAGAGGCGAGAGAAGCGCGGTCGGAATGCAGAGCAGCCCGTGAGGAGGCTCGACAGGCGAGGGAGATTGCGGCTGGAAAGCCCTTTCTGCTGCAAACTAAGTTCAGTGACCCGAACTATGCCCAGCTTAACCAAGTATGGAGTTCTCCGGACGAGTTCTTGGACTTGCCTAAGAGTTTTGCCGATGTGGTGCAGTATTACCAAGAGCGGGATGGATATGCAATGGAGAAGCTTTTTTGGTCGCAGTTTGGCGCATCAAAGCACCCTCTGTTGCTCAATGAACAGATGTCCCAATGGGCCGAACTTCATAGGATATCCGGCACTGCCATGAAGGATGTCGTAATCCGTTTGTGGCCAACCGAGCCTGCTCCGAATAGCTATTTCGGTTGGGTGCAAAGGTTTGTTGACGCGGTGTCAAATATCGACGCTGTGAAGCGGTCAACGTGCATTGAGGGTGCATGGATGGCTTTTGCCCGAGTAAAGACGTTTTGGGGGAAGATGAAGGCCATTGATGTTGCGACGAAGGGTCCACCCAAAGGCAAGGACCGTCCGGAACCGGAGCATTATTTTGAAGATGCCCTAGAGGCCGCCCGCTTTATAGAGGGTCAGTGCTCAAAAGACATAATGTTCGAGTGAGGTGTATGAAAATTGTAAAAGACAATTTTATAGTTAATCTATTTATGTTTTGCTTGAAAGCTTGAATTCCTCCTGTGCGGCCGTTTTGATATAATCTGAAAGTTTTCCAGTCGTCGGCTTCAGCCCCCTCATAGGAAGTACGAGGGTGTTCGGAAAAGCATTTAATCACTCTTTATCCAATGGCTTGGTCCATGAAGGAGGTGATAATGCGGCGAACCAGGCAATCAGACTATAAGGCATTAACACTTTCACTTAGCCATAGGAGATTTATGGTGGGGCTACGACATAGTCCCTGGTATGTATGTGATACGTCCATTTTGCATCATGCTTTTATATCAATATTTATTGCATTATGGGTTGTTATTACACATTATGTCACAATACTTATGCCTATTCTCTCTTATTTTACAAGGTTTACATAAAGAGAGAGAATGCCGGCAGCTGGGATTCTGGCTGGAAAACGAGCAAATATTAGAGACCTATTCTGCACAGCTCCAAAAGTCCTGAAACTTCATGGATGATGTTTTCCAATATATAAAAAACATTGAGCGCAAGAACTTCACCAGGGGGGCCACACCCTGCCCACGAGGGTGGGGGGCGCCCCCCCCCCCTACCTCGTGGGCCCCCTGGTGGCCCTCCGGTGACCATCTTATGCTATATGGACTCTTTTGATGGGAAAAAAATCATAAGCCATCTTCTCGGACGAAACTCCGCCGCCACGAGGCGGAACCTTGGCGGAACCAATCTAGGGTTCTGGCGGGGTTGTTCTGCCGGGGAAACTTCCCTCCCGGAGGGGGAAATCATCGCCATCGTCATCACCAACGCTCCTCTCATCGGGAGAGGGCAATCTCCATCAACATCTTCATCAGCACCATCTCATCTCAAAACCTTAGTTCATCTCTTGTATCCAATTCTTGTCTCCAAGTCCGGGATTGGTGCTAGTAGGTTGCTAGTAGTGTTAATTACTCCTTGTAGTTGATGCTAGTTGGTTTAATTGGTGGAAGATCATATGTTCAGATCCTATATGCACATTAATACCCCTCTGATTATGAACATGTTTATGCTTTGTGAGTAGTTACTTTTGTTCCTGAGGACATGGGAGAAGTCTTGCTATTAGTAGTCATGTCAATTTGGTATTCGTTCGATATTTTCATGAGATGTATGTTGTCTCTCCTCTAGTGGTGTTATGTGAACGTCGACTACATGACACTTCACCATTGTTTGGGCCTAGAGGAAGGCATTAGGAAGTAATAAGTAGATGATGGGTTGCTAGAGTGACAGAAGCTTAAACCCTAGTTTATGTGTTGCTTCGTAAGGGGCTGATTTGGATCCATATGTTTCATGCTATGGTTAGGTTTACCTTAATACTTCTGTCATATTTGCAGATGCTTGCAATAGAGGTTAATCATAAGTGGGATGTTTGTCCAAGTAAGGGCAGCACCCAAGCACCGGTCCACCCACATACCAAATTATCAAAGTACCGAACGCAAATCATATGAGCGTGATGAAAACTAGCTTGACGATATTCCCATGTGTCCTCGGGAGCGCTTTACACCATATAAGAGTTTGTCCAGGCTTGTCCTTTGCTACAAAAAGGATTGGGACACCTTGCTGCACCTTATTTACTGTTGTTACTTGTTGCTCGTCACGATTATCTTATCACAAAACAATCTGTTACCACTTATTTCAGTACTTGCAGAGAATACCTTGCTGGAAACCACTTATCATTTCCTTCTGCTCCTCATTGGGTTCGACACTCTTACTTATTGAAAGGACTACGATAGATCCCCTATACTTGTGGGTCATCAAGACTCTTTTCTGGCGCCGTTGCCGGGGAGTGAAGCGCCTTTGGTAGGTGGAATTTGGTAAGGAAAAATTTATATAGTGTGCTGAAATTTACTATCGCTTGTTACTATGGAAAGTAATCCTCTGAGGGGCTTGTTCGAGGTATCTTCACCCCGACCAGTAGAGCAAAGAGTTGCTCCTCAACCTACTAAACCTACTGAAAATGAAAATGCTTGCTTTGAAATTCCTTTGGGTATGGTAGAAAAACTGCTAGCTAATCCTTTTTTAGGAGATGGAACAAAACATCCTGATGAACATCTAATATGTGTGGATGAAGTTTGTGGATTATTTAAGCTTGCAGGTGTACCCGGAGATGTTCTTAAGAAGAAGGTCTTCCCTTTATTTTTGAGGGGAGATGCATCGACATGGTATAGGCTATGTGACGATATGGAGTTTTGGAACTACAAACGATTGAAATTTGAATTTCATCAAAAGTTTTATCCTATGAATCTTGTTCATCGTGATCGCAATTATATATATAATTTTTGGCCTCACGAAGGAGAAAGCATCGCTCAAGCTTGGGGAGGCTTAAATCAATGTTATATTAATGCCCCAATCATGAGTTCTCAAGAGAAATGATTATTCAAAAAATTTATGCTCGGCTTTCTGATAACAATCGCACCATGCTTGATACTTCTTGTGCTGGCTATTTTATGATGAAGACTATTGAATTCAAATGGGATTTATTGGAAAGAATTAAACGCAACTCCGAAGATTGGGACCTCGACAATGGTAAGGAGTCAGGTATGACACTTAGTTTTGGTTGTGTTAAATCTTTTATGGATACTGATATTTTTCGTAAATTTAGCACTAAATATGGACTTGACTCTGAGATAGTAGCTTCTTTCTGTGAATCTTTTGCTGCTTATGTTGATCTCCCCAAGGAGAAGTGGTTTAAATATCATCCTCCCATAGAAGTAAAAGTAGCTGCACCTATTAAAGTTGAAGAAAAGACTATTACTTATAATGATCCTATTGTTCCTACTTCTTATGTTGAGAAACCACCTTTCCCTGTTAGGATAAAGGATCATGCTAAAGCTTCAACTGTGGTTCATAAAAGCAATATTAAAACATATACACCTCCTCAGCAAGTTAAAGTTGAACCTAATATTGCTATTGTTAAAGATCTCTTGTCTGATAATATAGATGGGCATGTTATTTATTTCTGTGATGAAACTGCTAGAATTGCTAAACCCCGTGATACAGATAAACCTAGACCTGTGGTAGGTACGCCTGTTATTTTTGTTAAAATAGGAGATCATTGTTATCATGGCTTATGTGATACGAGTGCTAGTGATAGTGCAATACCTATTGACTTATACAACGAAATTATGCATGACATTGCACCTATTGAGTTAGAAGATATTGATGTCACAATTAAACTTGCTAATAGAGATACTATTTCACCAATGGGAATTGTTAGAGATGTTGAAGTCTTGTGTGGGAAAACTAAATATCCTGATGATTTTCTTGTTCTTGGTTCCCCACAAGATAGCTTCTGTCCCATTATATTTGGTAGACCCTTCTTAAATACTATTAATGCTACCATAGATTGTAAAAGAGATGTTGTTATTGTCGGTTTAGATGATATGACTCATGAATTTAATTTTTCTAAATTTAGTAGACAACATCGTGAAGAAGAATTACCTAGTAAAGATGAAATTATTGGTCTTGCCTCTATTGTCGTACCTCCTAGTGATCCTTTAGAACAATATTTGCTAGACAATGAAAATGATATGTTTATGAATGAAAGAAGGGAATTAGAGGAAGTATTCTTTAAACAGGAACCTATTCTGAAACATAATTTACCTGTTGAAATCCTAGGAGATCCTCCTCCACCCAAGGGTGATCCCGTGTTTGAGCTTAAACCGTTACCGGATACTCTTAAATATGCTTATCTTGATGAGAAAAAGATATACCCTGTTATTATTAGTGCTAACCTTGCAGAACATGAAGAAGAGAGATTATTGAAAATTCTGGAGAAGCACCATGCTGTTGTTAGGTATACTCTTGATGATCTTAAGGGCATTAGTCCCACTCTTTGCCAACATAAAATTAATTTGGAAGAAGATGCTAAACCAGTTCGTGATCATCAACGCCGGCTGAATCCTAAAATGAAAGAAGTGGTAAGAAAGGAGATACTAAAGCTCCTTGAGGCAGGTATAATTTACCCCGTTGCTGATAGTCAGTGGGTAAGCCCTGTCCATTGTGTCCCTAAGAAGGGAGGTATTACTGTTGTTCCTAATGATAAAGATGAATTGATTCCTCAAAGAATTATTACTGGTTATAGGATGGTAATTCATTTCCGCAAATTAAATAAGGCTACTAAAAAAGATCATTACCCCTTACCTTTTATCGATGAAATGCTAGAAAGATTATCCAAACATACACATTTTTGCTTTCTAGATGGTTATTCTGGTTTCTCTCAAATACCTGTGTCAGCCAAAGATCAATCAAAGACTACTTTTACATGCCCTTTTGGTACTTTTGCTTATAGACGTATGCCTTTTGGTTTATGTAATGCACCTGCTACCTTTCAAAGATGCATGATGGCTATATTCTCTGACTTTTGTGAAAATATTTGTGAGGTTTTCATGGATGACTTTTCCGTCTATGGATCTTCTTTTGATGATTGCTTGAGCAACCTTGATCGAGTTTTGCAGAGATGTGAAGAAACTAATCTTGTCCTGAATTGGGAAAAGTGCCACTTTATGGTTAATGAAGGTATTGTCTTGGGGCATAAAGTTTCGGAAAGAGGTATTGAAGTTGATAAAGCCAAGGTTGATGCTATTGAAAAGATGCCATGTCCCAAGGACATCAAAGGTATAAGAAGTTTCCTTGGTCATGCCGAGTTTTATAGGAGGTTCATTAAGGACTTCTCAAAAATTTCTCGGCCCCTGACTAATTTATTACAAAAATACATACCATTTGTCTTTGATGATGATTGTGTAGAAGCATTTGAAATACTTAAGAAAGCATTGATCTCTACACCTATTGCTCAGCCACCTGATTGGAATTTACCCTTTGAAATTATGTGTGATGCTAGTGATTATGTTGTAGGTGTTATTCTAGGACAAAGAGTTGATAAGAAACTAAATGTTATTCAATATGCTAGTAAAACTCTAGACAATGCTCAAAGAAATTATGCTACTACTGAAAAGGAATTCTTAGCAGTTGTGTTTGCCTGTGATAAGTTTAGACCTTATTTTATTGATTCTAAAGTAACTATTCACGCTGATCATGCTGCTATTAAATATCTTATGGAAAAGAAAGATGCTAAACCAAGACTTATTAGATGGGTTCTCTTGCTTCAAGAATTTGATTTACATATTGTTGATAGAAAAGGAGCTGAGAACCCCATTGTAGACAACTTGTCTAGGTTAGAAAATGTGCTTGATGACCCACTACCTATTGATGATAGCTTTCCTGATGAGCAATTAAATGTCATAAATGCGTCTCATACTGCTCCATGGTATGCTGATTATGCTAATTACATTGTTGCTAAGTTTATACCACCTAGTTTCACATACCAGCAAAAGAAAAAGTTCTTTTATGATTTGAGGCATTACTTTTGGGATGACCCACATCTTTATAAAGAAGGAGTAGATGGTGTTATTAGACGTTGTGTACCTAAGCATGAACAGGAACAGATCCTACGCAAGTGTCACTTCGAAGCTTATGGAGGGCACCATGCTGGAGATAGAATTGCACATAAGGTACTACAATCTGGTTTTTATTGGCCTACTCTCTTCAAGGATGCCCGTAAGTTTGTCTTATCTTGTGATGAATGTCAAAGAATTGGTAATATTAGTAGACGTCAAGAAATGCCTATGAATTATTCACTTGTTATTGAACCATTTGATGTTTGGGGCTTTGACTATATGGGACATTTCCCTTCCTCTAATGGTTAAACACATATTTTAGTTGCTATTGATTACGTTACTAAGTGGGTAGAAGCTATTCCAACTAGTAGTGCTGATCATAACACTTCTATTAAAATGCTTAAAGAAGTTATCTTTCCAAGGTTTGGAGTCCCTAGATATTTAATGACTAGTGGTGGCTCACATTTTATTCATGGTGCCTTCCATAAAATGCTTCCTAAATATGATGTTAATCATAGAATTGCATCTCCTTATCACCCTCAGTCTAGTGGTCAAGTAGAATCGAGTAATAGAGAACTCAAATTAATTTTGCAAAAGATTGTTAATAGGTCTAGAAAGAATTGGTCCAAGAAACTTGATGATGCATTATGGGCCTATAGAACTGCATATAAAAATCCTATGGGTATGTCTCCGTATAAAATGGTCTATGGAAAAGCATGTCACTTACCTCTCGAACTAGAACACAAGGCTTATTGGGCTATTAAAGAACTAAATTATGATTTTAAACTTGCTGGTGAGAAGAGGTTATTTGATATTAACTCACTTGATGAATGGAGAACCCAAGCCTACGAAAATGCCAAGTTGTTTAAAGAAAAGGTTAAAAGGTGGCATGATAAAAGAATACAAAAGCGTGAGTTTAATGTAGGTGATTATGTATTGCTATACAACTCTCGTTTAAGATTTTTTGCAGGAAAACTTCTCTCTAAACGGGAAGGTCCCTACGTTATCGAGGAGGTCTACCATTCCGGTGCCATAAAAATCAACAACTTCGAAGGCACAAATCCGAAGGTGGTAAATGGTCAAAGAATCAAACATTATATCTCAGGTAATCCCATAAATGTTGAAACCAATGTTATTGAAACCATAACCCTGGAGGAGTACATAAAGGACACTTTCTGGAACGTTTCAGACTCCGAAAAGGAATAGGTATGTGGTACGGTAAGTAAACCGACTCCAAAACAGTTTTTAGGGCAATATTTCTCCGCTTTGGAATATTTAGAAAAATAGAAAAATAAGCAGCAGTCCGTAAAGGACACGAGGGCTCCACGAGGGTGGAGGGCGCGCCCTACCCCCTGGGCGCGCCCCCCTACCTCGTGGGCACCTCATGTGCTCTCCGGATTCTGTTTTCTTGCAGGACACGTATTTTGGTCGGTAAAAATTCATTATATAATCTCCCAGAGGTTTTGACTCCTGTATCACGCAAAATCCTCTTGTTTTTGTTTCGAGCTGTTTTTGTTGGGGTTGTCAAGGCCAGGCACTATGTCGTCTCCCTCCTCCTCCAACCATGAGGGCAATGAGGCTTGGCTAATGAAGATAGAGCTGAAGAGAGAAGAATCTATGGAGATCAACAAGGATGAAGGGATCAAGAAGGCCATGGATGACCAAGTTCCAGCAACAGAGGACACCCTTCAACTGGATCACAATCTTCTTACCCCAACAGAAATCGAAGCCTTCAAGATGATTAAGTTGGCTCGTATACAAAATAAGTATCTCACACGTGAAAATATTTTGTTGAAGGAGCATATCATCGCACTCAAGGGCATTATCCACAAGCTAGAAAACCTCCTACGCTCGATGTGCGACTATCCATCATCAACAACTCCACCTTCTTCACCAACAAAGAAGAATTGACTATCTGTTATGGGCACTCCACTTGGCAACTGCCAAGCCTGGGGGAGTGCCCCGGTATCGTATCACCATCGCTTTTATCTTTACCATCTTTCTTAGTTCGATCCTTTTGGTAATATTTTGATCTAGTAGAATAAAAGTTCTTAGTATGATCTAGTTGTGAGTTTTGCTTTATTATCCTTCTATGTAATAAAGATTAGTGTTGAGTCAAGGGCTTGATTATTTTGCATGATCCTAAGTGAATAAAGGAAAAGAGAAAGAAATAAAAAGAAACAAAGAGATCATGTGACTTTTATGGAGAGTAATGAGCTCACATAGAAAGAGTATGATGAATAAAAGTTATTGAGGGTTGACAAACATAGTTTTGGTCATCATTGCAATTAATAGGAAGTAATAAAGAAAGAGAGGTCTTCACATATAAATATACTATCTTGGACATCTTTTATGATTGTGAGCACTCATTAAAATATGACATGCTAAAGAGTTGACATTGGACGAGGAAGACAACATAATGGGTTATGTTTTCTTACATCTGAGATAAATTATATTGTCTTGGATCCTCCAACATGTTGAACTTGCCTTTCTCCCTCATGCTAGACAAATTCATTGCACCAAGTAGAGATGCTACTTGTGCTTCCAAATACCCTTAAACCAGTTTTGCCATGAGAGTCCACCATACCTACCTAGGGATTGAGTAAGATCCATCAAGTAAGTTGTCATCGGTGCAAGAAATAAAAATTGCTCTCTAAATATGTATGATTGATTGGTGTGGAGGAAATAAGCTTTATATGATCGTGTGATATGGAAGTAATAAAAGCGACAGATTGCATAATAAAGGTCCATATCACAAGTGGTAATATAAAGTGATGTTCTTTCACATAGGGATTTTGTGCATCCAACCATAAAAGCGCATGACAACCTCTGCTTCCATCTGCGATGGGCCTATCTTTTACTTTTATCTCCTTTACTGCAAAATAGTCATGGTGATCTTCACCCTTCCTTTTTACATTTTATCCTTTGGCAAGCACAATATGTTGGAAAGATCCCGGTATATATGGCTAATTGGATGTGGGTTTTCATGAACTATTACTATTGACATTACCCTTGAGGTAAAACGTTGGGAGGAAAAACTATAAGCCCCTATCTTTCTCTGTGCTCGATTAAAACTCCATACCCATAAGTATTGCGTGAGTGTCAGCAATTGTGAAACACTATATGATAGTTGAGTATGTGGACTTGCTAAAAAGCTCTTATACATTGACTCTTTCGTATGTTATGATAATTTGCAATTGCCTCAATGACTGAGATTATAGTTTGCCGGTTTTCAATGCGGTTTACGATGCATACTTGATATTGTGATTGAATTATTACTCTAGCATAAGATGTCATATGACAAGAATTATATAAGTTGCTGTTCTAAGAATAATCATGATGCCCTCATGTCCGTATTTTATTTTTATCGACACCTTCATCTCTAAACATGTGGACATATTTTTTGATTTCGGCTTTTCGCTTGAGGACAAGCGAGGTCTAAGCTTGGGGGAGTTGATACGTCCATTTTGCATCATGCTTTTATATCAATATTTATTGCATTATGGGCTGTTATTACACATTATGTCACAATACTTATGCCTATTCTCTCCTATTTTACAAGGTTTACATAAAGAGGGAGAATGCCGTCAGCTGGGATTCTGGCTGGAAAAGGAGCAAATATTAGAGACCTATTATGCACAGCTCCAAAAGTCCTGAAACTTCACGGATGATGTTTTCCAAATATATAAAAAACATTGAGCGCAAGAACTTCACCAGGGGGGCACACCCTACCCATGAGGGTGGGGGGCACGCCCCCTACCTCGTGGGCCCCCTGGTGGCCCTCCGGTGACCATCTTCTGCTATATGGACTCTTTCGATGGGAAAAAAATCATAAGCCATCTTCTCGGACGAAACTCCGCCGCCACAAGGCGGAACCTTGGCGGAACCAATCTAGGGTTCTGGCGGGGCTGTTCTGCCGGGGAAACTTCCCTCCCGGAGGGGGAAATCATCACCATCGTCATCACCAACGCTCCTCTCATCAGGAGAGGGCAATCTCCATCAACATCTTCATCAGCACCATCTCATCTCAAAACCCTAGTTCATCTCTTGTATCCAATTCTTGTCTCCAAGTCCGGGATTGGTGCTAGTAGGTTGCTAGTAGTGTTAATTACTCCTTGTAGTTGATGCTAGTTGGTTTAATTGGTGGAAGATCATATGTTCAGATCCTATATGCACATTAATACCCCTCTGATTATGAACATGTTTATGCTTTGTGAGTAGTTACTTTTGTTGCTGAGGACATGGGAGAAGTCTTGCTATTAGTAGTCATGTGAATTGGGTATTCGTTCGATATTTTGATGAGATGTATGTTGTCTCTCCTCTAGTGGTGTTATGTGAACGTCAACTACATGACACTTCACTATTGTTTGGGCCTAGAGGAAGGCATTGGGAAGTAATAAGTAGATGATGGGTTGCTAGAGTGACAGAAGCTTAAACCCTAGTTTATGCGTTGCTTCGTAAGGGGCTGATTTGGATCCATATGTTTCATGCTATGGTTAGGTTTACCTTAATACTTCTGTCGTATTTGCGGATGCTTGCAATAGAGGTTAATCATAAGTGGGATGTTTTTCCAAGTAAGGGCAGCACCAAAGCACTGGTCCACCCACATGCCAAATTATCAAAGTAGCAAACGTGAATCATGTGAGCATGATGAAAACTAGCTTGACGATATTCCCATGTGTCCTCGGGAGCGCTTTACACCATATAAGAGTTTGTCCAGGCTTGTCCTTTGCTACAAAAAGGATTGGGCCACCTTGCTGCACCTTATTTACTTTTGTTACTTGTTGATCGTTACAATTATCATATCACAAAACTATCTGTTACCACTTAATTTAGTACTTGCAGAGAATACCTTGCTGGAAACCGCTAATCATTTCCTTCTGCTCCTCATTGGGTTTGACACTCTTACTTATCGAAAGGACTATGATAGATCCCCTATACTTGTGGGTCATCAGTATGCGGCGTATGGTGACTTACATATTTGATCTGAAAAAGATCCCTCGTGTGACACGGAGAATCACTAAAGATTCCAAGAAGTCGTCAAGTGGTTGACCAGCTCACGCCGCATCATGACAGTTAATTTTCAGCTTTCTCTACTGAGGTGCTCATCCGGTTTAGACCAGGGCACAATCGCAGTAGTTCTCCCTTTACTACCCTAGCCGGTAGAGCGGAACATAGGGTAACAAGCACAAGAGCCAGGCAACCCAACTATTGACCCAAGACAATGATTCGAAGCTGATGCATATAAGGCCAAACTTGCGATGTCGAAGTATGTTATAGAGCCGTTCGGACTTTTACTGGCAACTCATTTGTTCCCACACCAAGCCCCTGGCAGGTTATGCCAAGGTATTTCTGTGAAATAACGTAGGAGCCATATTTGTTGGGGAAACAATGCGGGTGATTAGTTCGGATATTGTTTAATGGGAACCGAGCAATATGCCAATGATTACTTATGATATATATATATATATATATATATATATATATATATATATATATATATATAAGTCATACTCCCGGCTATTTGACATGCTCGGGGTTGGAGGTGGAGGAACAGGCATAGTACAGGCTCGAGAAATAGAGAGTGCGTTCTACAAAAAGTTATTTTGGACCTCCTATCGCACGTCTGCACCGCCAGTCCTCGGTGGGGGAATCCTTGATGGAAATGACCCCTTAGGTGAGTGTACGGATCCGGACTCCGATAGAGCCAGTTTCTGATGTTTATCCTGTTCGTCACCTATTTTTAAAGGATATCGAAGGAAGAAATGAAAAGAAAAGAAATAATAATAATAATAATAATAATAATAATAATAATAATAATAATAATAATAATAATAATAATAATAATAAAAGTTACTAGAGTGCTTGAAATCTTGTCCGTATTGTGCTTCCGCCAATGCCCATGGTATCTTGAGTGTGTAATGATGTATGTGCGGTACAAACTTTGTAGGTGTACGGAGTGGGCGGCGGAAGCCGGGTTGCTATTTCCGTTCTAGGAGTAGTTGATCCTTGGGTGGAGACTGCTTCTGACCCCTAGTGTTTCGTTGGCGAACCTTTCCTTCATCCCTGTCGCTTGGCGACCTCCTCCCCTGTGTTCGGCGTTGAGCTCGCCGGCATGTTTAAAGACCCAGCAGTTTCTGTTGGTATGATTAGCTGGTTTATCGGGGTGGCCATGAATCTGGCAGGGTCGGTCCAATATCCTATCGAGGTTGGATGGTTCGTCTCGATTCGCCTTGAATGGCTTCTTCCGCTAACCGGGCTTGGGTTTGCTGAATCCGGCGTTGACCGCTGTGTCGCCTGATCTTTCATTGTCATTGCGACTATTGTTTTTGCGTCCTCGTGGCTTGTCGTTGCCGTCTCGGATTTCGAAGGTGCCCTAGTTGCTGGCTCTATTGCTTCTATGAGCGAGCCAGCTATCTTCTCCCGTGCAAAAGCGGGTCATCAGAGCAGTGAGGGCTGTCATGGATTTAGGTCCTTCTTGGCCGAGGTGGCGTGCAAGCCATTCGTCCCGGACGCTGTGTCTGAAAGCCGCAAGGGCTTCCGCGTCCGGACAGTCGACGATTTGGTTCTTTTTGACTAAGAACCGAGTCCAGAGCTCCCTGGCTGATTCTCCGGGCTGTTGGACAATGTGACTTAGGTCATCGGCATCCGGTGGCCGGACATGTGTTCCTCGAAGTTATCGAGGAAGGCCTCTTCCAAGTCCTCCTAGCTGCCTATGGAGTTTTCAGGTAGGCTGTTTAACCAGTACCGAGTTGGCCCTTTTAGTTTTAGAGGGAGGTATTTAATGGCGTGGAGGTCGTCCCCACGGGCCATGTGGATGTGGAGGATGAAATCTTCTATCCATACCGCGGGATCGGTTGTCCCGTCGTATGATTCAATATTAATGGGTTTGAATCCTTCGGGGAATTCATGATCCATTACTTCATCAGTGAAGCAAAGTGGGTGTGCGGCACCTCTATGTTGGGCCACACTGTGACGTAACTCCGAAGGAGTCCCCCTGCGGTTTTCGGCTCGGTCGTGGCGAGGTGTGACACGTCCGAATAGGTAGCCCTCATCACGTGTCGAAGCATGCTTTTGCGATCCGTAGATCGGTCTTGCGTGTCCTGCTCTATTGTCCAAGTGCCTCTGCAGGTTGTCTGGGTAATCGTGACCTGCGTTGTTGTTGCCTTTATGGCGAGGTGGGGCGGTCTGGTGTTCGGCTTGAGTTGCCTCTTTATCCGGACAAAGTTGTCAACGACCTGCCGCATTGTGTGACAATGGTATGGGCTCCAACGCCCCATCATCGGACTAGTATAGCAATTTGTGCTTTGGGTAGCTTTTGGCTAGGCCACTAAGGCCATATTCTTCGACGACCGGGACTTCGGTCCATCTGTTGTTGAGTAGGTCTTGGTCAGCTTGAAGCTGCTGCTGCTTCTTTTTCAGGCTCCTTGTTGTAGCTATCAGCCTGCGCTAGAAGCGCTCCTACTCAAGGTGCTCTTCGGGTATGATCAAGTCTTCGTTGCCGAGGCTTACCTCATCTTCGGAGAGCGGAAGGTAGTTTTCGTCCTCTGAACTGTCGCTTGGCGGGGCCTGTTCATCGGGGCTGGCTGATACGTCTCCAACGTATCTATAATTTTTGATTGTCCCATGCTATTATATTATCAACCTTGGATGTTTTATATGCATTTATATGTTATTTTATATGATTTTTGGGACTAACCTATTAACCTAGAGCCTAGTGCTAGTTTCTGTTTTTCCTTGTTTTACAGTATCGCAGAAAAGGAAAATCAAACGGAGTCCAATTGACCTGAAACTTCACGGAACTTATTTTAGGAAGGAAAGCAACCCGGGAGACTTGGAGCCCACGTAAGGGAAGCAACGAGGAAGCCATGAGGCAGGGGGGCGCGCCCACGCCCCTTGGGCGCTCCCTCCACCCTCGTGGGCCCCTCGTGTCCCCCTGACGTACTTCTTCCACCTATATATCTCCATATACCCTAAAAAAATCGGGGAGCACAATAGATCGAGAGTTCCGTCGCCAGAAGCCTTCATAGCCACCGAAAGCCAATCTAGACCCATTCTGGTACCCTGCCGGAGGGGGGATCCTTCTCCGATGGCCATCTTCATCATCCCGGTGCTCTCCATGATGAGGAGGGAGTAGTTCTCCCTCGGGGCTGAGGGTATGTACCAATAGCTATGTGTTTGATCTCTCTCTCTCTCTCTCTCTCTCTCTCTCTCTCTTGTGTTCTTGAGGTGATACGATCTTGATGTATCGCGAGCTTTGCTATTATATTTGGATCCTATGATGTTTCTTTCCCCCTCTACTCTCTTGTAATGGATTGAGTTTCCCCTTTGAAGTTATCTTATCGGATTGAATCTTTAAAGATTTGATAACACTTGATGTATGTCTTGCCATGCATATCTGTGGTGACAATGGGATATCACGTGATTCACTTGATGTATGTTTTGGTGATCAACTAGCCGGTTCCGCCCATGAATCTACGCATAGGGGTTGGCACACGTTTTCGTCGTAATTCTCCGGTAGAAACTTTGGGGCACTCTTTGAGGTTCTGTGTGTTGGTTGAATAGATGAATCTGAGATTGTGTGATGCATATCGTATAATCATACCCACGGATACTTGAGGTGACATTGGAGTATCTAGGTGACATTAGGGTTTTGGTTGATTTGTGTCTTAAGGTGTTATTCTAGTACGAACACTAGGGCTGTTTGTGACACTTATAGGAATAGCCCGACGGATTGATTGGAAAGAATAACTTTGAGGTGGTTTCGTACCCTACCATAATCTCTTCGTTCGTTCTCCGCTATTAGTGACTTTGGAGTGACTCTTTGTTGCATGTTGAGGGATAGTTATGTGATCCAATTATGTTATTATTGTTGAGAGAACTTGCACTAGCGAAAGTATGAACCCTAGGCCTTGTTTCAACACATTGCAATACCGTTTACACTCACTTTTACCATTAGTTACCTTGCTGTTTTTATATTTTCAGATTACAAAAACCTTTATCTACCATCCATATACCACTTGTATCACCATCTCTTCGCCGAACTAGTTGGGGACACAAGAGACTCTTTGTTATTTGGTTGCAAGGTTGCTTGAGAGAGACCATCTTCATCCTACGCCTCCTATGGATTGATAAATCTTAGGTCATCCACTTGAGGGAAATTTGCTACTGTCCTACAAACCTCTGCACTTGGAGGCCCAACAACGTCTACAAGAAGAAGGTTGTGTAGTATACATCAAGCTCTTTTCCGGCGCCGTTTCCGGGGAGGTGAGTGCTTGAAGGTATATCTTTAGATCTTGCAATCGAATCTTTTTTGTTTCTTGTTTTAGCACTAGTTTAGTTTACAAAAGAAAACTACAAAAAAATGGAATTAAGTTTGCCTCATACACTTCATCTTTTTAATATCTATCGTAAGAATAAGGATTCCGATAATTGTGCTCAAGTGCTAGAAGAAGAATTCATTAGAATGTTTGGCACTAAATATTTGAATGATGAGCATGATTGCAATGTTGTTAGTATGAATTCCTTGAATATCCATGATGCTAATGATATGCAAAGCCACAAGCTTGGGGAAGCTATGTTTGATGAAGATGATGTTTTTTGTCCCCCAAGTTTTGATGAGCAAATTTATTATGATGAAAGCATGCCTCCTATTTATGATGATTATATTGATGAAAGTGGATTTGGAGAGGTCATGACTTTATTTTGTGATGAATCCACTATTCCGGAAGAGGTTCCAATTGATTATGAGAACAAAGTTGCTATCTATGATGATTATTGTGATGACTTGATGCTATAAAGAATAATGATATCCATGAAACTTGTCATCATGATTTTAGTTTTCAATTGGATTATGCCTCACATGATAATTAATTTGTTGAGTTTGCTCCCACTATTATTCATGAGAAGAATTTTGCTTGTGTGGGGAGTAATAAAATTTCTATGCTTGTAGATCATGAAAAGAATGCTTTATGTGATAGTTATATTGTTGAATTCATTCATGATGCTACTGAAAATTATTATGAGGGAGGAACATATGCTTGTAGGAATTGCAATAATATCAAGTTTCCTCTCTATGTGCTTAAAGTTTTGAAGTTATGCTTGTTTTACCTTCCTATGCAAGTTGATTCTTGTTTCCATAAGTTGTTTGCTCACAAAATCCCTATGGATAGGAAGTGGGTTAGACTTAAATGTGCTAGTCATATTCTTCACGATGTTCTCTTTATGTTTCAATTCTTATCCTTTATGTGAGCATCATTGAAATCATCATGCCTAGCTAGGGGCGTTAAACGATAGCGCTTGTTGGGAGGCAACCCAACTTTATTTTTATTCCTTGCTTTTTGTTCCTGTTTAGTAATAAATAATTCATCTAGCTTATGTTTAGATGTGGTTTTATGCTTTTCATTAGTGTTTGTGCCAAGTAGAACCTTTGGGAAGACTTGGGAAAAGTCTTTTTAATCTTGCTGTAAAAAATAGAAACTTTAGCGCTCACGAGAATTGCTGCCATTTTATTTGAAAAGTGCTATTTAGTTAATTCTTTTTGAAGATGATTAATAGATAAATTACTCACGTCCAGCAATTTATTTGAGAATTTTATGAGTTCAGAAGTATACGTTTGATCCAGATTACTACAGAATGTTCTGTTTTTGATGTGTTGTTTGCTTATTTTGATGAATCTATGGCTAGTAAAAGAGTTTATAAACCATAGAGAAGTTGGAATACAGTAGGTTTAACACCAATATAAATAAAGAATGAGTTCATTACAGTACCTTTAAGTGGTGTTTTCTTTTCTTTCGCTAACGGAGCTTACGAGTTTTCTGTTAAGTTTTGTGTTGTGAAGTTTTCAAGTTTTCAGTAAAGATTCGATGGACTATGGAATAAGTGTTGGGGAACATAGTAATTTCAAAAAAATTCCTACGCACACGCAAGATCATGGTGATGCACAACAATGAGAGGGGAGAGTGTTGTCCACGTACCCTCATAGACCGAAAGCGGAAGCGTTTGCACAACGCGGTTGATGTAGTCGTATGTCTTCACGATCCGACCGATCAAGTACCGAACGTACGGCACCTCCGAGTTCAGCATACGTTCAGCCCGATGACGTCCCTTGAACTTCGATCCAGCCGAGTGTTGAGGGAGAGTTTCGTCAGCACGACGGTGTGGTGACGATGTTGATGTTCTACCAACGCAGGGCTTCGCCTAAACATCGCTACAGTATTATCGAGGTGGACTATTGTGGAGGGGGGCACCGCGCACGGCTAAAAGATCAACTTGATCAATTGTTGTGTCTATGGGGTGCCCCCTGCCCCCGTATATAAAGGAGCAAGGGGGGTGCAGCCGGCCAGGGAGAGGGCACGCCAGGAGGAGTCCTACTCCCACCGGGAGTAGGACTTCCCCCCTTTCCTAGTTGAAATAGGATTCGGGAGAAGGAAAGAGAGAGGGGGAGAAGGAAAGAGGGGGCCGGCCCCCTTGCCCTAAACCAATTCAGTTTGGTCCTTGGGGGGCGCACCCCACACTTCCCTTGTTGCCCTTTGTTTCCACTAAGGCCCATGTAGGCCCATTAAGCCCCCGGGGGGTTCCGGTAACCTCACGGTACTCCGGTAAAATCCCGATTTCACCTGGAACACTTCCGACATCCAAACATAGGCTTCCAATATATCGATCTTCATGTCTCCACCATTTCGAGACTCCTCGTCATGTCCTTGATCACATCCGGGACTCCGAACAACCTTCGGTACATCAAAACATATAAACTCATAATATAACCGTCATGGTAATGTTAAGCGTGCGGACCCTACGGGTTCGAGAACTATGTAGACATGACCGAGACACGTCTCCGGTCAATAACCAATAGCGGAACCTGGATGCTCATATTGGCTCCCACATATTCTACAAAGATATTTATCGGTCAAACCGCACAACAACATACGTTGTTCCCTTTGTCATCGGTATGTTACTTGCCCGAGATTCGATCGTCGGTATCTCGATACCTAGTTCAATCTCGTTACCGGCAAGTCTCTTTACTCATTCCGTAATACATCATCCCGCAACTAACTCATTAGTTGCAATGCTTGCAAGGCTTAAGTGATGTGCATTACCGAGAGGGCCTAGAGATACCTCTCCGACAATCGGAGTGACAAATCCTAATCTTGAAATACGCCAACCCAACAAGTACCTTTGGAGACACCTGTAGAGCTAGCAGAATACTAAATGATCGTGTGCTAGGCTAACGGAATGGGTCATGTCAATCACATCATTCTCCTAATGATGTGACCCCATTAATCAAATGACAACTCATGTCTATGGTTAGGAAACATAACCATCTTTGATCAACGAGCTAGTCAAGTAGAGGCATACTAGTGACAATCTGTTTGTCTATGTATTCACACATGTATTATGTTTCCGGTTAATACAATTCTAGCATGAACAATAAACATTTATCATGATATAAGGAAATAAATAATAACTTTATTATTGCCTCTAGGGCATATTTCCTTTAGTCTCCCACTTGCACTAGAGTCAATAATCTAGATTACACAGTAATGATTCTAACACCCATGGAGCCTTGGTGCGGATCATGTTTTGCTCGTGGAAGAGGCTTAGTCAATGGGTCTGCAACATTCAGATCCATATGTATCTTGCAAATTTCTATGTCTCCCACCTGGACTAAATCCCAGATGGAATTGAAGCATCTCTTGATGTGTTTGTTTCTCTTGTGAAATCTAGATTCCTTCGCCAAGGCAATTGCACCAGTATTGTCACAAAAGATTTTCATTGGACCCGATGCACTAGGTATGACACCTAGATCGGATATGAACTCCTTCATCCAGACTCCTTTATTTGCTGCTTCCGAAGCAGCTATGTACTCCGCTTCACATGTAGATCCCGCCACAACGCTTTGTTTACAACTGCACCAACTGACAGCTCCACTGTTCAATGTAAACACGTATACGGTTTGCGATTTAGAATCGTCCGGATCAGTGTCAAAGCTTGCATCAACATAACCGTTTACGATGAGCTCTTTGTCACCTCCATAAACGAGAAACATATCCTTAGTCCTTTTCAGGTATTTCACGATGTTCTTGACCGCTGTCCAGTGACCCACTCCTGGATTACTTTGGTACCTCCCTGCTAGACTTATAGCAAGGCACACATCAGGTCTGGTACACAACATTGCATACATGATAGAGCCTATGGCTGAAGCATAGGAACATCTTTCATTTTCTCCCTATCTTCTGTAGTGGTCGGGCATTAAGTCTTACTCAAGTTCACACCTTGTAACACAGGCAAGAACCCTTTCTTTGCTTGATCCATTTTGAACTTCTTCAAAACTTTTACAAGGTATGTGCTTTGTGAAAGTCCAATTAAGCGTCTTGATCTATCTCTATAGATCTTGATGCCCAATATGTAAGCAGCTTCACCAAGGTCTTTCATTGAAAAACTCTTATTCAAGTATCCCTTTATCCTATCCAGAAATTCTATATCATTTCCAATCAGCAATATGTCATCCACATATAATATCAGAAATGCTACAGAGCTCCCACTCACTTTCTTGTAAATACAGGCTTCTCCAAAAGTTTGTATAAAACCAAATGCTTTGATCACACTATCAAAGCATTTATTCCAACTCCGAGAAGTTTGCACCAGTCCATAAATGGATCGCTGGAGCTTGCACACTTTTTTAGCTCCCTTTGGATCGATAAAACCTTCTGGTTGCATCATATACAACTCTTCTTCCAGAAATCCATTCAGGAATGCAGTTTTGACATCCATTTGCCAAATTTCATAATCATAAAATGCGGCAATTGCAAACATGATTCGGACAGACTTAAGCATCACTACGGGTGAGAAGGTCTCATCGTAGTCAATCCCTTGAACTTGTCGAAAACCTTTTGCAACAAGTCGAGCTTTATAGACAGTAACATTACCGTCAGCGTCAGTCTTCTTCTTGAAGATCCATTTATTCTCAATTGCGTGCCGATCATCGGGCAAGTCAACCAAAGTCCATACTTTGTTCTCATACATGGATCCCATCTCAGATTTCATGGCTTCAAGCCATTTTGCGGAATCTGGGCTCACCATCGCTTCCTCATAGTTTGTAGGTTCATCATGATCTAGTAGCATGACTTCCAGAACAGGATTACCGTACCACTCTCGTGCGGATATTACTTTGGTTGATCTACGAGGTTCAGTAGTAACTTGATCTGAAGTTCCATGATCATCGTCATTAACTTCCTCACTAATTGGTGTAGGTATCACAGAAACCGGTTTTTGTGATGAACTACTTTCCAATAGAGGAGCAGGTGTAGTTACCTCATCAAATTCCACTTTCCTCCCACTCACTTCTTTCGAGAGAAACTCCTTCTCTAGAAAGGATCCATTCTTAGCAACGAATGTCTTGCCTTCGGATCTGTGATAGAAGGTGTAGCCAATAGTCTCCTTTGGGTATCCTATGAAGACACATTTCTTCGATTTGGGTTTGAGCTTATCAGGTTGAAGTTTTTTCACATAAGCATCGCAGCCCCAAACTTTCAGAAACGACAACTTTGGTTTCTTGCCAGACCACAGTTCATAAGGCGTCGTCTCAACGGATTTCGATGTTGCCCTATTTAACGTGAATGCGGCCGTCTCTAAAGCATGACCCCAAAATGATAGCGGTAAATATGTAAGAGACATCATAGATCGCACCATATCTAGTAAAGTACGATTATGACATTCGAACACACCATTACGCTGTGGTGTTCCGGGTGGCGTGAGTTGTGAAACTATTCCGCATTGTTTCAAATGTAGACCAAACTCGTAACTCAAATATTCTCCTCCACGATCAGATCGTAGAAACTTTATTTTCTTGTTACGATTCAACTTCACTCTGAAATTCTTTGAACTTTTCAAATGTTTCAGACTTATGCTTCATCAAGTAGATATACCCATATTTGCTTAAATCATCTGTGAAGGTGAGAAAATAACGATATCTGCCACGAGCCTCAACATTCATCGGACCACATACATCTGTATGTATGATTTCCAACAAATCTGTTGCTCTCTCCATAGTATCGGAGAATGGCGTTTTAGTCATCTTGCCCATGAGGCACAGTTCGCAAGTACCAAGTGATTCATAATCAAGTGGTTCCGAAAGTCCATCAGTATGGAGTTTCTTCATGCGCTTTATACCGATATGACCTAAACGGCAGTGCCACAAATAAGTTGCACTATCATTATCAACTCTGCATCTTTTGGCTTCAACATTATGAATATGTGTATCACTACTATCGAGATTCATCAAAACTAGACCACTCTTCAAGGGTGCATGGCCATAAAAGATATTACTCATATAAATAGAACAACCATTATTCTCTGATTTAAATGAATAACCGTCTCGCATCAAACAAGATCCAGATATAATGTTCATGCTCAACGCTGGCACCAAATAACAATTATTTAGGTCTAATACTAATCCCGAAGGTAGATGTAGAGGTAGCGTGCGGACCGCGATCACATCGACTTTGGAACCATTTCCCACGCGCATTGTCACCTCGTCCTTTGCCAGTATTCGCTTAATCCGTAGTCCCTGTTTCGAGTTGCAAATATTAGCAACAGAACCAGTATCAAATACCCAGGTGCTACTGCGAGCTCTAGTAAGGTACACATCAATAACATGTATATCACATATACCTTTGTTCACCTTGCCATCCTTCTTATCCGCCAAATACCTGGGGCAGTTCCGCTTCCAGTGACCAGTCTGCTTGCAGTAGAAGCACTCAGTCTCAGGCTTAGGTCGAGACTTGGGTTTCTTCTCCTGAGCAGCAACTTGCTTGTTGTTCTTCTTGAAGGTTCCCTTCTTCTTCCCTTTGCCCTTCTTGAAACTGGTGGTCTTACTGATCATCAACACTTGATGCTCCTTCTTGATTTCTACCTCCGCAGCCTTTAGCATTGCGAAGAGCTCGGGAATTATCTTATCCATCCCTTGCATACTATAGTTCATCACGAAGCTCTTGCAGCTTGGTGGCAGTGATTGTAGAACTCTGTCAATGACACTATCAACCGGAAGATTAACTCCCAGCTGAGTCAAGTGATTATGGTGTCCAGACATTCTGAGTATATGTTCACTGACAGAACTATTCTCCTCCATCTTGCAGCTGTAGAACTTATTAGAGACTTCATATCTCTCAATCCGGGCATTTGCTTGAAATATTAACTTCAACTCCTGGAACATCTCATATGCTCCATGACGTTCAAAACGTCGTTGAAGTCCCGGTTCTAAGCCGTAAAGCATGGCACACTGAACTATCGAGTAGTCATCAGCTTTGCTCTGCCAGGCGTTCTTAACGTCTGCTGTTGCATCAGCAGCAGGCCTGGCACTCAGCGGTGCTGCCAGGACGTAATTCTTCTGAGCAGCAATGAGGATAATCCTCTAGTTACGGACCCAGTCCGTGTAATTGCTACCATCATCTTTCAACTTTGCTTTCTCAAGGAACGCATTAAAATTCAACGGAACAATAGCACGGGCCATCTATCTACAATCAAACATAGACAATCAAGATACTATCAGGTACTAAGTTCATGATAAATTTAAGTTCAATTAATCATATTACTTAAGAACTCCCACTTAGAAAGACATCCCTCTAATCTCCTAAGTGATCACATGATCCAAATCAACTAAACCATAACCGATCATCACGTGAAATGGAGTAGTTTTCAATGGTGAACATCACTACGTTGATCATATCTACTATATGATTCACGCTCGACCGTTCGGTCTCAGTGTTCCGAGGCCATATCTGCATATGCTAGGCTCCTCAAGCTTAACCTGAGTATTCTACGTGTGCAAAACTGGCTTGCACCCATTGTAGATGGACGTAGAGCTTATCACACCCGATCATCACGTGGTGTCTGGGCACAACGAACTTTGGCAACGGTGCATACTCAGGGAGAACATTTTTATCTTGAAATTTAGTGAGAGATCATCTTATAATGCTACCATCAATCAAAGCAAGATAAGATGCATAAAAGATAAACATCACATGCAATCAATATAAGTGATATGATATGGCCATCATCATCTTGTGCTTGTGATCTCCATCTCCGAAGCACCGTCATGATCACCATTGTCACCGACGTGACACCTTGATATCCATCGTAGCATCGTTGTCGTCTCGCCAATCTTATGCTTCCATGACTATCGCTACCGCTTAGTAATAAAGTAAAGCATTACAGGGCGATTGCATTGCATACAATAAAGCGACAACCATATGGCTCCTGCTAGTTGCCGATAACTCGGTTACAAAACATGATCATCTCATACAATAAAATTTAGCATCATGTCTTGACCATATCACATCACAACATGCCCTGCAAAAACAAGTTAGACGTCCTCTAGTTTGTTGTTGCAAATTTTACGTGGCTGCTACGGGCTTAGCAAGAACCGTTCTTACCTACGCATCAAAACCACAACGATAGTTTGTCAAGTTGGTGTTGTTTTAACCTTCGCAAGGACCGGGCGTAGCCACACTCGGTTCCACTAAAGTTGGAGAAACTGACACCCGCCAGCCACCTGTGTGTAAAGTGTTGGGGAACGTAGCAGAAATTCAAAATTTTCCTACGTAACACCAAGATCTATCTAGGGAGAGACCAGCAACGAGTAGAAAGGGGAGTGCATCTACATACCCTTGTAGATCGCTAAGCGAAAGTGTTCAAGTGAACGGGGTTGATGGAGTCGTACTCGTCGTGATTCAGATCACCGATGATCCTAGTGCCGAACGGACGGCACCTCCGCGTTCAACACATGTACAGCTCGACGATGTCTCCCACGCCTTGATCCAGCAAGGAGAGAGGGAGAGGTTGAGGAAGACTCCATCCAGTAGCAGCACAACGGCGTGGTGATGATGGAGGAGCGTGGCAATCCTGCAGGGCTTCGCCAAGCACTTACGGGAGAGGAGGAGGTGTCACAGGAGGGAGGGAGGCGCCAAGGGCTCAGGTATAGATGCCCTCCCTCCCCTCCACTATATATAGGGGCAGGGGAGAGGGGGGAGGCGCAGCCTTGCCCCTTCCTCCAAGGAAGGGGTGCGGCTAAGAGGGGGGAGGAGTCCATCCTCCCCAAGGCACCTCGGAGGTGCCTTCCCCCTTTAGGACTCTCCCCTTTTTCCTATATCTTGGCGCATGGGCCTCTAGGGGCTGGTGCCCTTGGCCCATGTAGGCCAAGGCGCACCCCCTACAGCCCATGTGGCCCCCGGGGCAGGTGGCCCCACCCGGTGGGCCCCCGGGACCCTTCCGGTGGTCCCGGTACAATACCGATGACCCCGAAACTTGTCCCGATGGCCGAAACAGGACTTCCTATATATAAATCTTTACCTCCGGACCATTCCGGAACTCCTCGTGACGTCCGGGATCTCATCCAGGACTCCGAACAACATTCGGTAACCACATACAAGCTTCCTTTATAACCCTAGCGTCATCGAACCTTAAGTGTGTAGACCCTACGGGTTCGGGAGACATGTAGTCATGACCGAGATGTTCTCCGGTCAATAACCAACAGCGGGATCTGGATACCCATGTTGGCTCCCACATGTTCCACGATGATCTCATCGGATGAACCACGATGTCAAGGACTCAATCGATCCTGTATACAATTCCCTTTGTCTAGCGGTATGGTACTTGCCCGAGATTCGATCGTCGGTATACCGATACTTTGTTCAATCTCGTTACCGGCAAGTCTCTTTACTCGTTCCGTAACACATCATCCCGTGATCAACCCCTTGGTCACATTGTGCACATTATGATGATGTCCTACCGAGTGGGCCCAGAGATACCTCTCCGTTTACACGGAGTGACAAAATCCCAATCTCGATTCGTGCCAACCCAACAGACACTTTCAGAGATACCCGTAGTGTACCTTTATAGCCACCCAGTTACGTTGTGACGTTTGGCACACCCAAAGCACTCCTACGGTATCCGGGAGTTGCACAATCTCATGGTCTAAGGAAATGATACTTGACATTAGAAAAGCTTTAGCATACGAACTACATGATCTTGTGCTAGGCTTAGGATTGGGTCTTGTCCATCACATCATTCTCCTAATGATGTGATCCCGTTATCAACGACATCCTATGTCCATGGTCAGGAAACCGTAACCATCTATTGATTAACGAGCTAGTCAACTAGAGGCTTACTAGGGACATGGTGTTGTCTATGTATCCACACATGTATCTGAGTTTCCTATCAATACAATTCTAGCATGGATAATAAACGATTATCATGAACAAGGAAATATAATAATAATCAATTTATTATTGCCTCTAGGGCATATTTCCAACAGTCTCCCACTTGCACTAGAGTCAATAATCTAGTTCACATCGATATGTGATTAACACTCAAGGTCACATCCCCATGTGACTAACACCCAAAGAGTTTACTAGAGTCAATAATCTAGTTCACATTTACCATGTGATTAACACTCGATGAGTTCTGGGTTTGATCATGTTATGCTTGTGAGAGAGGTTATAGTCAACGGGTCTGAACCTTTCAGATCCGTGTGCTTTACAAATCTCTATGTCATCTCCTAGATGCAGCTACCACGTTCTATTTGGAGCTATTCCAAATAACTGTTCTACTTGGAGCTATTCTAAATTGTTGCTCCATTATACGTATCCGGTATCTCTACTCAGAGCTATCCGGATAGGTGCTAAGCTTGCATCGACGTAACCCTTTACGACGAACTCTTTTACCACCTCCATAATTGAGAAAATTCCTTAGTCCACTAGTTACTAAGGATAACTTTGACCGCTGTCCTGTGATCCATTCTTGGATCACTCTTGTACCCCTTGACTGACTCATGGTAAAGCACACTTCAGGTGCGGTACACAGCATAGCATACTGTAGAGCCTATGTCTTAAGCATAGGGGACGACCTTCGTTCCTTTCTCTCTATTCTGCCATGGTCGAGCTTTAAGTCTTAACTTCATACCTTACAACTCAGGCAAGAACTCCTTCTTTGACTGATCCATCTTGAACACCTTCAAGATCACGTCAAGGCATGTGCTCATTTGAAAGTACTATTAAGCGTTTTGATCTATCCTTATAGATCTTGATGCTCAATGTTCAAGTAGCTTAATCCAGGTTTTCCATTGAAAACACTTTCCAAATAACCCTATATGCTTTCCAGAAATCCTACGTCATTTCCGATCAACAATATGTTAACAACATATACTCATCAGAAATTCTATAGTGCTCCCACTCACTTCTTTGGAAATACAAGTTACTCATAAACTTTGTATACACCCAAAATCTTTGATCATCATCAAAGCATACATTCCAACTCCGAGATGCTCACTCCAGTCCTCAGAAGGATTGCTGGAGCTTTGCATACTTATTAGCACATTTCAGGATGGACAAAACCTTCCGGTTGTATCACATACAACCTTTCCTCAAAAATCGTCGAGGAAACAATGTTTTGACATCCTATCTGCAAGATAAATAATGCAGTAATTGCTAATATAATTCCAACAGACTCTTAGCATCGCTACGAGTGAGAAAGTCTCATCGTAGTCAACTCCTTGAACTTGTCGAAAAACATCTTAACGACAAGTCGAGCTTTCTCAATGGTGACACTTACCATCATTGTCTGTCTTCCTTTTAAAATCCATCTGCACTCAACAGCCTAACGACCATCGAGTTGTTCTGCCAAAGTCTACACTTTGTTTTCATACATGGATCCTATCTCGGATTTTATGGCTTCTAACCATTTGTCGGAATTTGGGCCCACCATCGCTTCTCCATAGCTCGTAGGTTCATTGTTGTCTAGCAACATGACTTCCAAGACAGGATTACTGTACCACTCTGAAGTAGTACGTATCCTTGTCACCCTACGAGGTTTGGGAGTGACTTGATCTGAAGTTTCATGATCACTATCATAAGCTTCTACTTCAATTGGTGTATGTGCCACAGGAACAACTTCCTGTGCCCTGCTACACACTTGTTGAAGTGACGGTTCAATAACCTTATCAAGTCTCCACCATCCTCCCACTCAACTTTTCGAGAGAAACCTTTCCTCGAAAAAGGACCCGATTCAAGAAACAATCCCTATTGCTTTCGGATCTGAATTAGGAGGTATACCCAACTGTTTTTGGGTGTCCTATGAAGATGCATTTTATCTACTTTGGGTTCGAGCTTATCAACCTGAAACCTTTTCACATAAGCGTCGCAGCCCCAAACTTTCAAGAAACGGCAACTTAGGTTTCTCCAAACCATAGTTCATACGGTGTCGTCTCAACGAAATTATGTGGTGCCTTATTTAAAGTGAATGTGGTTGTCTCTAATGCCTAACCCATGAACGATAGTGGTAACTCGATAAGAGACATCATGGTATGCACCATATCCAATAGGGTGCAACTATGACGTTTGGACACACCATCACACTATGGTGTTCCAGGCTGTATCAGTTGTGAAACAATTTCCACAATGTCTTAATTCTATGCCAAACTCGTGATTCAGATGTTCATCTCTATGATCATATCATAGATCTTTTATCCTCTTGTTACGACGATCTTTCAACTTCACACTGAAATTACTTGAACCTTTCAATAATTCAGACTCGTGATTCATCAAGTAAATATACTCAACATCTACTCGAATCATCTGTGAAGTAAGAACATAACGATATTCACTGCATGCCTCAGCACTCATTGGACTGCACACATCAAAATGTGTTACTTCCAACAAGTTGCTATCTTGTTCCATCTTACTGAAAACGAGGCTTTTCAGTCATCTTGCCCATGTGGTATGATTTGCATGTCCCAAGTGATTCAAAATCAAGTGAGTCAAAACAGTCCATTTGCATGGAGTTTCTTCATGCATATACACCAATAGACATGGTTCGCATGTCTCAAACTTTTCAAAAACGAGTGAGCCCAAAGATCCATCAATATGGAGCTTCTTCATGCGTTTTATACCGATATGACTTACGTGGCAGTGCCACAAGTAGGTGGTACTATCATTACTATCTTTTGGCATGAACATGTGTATCACTACGATCGAGATTTAATAAACCATTCATTTTAAGTGTAAGACCATTGAAGGTATTATTCAAATAAACAGAGTAACCATTATTCTCCTTAAATGAATAACCGTATTGTGATAGACGTAATCCAATCATGTCTATGCTCAACGCAAACACCAAATAACAATTATTTAGGTTTAACACCAATATCTTTGGTAGAGGGAGCGTGCGATGCTTGATCACATCAAGCTTGGAAAAACTTCCAACACATATCGTCAGCTCACCTTTAGCTAGTCTCCGTTTATTCCGTAGCCTTTTGTTTCGAGTTACTAACACTTAGCAACCGAACCGGTATCTAATACCCTGGTGCTACTAGGAGTACTAGCAAAGTACACATTAACACAATGTATATCCAATATACTTCTATCGACCTTGCCAGCCTTCTTATCTACCAAGTATCTAGGGTAATTCTGCTCTAGTGGTTGTTCCCCTTATTACAGAAGCACTTAGTCTCGGGTTTGGGTTTTACCTTGGGTTTCTTCACTAGAGCAGCAGCTGATTTGCCGTTTCATGAAGTATCCCTTCTTGCCCTTGCCCTTCTTGAAACTAGTGGTTTCACCAACCATCAACAATTGATGCTCCTTCTTGATTTCTACTTTCGCGGTGTCAAACATCGCGAATACCTCAAGGATCATCATATCTATCCTTGATATGTTATAGTTCATCACGAAGCTCTAACAGCTTGGTGGCAATGACTTTGGAGAACCATCACTGTCTTATCTGGAAGATCAACTCCCACTCGATTCAAATGATTGTTGTACTCAGACAATCTGAGCACAAGCTCAACAATTGAGCTTTTCTCCTTAGTTTGTAGGTTAAGAAAGTCATCGGAGGTCTTATACCTCTTGACATGGGCACGAGCCTGAAATCCCAATTTCAGCCCTCAAAACATCTCATATGTTTCGCGATGTTTCAAAAACGTCTTTGGTGCCTCAACTCTAAACCGTTTAACTGAACTATCACGTAGTTATCAAAACGTGTATGTCAGATGTTCGCAACAACCACAGACAACGTTCGAGGTTCAGCACACTGAGCGGTGCATTAAGGACATAAGCCTTCTATGAAGCAATGAGGACAATCCTCAGTTTATGGACCTAGTCCGCATAATTGCTACTATCAACTTTCAACTAATTTTTCTCTAGGAACATATCTAAACAGTAGAACTATAGCGTGAGCTACGACATAATTTGCAAAATCCTTTTGACTATGTTCAGGATAATTAAGTTCATCTTATGAACTCCCACTCAGATAGACATCCCTCTAGTCATCTAAGTGATTACATGATCCGAGTCAAACTAGGCCGTGTCCGATCATCACGTGAGACGGACTAGTCATCATCGGTGAACATCTTCATGTTGATCGTATCTTCTATACGACTCATGCTCGACCTTTCAGTCTCCGTGTTCCGAGGCCATGTCTGTACATGCTAGGCTCGTCAAGTTAACCCTAAGTGTTTCGTGTGTGTTCCGAGGCCATGTCTGTACATGCTAGGCTCGTCAACACCCATTGTATTTGAACATCTGAATAAAACACCCGATCATCACGTGATGTTTTGAAACAGCGAACTGTCGCAACGGTGCACAGTTAGGGGAGAACACTTCTTGAAATTGTTGTAAGGGATCATCTTATTTACTACCGTCGTTCTAAGCAAATAAGATGTATAAACATGATAAACATCACATGCAATCAAATAGTGACATGATCTGGCCATCATCACTTTGCTCCTTTTGATCTCCATCTTCGGGGCTCCATGATCATCATCGTCACCGGCATGACACCATGATCTCCATCATCATGATCTCCATCATCGTGTCTTCATGAAGTTGCCTCGCCAACTATTACTTCTACTACTATGGCTAACGGTTAGCAATAAAGTAAAGTAATTACATGACGTTTAAGTTGACACGCAGGTCACAAATAAATAAAGACAACTCCTATGGCTCCTGCCGGTTGTCATACTCATCGACATGCAAGTCGTGATTCCTATTACAAGAACATGATCAATCTCATACATCACATATATCATTCATCACATCCTTTTTGGCCATATCACATCACATAGCATACCCTGCAAAAACAAGTTAGACGTCCTCTAATTGTTGTTTGCATGTTTTACGTGGCTGCTATGGGTTTCTAGCAAGAACGTTTCTTACCTACGCATGAACCACAACGTGATATGCCAATTGCAATTTACCCTTCATAAGGACCCTTTTCATCGAATCCGATCCGACTAAAGTGGGAGAGACAGACACCCGCCAGCCACCTTATGCAACTAGTGCATGTTTGTCGGTGGAACCGGTCTCACGTAAGCGTACGTGTAAGGTTGGTCCGGGCCGCTTCATCCCACGATGCCGCCGAATCAAGATAAGACTAGTAACGGCAAGCATATTGAACAATATCGACGCCCACAACTACTTTGTGTTCTACTCGTGCAAAGAATCTACGCAATAGACCTAGCTCATGATGCCACTGTTGGGGAACGTAGCAGAAATTCAAAATTTTCCTACGTAACACCAAGATCTATCTATGGAGAGACCAGCAACGAGTAGAAAGGGGAGTGCATCTACATACCCTTGTAGATCGCTAAGCGGAAGCGTTCAAGTGAACGGGGTTGATGGAGTCGTACTCGTCGTGATTCAGATCACCGATGATCCTAGTGCCGAACGGACGGCACCTCCACGTTCAACACACGTACAGCTCGACGATGTCTCCCACGCCTTGATCCAGCAAGGAGAGAGGGAGAGGTTGAGGAAGACTCCATCCAGCAGCAGCACAACGGCGTGGTGATGATGGAGGAGCGTGGCAATCCTGCAGGGCTTCGCCAAGCACCTACGGGAGAGGAGGAGGTGTCACAGGAGGGAGGGAGGCGCCAAGGGCTCAGGTATAGATGCCCTCCCTCCCCTCCACTATATATAGGGGCAGGGGAGAGGGGGGAGGCGCAGCCTTGCCCCTTCCTCCAAGGAAGGGGTGCGGCTAAGAGGGGGGAGGAGTCCATCCTCCCCAAGGCACCTCGGAGGTGCCTTCCCCCTTTAGGACTCTCCCCTTTTTCCTATATCTTGGCGCATGGGCCTCTAGGGGCTGGTGCCCTTGGCCCATGTAGGCCAAGGCGCACCCCCTACAGCCCATGTGGCCCCCGGGGCAGGTGGCCCCACCCGATGGGCCCCCGGGACCCTTCCGGTGGTCCCGGTACAATACCGATGACCCCGAAACTTGTCCCGATGGCCGAAACAGGACTTCCTATATATAAATCTTTACCTCCGGACCATTCCGGAACTCCTCGTGACGTCCGGGATCTCATCCGGGACTCCGAACAACATTCGGTAACCACATACAAACTTCCTTTATAACCCTAGCGTCATCGAACCTTAAGTGTGTAGACCCTACAGGTTCGGGAGACATGTAGTCATGACCGAGATGTTCTCCGGTCAATAACCAACAGCGGGATCTGGATACCCATGTTGGCTCCCACATGTTCCATGATGATCTCATCGGATGAACCACGATGTCAAGGACTCAATCAATCCCGTATACAATTCCCTTTGTCTAGCGGTATGGTACTTGCCCGAGATTCGATCGTCGGTATACCGATACCTTGTTCAATCTCGTTACCGGCAAGTCTCTTTACTCGTTCCGTAACACATCATCCCGTGATCAACCCCTTGGTCACATTGTGCACATTATGATGATGTCCTACCGAGTGGGCCCAGAGATACCTCTCCGTTTACACGGAGTGACAAAATCCCAATCTCGATTCGTGCCAACCCAACAGACACTTTCATAGATACCCGTAGTGTACCTTTATAGCCACCCAGTTACGTTGTGACGTTTGGCACACCCAAAGCACTCCTACGGTATCCGGGAGTTGCACAATCTCATGGTCTAAGGAAATGATACTTGACATTAGAAAAGCTTTAGCATACGAACTACATGATCTTGTGCTAGGCTTAGGATTGGGTCTTGTCCATCACATCATTCTCCTAATGATGTGATCCCGTTATCAACGACATCCAATGTCCATGGTCAGGAAACCGTAACCATCTATTGATTAACGAGCTAGTCAACTAGAGGCTTACTAGGGACATGGTGTTGTCTATGTATCCACACATGTATCTGAGTTTCCTATCAATACAATTCTAGCATGGATAATAAACGATTATCATGAACAAGGAAATATAATAATAATCAATTTATTATTGCCTCTAGGGCATATTTCCAACACAAAGCACGTCGGTAGAACCAGTCTCGCGTAAGCGTACGCGTAATGTCGGTCCGGGCCGCTTCATCCAACAATACCGCCGAACCAAAGTATGACATGCTGATAAGCAGTATGACTTATATCGCCCACAACTCACTTGTATTCTACTCGTGCATATGACATCTACGCATAAAACCAGGCTCGGATGCCACTGTTGGGGAACGTAGTAATTTCAAAAAAATTCCTACACACACGCAAGATCATGGTGATGCACAGCAACAAGAGGGGAGAGTGTTGTCCACGTACGGCACCTCCGAGTTCAGCACACGTTCAGCCCGATGACGTCCCTTGAACTCCGATCCAGTCGAGTGTTGAGGGAGAGTTTCATCAGCACGATGGCGTGGTGACGATGTTGATGTTCTACCGACGCAGGGCTTCGCCTAAGCACCGCTACAGTATTATTGAGGTGGACTATGGTGGAGGGGGGCACCGCACACGGCTAAAAGATCAACTTGATCAATTGTTGTGTCTATGGGGTGCCCCCCTGCCCCCGTATATAAAGGAGCAAGGAGGGTGCGGCCGGCCAGGGAGAAGGCACGCCAGGAGGAGTCCTACTCCCACCGGGAGTAGGACTTCCCCCTTTCCTAGTTGGAATAGGATTCGGGAGAAGGAAAGAGAGAGGGGGAGAAGGAAAGAGGGGGCCGGCCCCCTTGCCCTAAACCAATTCGGTTTGGGCCTTGGGGGGCGTGCCCCACACTTCCCTTGCTGCCCTCTATTTCCACTAAGGCCCATGTAGGCCCATTAAGCCCCGGGGGGGTTCCGTTAACCTCCCGATACTCCGGTAAAATCCCGATTTCACCCGGAACACTTCCGACATCCAAACATAGGCTTCCAATATATCAATCTTCATGTCTCGACCATTTCGAGACTCCTCGTCATGTCCTTAATCACATCCTGGACTCCGAACAACCTTCGGTACATCAAAACATATAAACTCATAATATAACCATCATCGTAACGTTAAGCGTGCGGACCCTACGGGTTCGAGAACTATGTAGACATGATGGAGACACGTCTCCGGTCAATAACCAATAGCGGAACCTAGATGCTCATATTGGCTCCCCCATATTCTACGAAGATCTTTATCGGTCAAACCGCACAACAACATACGTTGTTCCCTTTGTCATCGGTATGTTACTTGCCCGAGATTCGATCGTCGGTATCTCGATATCTAGTTCAATCTCGTTACCGGCAAGTCTCTTTACTCGTTCCGTAATACATCATCCTGCAACTAACTCATTAGTCACATTGCTTGCAAGGCTTAAGTGAAGTGCATTACCGAGAGGGCCCAGAGACACCTCTCCGACAATCGGAGTGACAAATCCTAATCTCGAAATATGCCAACCCAACAAATACCTTTGGAGACACCTATAGAGCACCTTTATAATCACCCAGTTACATTGTGAAGTTTGATAGCACACAAAGTGTTCCTCCGGTAAACGGGAGTTGCATAATCTCATAGTCATAGGAACATGTATAAGTCATGAAGAAAGCAATAGCAGAATACTAAACGATCGTGTGCTAGGCTAACGGAATGGGTCATGTCAATCACATCATTCTCCTAATGATGTGACCCCATTAATCAAATGACAACTCATGTCTATGGTTAGGAAACATAACCATCTTTGATCAATGAGCTAGTCAAGTAGAGGCATACTAGTGACAATCTGTTTGTCTATGTATTCACACATGTATTATGTTTCCGGTTAATACAATTCTAGCATGAACAATAAACATTTATCATGATATAAGGAAATAAATAATAATTTTAGTATTGCCTCTAGGGCATATTTCCTTCAATAAGGAGTGGAAAGAGCCTAAGCTTGGGGATGCCCAAGGCACCCCAAGGTAATATTCATGTACAACCAAGAGCCTAAGCTTGGGGATGCCCTGGAAGGCATCCCCTCTTTCGTCTTCATTCATCGGTAACTTTACTTGGAGCTATATTTTTATTTACCACATGATATGTGTTTTGCTTGGAGCGTCAATTTATTTTGTTAGGATTTGCTTGCTGTTTGAATAAAATACCAAGATCTGAAATTCTTTAATGTTAGAGAGTCTTCATATAGTTGCATAATTATTCGACTACTCATTGATCTTCACTTATATCTTTCGGAGTAGTTTATTGTTGCTCTAGTGCCTCACTTATATCTTTTTAGAGCACGGTGGTGGTTTTATTTTATAGAAATAGATGAACTCTCATGCGTCACTTATATTATTTTGAGAGTCCTAAATAACATGGTAATTTGCTTTGGTTATGAAACTAATCCTAATATGATAGGCATCCAAGAGGGATATAATAAAAACTTTCATATAGAGTGCATTGAATACTATGAGAAGTTTGATACTTGATGATTGTTTTGAGATATGGAGGTAATAATATCAAACTCGTGCTAGTTGAGTAGTTGTGAATTTGAGGAATACTTGTGTTAAAGTTTGCAAGTCCCGTAGCATGCACGTATGGTAAACGTTGTGTCACAAATTTGAAACATGAGGTGTTATTTGATTGTCTTCCTTATGAGTGGCGGTCGGGGACGAGCGATGGTCTTTTCCTACCAATCTATCCCCCTAGGAGCATGCGCGTAGTGCTTTGGTTTTTGATGACTTGTAGATTTTTGCAATAAGTATGTGAGTTCTTTATGACTAATGTTGAGTCCATGGATTATACGCACTCTCACCCTTCCATCATTGCTAGCCTCTTCGGTACCGTTCATTGCCCTTTCTCACATTGAGAGTTGGTGCAAACTTCTCTAGTGCATCCAAACCCCGTGATATGATACGCTCTTTCACACATAAACCTCCTTATATCTTCCTCAAAACAACCACCATACCTACCTATTATGGCATTTCCATGGCCATTCCGAGATATATTGCCATGCAACTTTCCACCATTTCGTTTATCATGACACGTTCATCATTGTCATATTGCTTAGCATGATCATGTAGTTGACATACTATTTGTGGCAAAGCCACCGTTCATAATTATTTCATACATGTCACTCTTGGTTCATTGCATATCCCGGTACATCGCTAGAAGCATTCATATAGAGTCATACTTTGTTCTAGTATCGAGTTGTAATAATTGAGTTGTAAATAAATAGAAGTGTAATGATCATCATTTTCTAGAGCATTGTCCCAAGTGAGGAATAAAAAAGGCCATAAAAAGAGAAGGCCCAAAAAAGGGGGAGAAAGGCCATAAAAAGAGAAGGCCCCCAAAAAATGAGAGAAAAAGAGAGAAGGGACAATGCTACTATCCTTTGCCACACTTGTGCTTCAAAGTAGCACCATGATCTTTATGATAGAGAGTCTCTTGTTTTGTCACTTTCATATACTAGTGGGAATTTTTAATTATAGAACTTGGCTTGTATATTCCAACAATGGGCCTTCTCAAGTGCCCTAGGTCTTCGTGAGTGTTGACACCAGATTTTGGCATGGTCACGAATCCGGGTTCGTATGCAAAAGTTAGAGGCAGCACTTCGCGGGCCGGCCCTGAGTGAGAAAGTATTTGGCCTTTGTCGGCTGAATGAAACCTTGCCAGGGTAAAACCTTGCCGATGTGAGGGCTTGCCGGCGTGGAAAGCTTGCTGGCGGAGAAGCTTGCCGGCATGGAAAGCTTGCCGGCGGAGAAGCTTGCCGGTGTGAAATCTTGCCAAGGGAGAAACCTTGCCGAGGAGGAACTCTTGCCGGGGTAGAAACCTTGCCGAGCTAGGGAGGAACCCTTTCCGGTGTAAAAACCTTGCCGGGGTGAAACCTTGTCGGTGCGGAAAGCTTACCCGGGTGGAAGGCCTGCCGAGGTGGAGGTTGTGATAGTCAAGTCGATGAGAAGTTGAAGATGGGCTCAGAAGCTAATTCAGATGATCTTGGATGGAGAAATGTCCTAACACAGAAGTTGTGCGTCTCATCGAAACGATCGATTTTGATATAAAGATCGTCTCAATCCGAGGTCGTATGCAAAAGTTAGAGCCCGCTTTTGAGCTCATTTCCATCCGAGGTTGTTTGTCACCATGAAAAGGACCCTCAAAGTACAGCCAGTTTAAACCAAGCAGTTTTGGAAAGTTTGGATAAATTCCGTCCGAATTTGACTAGGGTTTTGAATGTGAATTGATGTAATTTTCTTGTAAGGAAATCCTAGATAAATCCTTTGCTTGTACGGGAAGTCCAGCCGCCTCTTATATATGTTGGGGGTGACGGCCGATTGAAACAACACACAATCGAACAAATCAATATACTACTTTTTCATCTACGTTTTATCTCTCCATCGTTTTTCTCTCTCGTTCTTCGCTGTTCTTCGTGTTTGAGAGCTGCGAATTCCGAGGCTCTAGGGGCGAGCGAATCGACCTAGGGAAGCCCATAGCCGCCGCACTCCCTGACGGGGTCCCTCCCGGGGGTGTGGGGTTTTCGGGTCTACAAAAGCGCCTGTCGACTGTCTTGCGTATCATGTTGTCGGTCGGGTCTCCTTCGACGTGAGCTGCGGTGCATCACCCCCGGCGTCGAGGGTACACGTGACGTGTTCGTGTGTCAACACACTTTTTGGTGACTCCGCTGGGGAATGAAGATCAATCATCATCATCCACCATGTCCGATCTTCCCAAGCCATCTGAGGTAGACGCCGATAACATCATTAAGCCCAGTCTTGATGAGATATCGGCCGATCATCGCCAAGTCTATGAGGAGTACAAGAAGGCGCGCGAGGAGAAGGACTTGCAAGAGTTCCTTGCAAAATTCAAGAAAGATCGCCAAGGCAACATCACTCCGATTGAAGAAATCAAGTTCCCTCCTCTTCAAACTGAACAGGTTAAACCCTCTGTAAGTACCGCCTTTTCTCCTGAGCAGTGGGTTGAGATTGAAAGTCGTATTGCTGATGGTAACAATCTAGTCTATCAAACTTTCATAGAAAGTACTAATGCTCAGAAGAATATATCTCAATCCTCTAGTGGTAATGATGGTGTAGCTGCTAGTGTCTGGCTTTACCTATTGCATCGGCGCCTCCCGTGCCGATGGCTTATTATCCTACCCAAACAAATCAGATTGTGACTGCACCCATCAACCCTATTATGAGCATGCCAGGTTCGGTGGCAACACCGAACCAAACCCTACCTACAGCTACAACCACTCGACCACTACCAAATTATGGGTCAACATACATGCCACAATTCCTACCTGCGGCTAGTAACCCTACTCCTCTTATGCCACTTCCACAAGCTTCATCGTCCACTATGGATGATGGTCTAGCTAATATTAGAGAAGAGATGGCTAAGATGCTTTGAGAGAATTTTGGAGTTGAGTTACCTCAGAATCGATTTACCAAAAGCCGTACCCCGACTACTTTGATGCCATCCAGTGCCCTCCAGGATATAAAATTCCAGATTTTGTGAAGTTTAATGGAGAAGGCACAAAAACCACATGGGAGCATGTTAGTCAGTATTTAGCACAATTGGGTGAGGCAGGCTCATTGAATGAATTGAAAGTGCGTTTATTTCCTTTATCATTAACTGGTACCGCATTTTCATGGTTTTCTTCTTTACCCCATGGTTCCATTCGGGTTTGGTCGCAGCTAGAGCAGAAGTTTCATGATCACTTTTATAGCGGCGACAATGAACTCAAGTTGTCACATCTAACATCGGTTAAACAGAAGCATGATGAATCGGTCTCCGATTACGTCAAGAGATTCAGAGAAACAAAAAAATGGTGTTTTAGTTTGGTGATAACCGAGAGGGACTTGGCAGACCTAGTGCTGAGTGGTTTGAGAACTCCCATTGGAGAAAAGCTAGAAGGCTACGAGTTCTTAAATATCAACCAAGTCTTACAAAGGGCTTTGGCTCAGGAAAGTCGAAGCAAAGACCTCAGAGAAGTGCATAGATACAAAGCCGATCGTCCAAAGATGAATATGGTGGAATATGATAGTGATCACTCGGATGATGAGGGTGATGTTTTTTCTACTGAATTTGTTTGGCCATCTAAGGCCAAACCCTTTACTTGCAATGATCTGAAACCGATTCATAAGAATCGTGATGAAGAGATGAAGTTTACTTTTAACATTGCTAAGTGTGATAAAATATTTGATGCTTTGCTACATGCTAAGATTATTAGAATATCTCATACTTTACCGCCGTTTGAAGAGCTGAAATGGCGCGCTTATTGCAAATATCATAATTCTTTTTCTCATGCTACTGACGATTGCAATGTTTTTCGACAGCAGATACAATCGGCTATTAATGACGGACGATTGAACTTTTCTGAGATGCAAGTTGATAAAGAGCCTTTTCCAATGAATACCATGGATTTGGAGGGAAAGAAGCTACTCATTCGGCCGGAGGTTGCCGAATCTGCTAATAAAGCTAATGTCATTGTTGGTGAGCCTAGGAAAGACAAGGAAGGCGCCAAGGTCTTGGGGAGACAGGTTGTGCTTGACAAGCAACCCTGTGGCAAGGAGACAAGTGCAAGAAAATACTCGTGTTAAATTTGTCAAGCCCAAAAGTCCAGAAGTTGGCAAGTGGAAGACGAATGAAGCTAAAGTGCAGCGCAAGAAAATCAAGCCAACTTTTGATATGTTGTTATCTAAGTATGCCAATCATGCAGCCGGTTCTAGCTCTAACCGGTCACCAAATTTGAAGCGCTCAAGGTCACCTCCTCGGGAAGAATTTCAGCATCATGCAAGGCCATATGGGTCGTGGGTGCCGGGACCATGGGTACCGCCTCTCCCCTATGTACCATATTACATGGGAGACTTCAACGGAGGATGGTGGCAGTCCCCAATGGCCCCTGATGCTTTTCATCCGGGTTGGGCAGAACAAAGGAGGCCCGTTCATGAGAGACTTTCTTATCCCACACGAGGCTGTTTGAACAATAGTGTCAATCGGCCAGTGCAAGATAATCAAAAAAGGGTCGGCAAGCAAGAATGGCGTGTTAAGTCGCCAAGTGCTGTAACGATCGAGTCAAGCAAAGGCAAGGAAAAAACCGATGCCGACTTGTAACATCCCAAATTTTCAATTTAGAATGTTATACATTAGATCATCATGCATATTATATTTTATTTTGCATTTTGGTTGATCCTAGAAATTCTACGCAACTCAATGACCCACGGAGAGAGTTGGGGATTTCGTTATTTTCATATTTGAGTTCTCTCAAATTTTGACAATAGGATCATTTGATTTTATTTTTTTATCATCAATTATTTCTATTACAAAAATATGAGAGAGGGAATAAAATAACTTTCCCAAAATAAAGAAATATTGAGGATTTAATAAAAAAATCAAATAAGATTTTATTTCGGAGCTTTTCGGTGTTTTATTTGAATTTAGGAAAAATGTGCGTTTTTCAAAATTGCATTTAGGGCCCAAATAAATGTTCACCTTGTGCGGCTTGATTTTAGAAGCCCGTGAAAAATTATTTCAGAATTTTTGGAGTCCGTTTAGTATTTATTTTTATTTTTTCTTCCGAGCGGAATAATTAAAAAAACGAACCGACCTCGGGCCGTACCCGAGCGGGACACCGCCCGGGGGCAGCCTTTAAATAGCGCCGCCCCGAGCCGCCCCAGCCCATCAGCCCCGCCTCGATCCGCGCGCGCCACTGGAGCCGCCGCCGATGACGATCCCGCCGCCCGAGGTTCGTCGCGCCTCAATTTCCGTGCCGAAAAAAAAGAGAAAAAAAAATTCGTCGTTCCTTGTTTTTCTTTTTCTCGGATTAAATCCACGATTTTTCTGATCGCGATTCCTGATCTGATTTTCGTTTTAGTTTAACTTTTAGCTCGTTTATCGGAATCAGGCGATTCAAGCGCCTAGAGTTTCGTCTCGAAACGCTCTATCCGTTTAACCAACTTAAACAAGTTTTTGTTACTGTAAAATTTTCCCTATATCCAGATTACTAGAACGAAGTTGTTTTCTTTCGCCGTTGTCTTTCGTTCCTTCATTCGATTTGATTATTTTTGCCAACCGGAGTTCTTAAGTTGAACCCTCTGGTTAGATCTCTTATTTGAGTTTTACATGTGCATTAGATGAGTACTTATTGTATGCTTGTTTGTTTGTTTGCGATAGAGTACCCGGAGTGTGCCGCCTGTTACTTCGAATCGTTAGGTTTCGCAGATCATCAGCAAGGCAAGTAACGCTTTGATCATACCTTTTCTACTACCCAGTTTTATTGCATTAGATCAATCCTCACACATTGCATGATTAGGATCTAATTAAATTGTGGGATGGGAAGTAGATGAGGTAGTACCTATTACCTGTTATTACCAAACCTTTGGGAGTTACTTCTATGTTTGCTTATTATGCCATGCTATGCTAGTAGACGTGGATTGGGTGAGTGATATCCATGACAGATGTGAGATTGTTAATTAATGGTTTATCTAAGGTGGCAACTTAACACACATCTGGGCGGATTGAGGCACCTGGGTATTCCAGGACTTGCTTGTTTTCTTTGGACCGCCACCCAAGCTCAAAGGGATCATGAGACTATTCATACTAGAAACTTCCGTGTGCAGCCACAAGCTATTATGGGCTCTAGCATAGTTGACTAAGTCGTGCGAACTCTTACAGTGGTAGACTAGCAGATGTAGGGGATGTACGTGGTACGGTCTACCCATCGTAAGGTGCTAGCGCTTCTGAAAGACTATGTCTCGGTCATCCGTCTTCTCAAACACCATGTAGTGCAAGAAACCAAACGGAGGCGATCGAGTCTTGTGGGGAAAAGTGTGCAAACCTCTGCAGAGTGTAATAAACTAATCATGGTTAGCCGTGTCCCCGGTTATGGACATCTTGAGTATCTAGTACTTGGATTTTCATGTGAATCTCAACATGTTACTCTAAATTAATTTTGTTGGGTTATGTTTAATGATGATGCTTAATTGGGATTGAGAATGTTGTCAACCATTCTCAATGTTTAACAACCACCATGATAGTGATTAAATTTATTCCTTTGAAGTAGGGAAAAATTGGCTTTACACAAAACTGTAACCATAGAGCTTTCCACCAGCCAAATATGCATATAGTATAGTTGTTTCATTCCATTATTCTCTATGTGTTACCTTGCCAGCATATTCCATGTGCTGGCCCATTTTCGGGCTGCAACGTTAATGTTGCAGACTTTTCAGACGACGATTAAGGAGTTTTTAGGTCGTGGTTCTATACTCAGTGATGCCGTTGGAGTTGATGGACTCACTTATCTTCCAAGCCTTCCGCTGTTATCGTTATTAGATGGCCTTAAGCCATATTTATTGTAATAAGTTCTCTTTTGAGACACTCGATGTAATAAGTGTGTGATTGCTACTCTGCTATAAATCCTCTGAGTATTGTGTGGTGTCAGCATTACTGATCCAGGGATGACACCGGAGCACAGAGATCAGACTGTTTGAGGTCTGGTCGCTACATGACTCACTCATCTTGGGCACCAAAACATTCACCATACAACAACCGGTTATGCATAGTAATCCGACTGAGCTGATACTTGCTATCGCGCCAAAGCACTCGGCTAATGACCTTGAAGGAAACACCAGCCAAGTAAAGATGAGAGATCCTAAATACACTCAGCCAAAGTGGTGTCCTCCAGGGCTGACAAAAACACAAAAGAGGAAATTACAGAGGTTAAGGAGTCAAGAGATGACAGAACAAGAAGCCGAGAAGCAAAGGGATAAGTTGTTCAATGACACTCGGCCCATAGTGCCTACAAAACAAGTGTGGAGGCTTAAGCAAATACAAGATGCAGTTGCTTCTACACCTATCACAGCAGCACCTGCGCCACCAAAGGAGGACGATGCGACAGCTATTACATCATCTGCGACACTTCTTACTTCTCCTTCACTTGGACAAATTTCAGAATCGGTGGATGCACTTGAAGAAGAGGATGATATGTTCGACTATGAGTCTACGCCGGTTCATGAAGGTATGGATATCAATATGGTATATTACATACCTGCTGAGTTTCGTGCTGTCAATGAGGAAGGGGAGGTGGCTCAACTGGATTTTGGCCCTAAAAATGCAATATTCGAGAAGCCAAAAGACCCAGTAATGCATCTGAAACCGTTGTATCTCAGAGGTCATATCAATGGATCACCGCTCACTCGGATGCTTGTTGATGGTGGTGCTGTGGTGAATCTTATGCCATATTCGATCTTCAAAAAATTGGGGCTGCATGATGAAGAGTTGATAAAGACCAACATGGTGCTCAATGGATTTGAAGGCAAAGAGAAAACTGAAGCCAAAGGTGTGATGTATGTGGAGCTCACGGTGGGAAGTAAAACTTTGGCTACCGCATTCTTTGTCGCTGAGGTGCAAGGTAACTGCAATGTCATACTAGGCCGTGATTGGGTTCATGCAAACCAGTGCATGCCATCCACTATGCACCAGTTTTTGATCCAGTGGGTTGATGATGAAGTGGAAGTCATTCATGCGGATAACTCGGCCTGTGTTGCTTTGGCCGAGGCATCGGTGGATTGGCAACGCCCAAATGCTACTTACTTGACGGGATGTGACTTGTCAGAATTCGATTTTCTCAACGCAACCAAGAATGGTTTCGTGCCCGTCTCTTTAAAGTCGACTGAATGCAATCGGCTCCAAGGTATGATATGTTTAAATGGATCCTAACTCAGAGTGGTTACAAAAGCGACTTGTAGAATATCGGTCCAATGAGAACGATATGTATGAGTCCATAGAAGAGTTAGATGATATGGATAAATTAGGACAAGGTTTTACATCGGCCGATCCATTAGAAGAGATAGATATAGGAGATGGTTCAACTCCTAGGCCGACATTTGTAAATGCAAATTTGAGAGCCGATCATAAAGCTAAGTTGATCGAGCTATTGAAAGAATATGTCTGTTGCTTTGCGTGGGAATATCATGAGATGCCAGGTTTAAGCCGAGAGCTAGTGGAGCATCGGTTACCTATAAAGGCTGGTTTTAGACCATATAAACAATCGGCCAGAAAGTTTAATCCAAAAACATATGATCGGATCAAGGAAGAGATTGATCGTTTGCTTAAAGCTAATTTTATTAGACCTTGTAGGTATGTCGAGTGGATTTCTAACATTGTCCCAGTGGAAAAGAAAGGATCCAGCAAGTTGAGGGTGTGCATTGACTTCAGAGATCTGAATAGGGCTACACCCAAAGATGAGTATCCCATGCCAATAGCCGATATGCTTATTAATGATGCTTCTGGACATAAAGTTATTAGCTTTCTAGATGGTAATGTCGGATACAATCAAATTTTTATGGCCGAAGAAGACATGTCCAAGACAGCTTTTCGTTGCCCTGGTTTTCTTGGTTTATTCGAATGGACAGTGATGACATTCGGATTAAAAAATGTAGGCGCCACATATCAAAGGGCTATGAATTTGATTTTTCATGATTTACTCGGTGTCATACTTGAAGTCTATATTGATGATATTGTTGTCAAATCGGACGCTTTTGAATCTCACTTGGCCGATTTGCGTTTAGCTTTTGAAAGAATAAAAAACTATGGACTAAAGATGAATCCTTTGAAGTGTGCATTCGGTGTGTCAGCTGGTAAGTTTTTGGGCTTCATTATCCATGAAGATGGCATAGAGATTGATCCCAAAAACATAGAGGCCATACAGAAAGTGGAAGCTCCAACATGCAAGAGAGATATGCAAAAGTTCCTTTGCAAGGTCAATTACTTGAGGAGGTTCATAGCTAATTTGTCAGGGAAGGTTGATGTGTTTACTCCTATCCTTCGGTTAAAGAATGATGTTGATTTCACTTGGGGGGCAAAACAGCAAGAAGCATTTGATATGATCAACAATTATTTGTGCACTCCTCCGGTGATGAAAGCACCCAAGCATAGGGAACCCTTCAGGCTTAAATTGCAGCAGAGGAAGGAGTTATTGGTGCTATTTTGACTCAAGAAACCGAAAGAAAAGAGCATGCTATTACATATTTGAGCAGGCGCTTATTGGATGCCGAGACAAGGTATACATTTATTGAAAAATTATGTCTATGCTTATATTATGATTGCACAAAATTGAGACATTATTTAGTGCCGCGTGCTTGCATAGTAGCTTGTCAGACCGATGTCATTAAATACATGTTGCATAGGCCAATTCTTAGTGGTAGAATTGGCAAGTGGGCTTATGCTTTGATTGAATATGATTTGGCGTATGAATCTCTAAAATCCATGAAAGGCCAAATTGTTGCTAATTTCATTGTTGAACATTGGATTAATGACAAGCATGATATTGATATGAACCTTGTTTCAGTAGTACCATGGAGATTATACTTTGATGGTTCAGTTTGTAGCAATGGCCAAGGTGTTGGTATTGTTTATATATCTCCTCATGGTGCTATTTTTGAAGCCTCGTGCCGCCTAGAATATTTTTGCACAAACAATCAAGCCGAATATGAAGCATTGTTATTCGGCCTAGAGATGTTACTTGCTATAGGTGTTACACATATTGAGGCTTACGGTGATTCGTTACTAGTAGTGCAGCAAGTATCCAAAGTCTTTCAGTGTTTGGACGAATCACTTAATGTTTATCTTGATAAATGTCTAGATATAATTTTTACATTGGATTGTTTTAGCATTACTCATATATCTAGGCATGACAATTGGAGAGAAAATGAGTTGGCACAACAAGCATCCGGCTATCATGTTGATCATGGCATGTTTCATATTTCTCAAAGACTGATGTCTTGTCTTGCCAATTTAGGAGAGGCCAAACCAGAACCCACTGATTCGGCCCTTAACAAAAAATCTAGTGTAGGTGACAATACGGACTGGAGGAAGGCCATTGTTGATTACTTGTGCAATCCAAGTGAAAGGGTGGACAGGTCTGTTCGGCGTATGGCTTTCAAGTATATAGTGAGAGATGACAGTCTTTATCGCCGAATAGTCGATGAAGTTCTTCTAAAGTGCTTGGACGAGGACCAGGCAAGAGTTGCTATGGGAGAGGTACATGAGGGCATTTGTGGCACTCATCAGTCGGCTCCCAAGATGAAATGGTTATTGCGACGTGCTGGGTTTTATTGGTCGACTATGATTAATGATTGCTTCAGATATTATAAGGGGTGTGAAGCTTGTCAAAAATTTGGTGATATTCAATTGGCTCCTGCTGCTATGTTACATCCTATTATCAAGCCGTGGCCTTTTAGAGGTTGGGGTTTAGACTTCATTGGATAAATCCATCCATCTTCCTCAAAAGGGCATCGGTTCGTATTAGTGGCAACTGATTATTTCACTAAATGGTCTGAAGCAGTACCTCTCAAGAACATGACACATACGGAGGTAATTCAATTCATAACTGAGCACATTATTCATAGATTCGGTATTCCTCAAACGTTAACTACAGATCAAGGTTCATCTTTTATGTCACACCAAGTCAGAGAGTTTGCCAAATCTTATAATATAAAGTTGCTCAATTCCTCTCCGTATTATGCCCAAGCTAATGGACAAGCTGAGTCTAGCAATAAAATTTTAATCAAGCTCATCAAGAAGAAGATTGAGGATAATCCGAGGAGATGGCATGAGTTGTTGTCTGAAGCTTTGTGCGCACATAGAATTATAAGGCATGGTGCTACAAAGGTGACTCCATATGAGCTAGTATATGGTCAAGAGGCTGTTTTACCGGTGGAAGTAAATTTGAATGCTTTGAGAATAGCCAAACAAAATGATTTATCGGTAGTAGACTTTTATAACTTGATGATGGAAAATATTGATGAGGTTGCTGATAAACATTTGGCTGCTTTGAAGGCCATAGAGAAGGACAAGTTGAGGGTAGCAAGGGCTTACAATAAGAAAGTTAAGTTGAAGAATTTTCAAGTTGGCGATCTCATCTGGAAAGTAATTCTCCCGATTAGTTCGAGAGACAGAAAATTCGGGAAGTGGTCTCCAAGTTGGGAAGGTCCTTTTAGAATTGCAAGAATAGTTCCCAGAAACTCTTATTTGGTGGAATCCGTACAAGGGGTACTGTTACCTCGAGCTCTCAATGGCAAGTAATTGAAGAAATACCACCCAAGTGTGTGGCAAGAAGCCTAAGTGGGCAATGGCCGATATATGATTGTCGCCCTTAGCACAAACATGGTCGATACCTGATTATCATCCTGAGGAAAATAAATGGCCGATGGAGTGTTGACATAGTCCTTAGAACAAACACAATACAAGTTATTTTTCGGCACACAAGCTTTGCCGAAAAAGAGGGGGGCATGTGTTGACACCAGATTTTGGCATGGTCACGAATCCGGGTTCGTATGCAAAAGTTAGAGGCAGCACTTCGCTGGCCGGCCCTGAGTGAGAAAGTATTTGGCCTTTGCCGGCTGAATGAAACCTTGCCGGGGTAAAACCTTGCCGATGTGAGGGCTTGCCGGCGTGGAAAGCTTGCCGGCGGAGAAGCTTGCCGGCATGGAAAGCTTGTCAGCAGAGAAGCTTGCCGGTGTGAAATCTTGCCGAGCGAGAAACCTTGCTGAGGAGGAACTCTTGCCGGGGTAGAAACCTTGCCGAGCTAGGGAGGAACCCTTGCCGGTGTAAAAACCTTGCCGGGGTGAAACCTTGTCGGTGCGGAAAGCTTACCCGGGTGGAAGGCCTGCCGAGGTGGAGGTTGTGATAGTCAAGCCGACGAGAAGTTGAAGATGGGATCAAAAGCTAATTCAGATGATCTTGGATGGAGAAATGTCCTACACGGAAGTTGTGCATCTCATCGAAACGATTGATTTCGATATAAATATCGTCTCAATCCGAGGTCGTATGCAAAAGTTAGAGCCCGCTTTGAGCTCGTTTCCATCCGAGGCTGTTTGTCACCATGAAAAGGACCCTCAAAGTACAGCCAGTTTAAACCGAGCAGTTTTGGAAAGTTCGGATAAATTCAGTCCGAATTTGACTAGGGTTTTGAACGTGAATTGATGTAATTTTCTTGTAGGGAAAGCCTAGATAAATCCTTTGCTTGTACGGGAAGTCCAGCCGCCTCTTATATATGTTGGAGGTGACGGCCGATTGAAACAACACACAATCGAACAAATCAATATACTACTTTTTCATCTACATTTTATCTCTCCACCGTTTTTCTCTCTCGTTCTTTGCTGTTCTTTGTGTTTGAGAGCTGCGAATTCCGAGGCTCTAGGGGCGAGTGAATCGACCTAGGGCAGCCCATAGCCGCCGCACTCCTTGACGGGGTCCCTCCCGGGGGTGTGGGGTTTTCGAGTTTACAAAAGCGCTCGTCGACTGTCTTGCGTATCGCGCTGTTGGTCGGGTCTCCTTCGACGTGAGCTGCGGTGCATCACCCCCGGCGTCGAGGGTACACGTGACGTGTTCATGTGTCAACAGTGAGAAAGCAAGTTGGATGCACACCCACTTAGTTTCTTTTGTTGAGCGTTCATACATTTATAGCTCTAGTGCATCCGTTGCATGGCAATCCCTACTCCTTGCATTGACATCAATAGATGGGCATCTCCCTAGCCCATTGATTAGCCGTGTTGATGTGAGACTTTCTCCTTTTTGTCTTCTCCACATAACCCACATCATCATATTCTATTCCACCCATAGTGCTATGTCCATGGCTCGTGCTCACGTATTGCCTGAAGGTTTATGAGTTTGAGATTACTAAAGTATGAAACAATTGCTTGGCTTGTCATCGGGGTTGTGCATGATGAGAGCATTCTTGTGTGACGAAAATGGAGCATGACCAAACTATATGATTTTGTAGGGATGAACTTTCTTTGGCCATGTTATTTTGAGAAGACATGATTGCTTAGTTAGTATGCTTAAAGTATTATTGTTTCTATGTCAATATTAAATTTTGTCTTGAATCTTATGGATCTAAATATTCTTGCCACAATAAAGAAGAATACATGATGAATATGTTAGGTAGCATTCCACATCAAAAATTCTGTTTTTATCATTTACCTACTCGAGGACGAGCAGGAATTAAGCTCGGGGATGCTGATACGTCTCCAACGTATCTATAATTTTTTATTGTTCCATGCTATTATATTATCAACCTTGGATGTTTTATATGCATCTATATGCTATTTTATATGATTTTTGGGACTAACCTATTAACCTAGAGCCCAGTGCCAGTTTCTATTTTTTCCTTGTTTTAGAGTATCGCATAAAAGGAAAATCAAACGGAGTCCAATTGACCCGAAACTTCATGGAACTTATTTTTGGAAGGAAAGCAACCCGGGAGACTTGGAGTCCACGTAAGGGAAGCCACGAGGCAGGGGGCGCGCCCACCCACCCCCTGGGCGCGCCCTCCACCCTCGTGGCCCCCTGACATACTTCTTCTGCCTATATATCTCCATATACCCTAAAACGATCGGGGAGCACAATAGATCGGGAGTTCCGCCGCCAGAAGCCTCCGTAGCCACCGAAAGCCAATCTAGACCCGTTCCGGCACCCTGCCGGAGGGGGAATCCTTCTCCGGTGGCCATCTTCATAATCCCGGTGCTCTCCATGACGAGGAGGGAGTAGTTCTCCCTCGGGACTGTGGGTATGTACCAGTAGCTATGTGTTTGATCTCTCTCTCTCGTGTTCTTGAGGTGATACGATCTTGATGTATCGTGAGCTTTGCTATTATATTTGGATCCTATGATGTTTCTTTCCCCCTCTACTCTCTTGTAATGGATTGAGTTTCCCCTTTGAAGTTATCTTGTCGGATTGAGTCTTTAAAGATTTGAGAACACTTGATGTATGTCTTGTCATGCGTATCTGTGATGACAATGGGATATCACGTGATTCACTTGATGTATGTTTTGGTGATCAACTTGCGGGTTCTGCCCATGAACCTATGCATAGGAGTTGGCACACGTTTTCGTCGTGATTCTCCGGTAGAAACTTTGGGGCACTCTTTGAGGTTCTATGTGTTGGTTGAATAGATGAATCTGAGATTGTGTGATGCATATCGTATAATCATACCCACGGATACTTGAGGTGACATTGGAGTATCTAGGTGACATTAGGGTTTTGGTTAATTTGTGTCTTAAGGTGTTATTCTAGTACGAACTCTAGGGCTATTTGTGACACTTATAGGAATATCCCAACGGATTGATTGGAAAGAATAACTTTGAGGTGGTTTCGTACCCTACCATAATCTCTTCGTTCGTTCTCCGCTATTAGTGACTTTGGAGTGACTCTTTGTTGCATGTTGAGGGATAGTTATGTGATCCAATTATGTTATTATTGTTGAGAGAACTTGCACTAGCGAAAGTATGAACCCTAGGCCTTGTTTCAACACATTGCAATACCGTTTACGCTCACTTTTATCATTAGTTACCTTGCTGTTTTTATATTTTCAGATTACAAAAACCTTTATCTACCATCCATATACCACTTGTATCACCATCTCTTTGCCGAAATAGTGCACCTATACAATTTACCATTGTATTGGGTGTGTTGGGGACACAAGAGACTCTTTGTTATTTGGTTGCAGGGTTGCTTGAGAGAGACCATCTTCATCCTATGCCTCCTACGGATTGATAAACCTTAGGTCATCCACTTGAGGGAAATTTGCTACTGCCCTACAAACCTCTGCACTTGGAGGCCCAACAACGTCTACAAGAAGAAGGTTGTGTAGTAGACATCACTGGCTTGCCCGTTTTCCTGTTCCTCCTGCTCGGATATTGCTCCCACATGGTCTTCATTGCTTTCGGCGCCATCCGGAGTACTATTTTCTCCAGCGCCATTATTGCTGTGATGTGACTTGGGGCGGCGTTTGGGGCGCCGGAACTTAGACTGTGTCTTAGGAGTTTTAGCTGGATCTCCCTTGTCCTTGCCGCAAGGCTTTTTAAGTGTATTGGTCATGTACACGTCATATGAAGGGGTGGCCGTCCCATGCCTGATGACTGGCGGGTCTTGGCCTTGCTCCTTATCAGCATCGTCATCTGTACCGTCAATGTCTTTGGAGCTAGAAGCGGGCATGTCGGTTAAATCCTCGACGGTGGCTATGAAGTGGCTGGCGGGTGGGAAGCGAAATTTCCCATCATCAGCCTCTGGCTCGAACCGAACATAGTTCGGCTATGTGTCCTTCCCCAAGGACAAGTTCTTTAAAGAGTTTAACACATCATCCAAAGGTGAGTGCTGGAAGATGTATGAGGCGCTAAATTCAAAAATCGATAACCGATCCAGCTCGGTGTCAGCAGGCGTGCCCGGTCCGGGACTTATAGCCGGAGATGAGTCCGGAGTTCCATTGACACAGATATTGCGGGGTGCCGAGCCCGTGTGCGGGTCCAACGCCACAGACTCTGTGGCCTCGGATGGCGCGATCTACTCTGGTTCTAAGGCCGTTGCAGCAAGAGGGACCATCTCATGGATGTGATCCGATGACAGATTTAAGTCATGTTCATCGGGGCGAGGGGGAGCGATCACCGCGGTCTCAAATCCATTGAAGATCAAGTCTCCACGGATATTCGCAACGTTGTTCAAGCTTCCAGATCTGACCTGGTGGCCAGGGGCGTAGCTATCGATCTGCTCCAGATGGCCAAGCGAGTCGTCCCGCGGTACGAAGCTACCGAACACGAAAATCTGTCCGGGGAGGAAGGTTTCTCCTTGGACAGCGTCACTATAGACTAACTAGTAAAAGTGCACGTGCAATGCACGCCACCGTGTATACCAAATTGGTACCATGTGATATGTGTGGTAAAGCAATCCAAACAATTCAAAAAAAATGTAGACCAAAGTGGTCGCTTCTTCGTCCAAAATATTGGTTTGAATTTATTGACCAACAAATTAAGTCATATTGATAGATATAAGAAATAAAAAATAACACAACCAATGTTTCTCCAAAAGAAAACTCTGTTGTTCCGCGTCTTGGACTAACCATCCCTTAGAGGGTATTGTTAAAGGGACATTTACATCTATGCCCCTAATTTGCGCCCACTCTAAGATTTACCCCTAATTTCAGAGCCTGCTCAAATTTGCCCCTCCGCCGTTAGGTGCACTTACAGAAATACCCTTCTCTGCTGTTACCGTCCGGTCAAAGCAGGTCAAAGCCGGTCAAAGGGCTTTGACCATCCTAAAAAAATAGCAAAAAAATTCTAAAAAATCTGAAAATTTGTGGGATCAAAGATACTCAGGTTCGCAAGGTGCGTGCAAAGTTTTGTGGTGTTCGTACATTCCAAGAGCTCATGTAAGAGGAAAAACAATAAATATGTAAGCCTGTGAACAGTAAATTCCAAAAAATAGTAAGAAAATTCAAAAAAATATGAAAATTTTTGGCATCAAATAGGCTCGGGTCTGCAAGCTGCGTGCAAATTTTTGTTGTGTTTGGACATTGGAGGGGCTTGTGAAGAAAAAAAAACAAAATTTGGCTCGGGAAAAAACTTGGGAAAAAATGACTATTTTATTTTTTTCTTGCTAGAGCACCTCGCATGTCATTTGATCACAAAAACTTGCAAGCACCTTGTGCACCCAAGCCACTTTGATGCCAAAAAATTTCATATTTTTTTTAAAAAAATTGCTATTTTATTTCATATATATTGTTCACAAGCGTGCAGATTAACTGTTTTTCCTCGCCACGAGCTCTTGGAATGTCCAAATAGCACGAAAATTTGCACACACCTTGGGCACATGAGTATCTTCGATCTCACAAAATTTTAGATTTTTTAGATTTTTTTGCTATTTTTTCTAGGACGGTCAAAGCTGTTTGACCGGACGGTAACGGTGCAAAAGGGCATTTCTATAAGGGCACCTAACAGCGGAGGGGCAAATTTGAGCAGGCTTTCGAATTAGGGGTATATCTGATTAGGTGGTTCGAGTTAGGGACAGAAATGCAAATGGCCCATTGTTAAAAGATCTTCGATTCTTAACAAAATCGATGTAGTGGTGGCTTGATGGAAGCCGAGGGTCTTTAGTTTCGAGTGTCGAACGGACGAGTAACACGTAAGAACCACAACTAGAAACGGTTGCTAATACCACATATGCTGAGGAGCAAAAGGAGAAATCCACCCAAGGAGGTGCTCATGTCTAATTAGCTAGTTGGTGAGACAATAGCTTTACGGATGAAGGAGAAGCAAATGAGGTGGTATTTGCAACAGAATGCCGACACAGAGTCATGCGGGCCGGCGAGGTTGATCGTTAGAAGTTGCCAACTCAAATCTGCAGGACAGGTTTGAACAACACCTTAGGTTATTAGATAAATTAAAACTAAGAGCATGAATTTCGCAAATTTAATGCTTTGATTAACAATATATACTCTCGTGTAGTCATACAGAGTTATGATACATGTACTAACTGAATTGTAGTTCAGTTCAGCTCTGATGAAATTATGGAGCCGCAGTTTTTCAGTCTCTAATATCATCAATAAATAAAGAGAATATACCGCACAAAAGAAAAAGATAACACTTATGGGCATTCTTATTCCATGTAACATTTCATTTTTCACCTGTGGGGATCATATGTAAATTTATCAAATGAGTATGACTTCTGAACATATCAACTCAAAAAAAATCAAAACATTATATAAGGAACCAAGAACCAGCTAACAAGAATACAAAAGTATGACTATGACCATTCCACTTATACATCCGATTCTGGTATGCAACTTCACAACCGCACATTAATCCTTTGCCTTCTGCTCGTCTCTATCTCTTCATAACAGTTTGGGCAAATACACAAACACCTTGTGTGCACAAAAATGCATAACCTCCACAAGGGACAGAAAATGCCATCATTTTGTGTTGATTTGTAACACGGAGAGAATAGATAGTTCTCTGCAAGAAACATCAACTTCCACAGTAATCTCATATGAGAAAAAGATCAAGAAAATCGGAACCAAGGGGAAAAGAGGGATAGCTATACAGCGGACTCACCTGCAGGTTACACACTTCCGCTCCTCCCAGCCTAGATCCCACGGCCACGGGTTGCAAGTACTCAAAAGTACTACCAAGAAGATGAAAACATAATCATAGTAGACAGCAGGTGGAGGTGACGACAGGGTGTGGAGGGGATGGAGAAGCAGAAGCTGTTGTTTGGCGCTGGTTCCCAGTATGGGTTTCGCACGCGGGGTTGTTTTGATTCTTTACAAACAGAGAGAGTCACGTGAGGAGCCATCGCGAACGTCCGAGAAAACTCTACAGGTGGGAAGAGGTGGGCGAATCCAACAAAGATGGACCATCGGATTTGGTATATTAGCATGTGATGGAGGGTGGATGTTAATACGAAGGAAGAATTCGACGGTTAGGATTGATCTCATATCCCTCTGGCGGGAAAGAATGGAGCCGAGGTGGTAAATCCAGATTTGAAACAGGTACACTATAGGGGTAGAGATATTGAAGGGACCATCGAACCTTTCATTGACGGCACAGTGGAACTCTCAATGAAAGCACCAATGTCGGTGTCAAAACCGGTGGATCTTGGGTATGGGGTCCCGAACTGTGCGTCTAGGATCGATGGTAACAGGAGACAGGGGACACTGTTTTTACCCAGGTTCGGGCCCTCTCTATGGAGGTAATACCCTACATCCTGCTTGATTGATCTTGATGAATATGAGTATTACAAGAGTTGATCTACCACGAGATCGTAATGGCTAAACCCTAGAAGTCTAGCCTGTATGACTATGGTAATGAGTATATCCTTTCCGGACTAACCCCTCCGGTTTATATAGACACCGAGGGGATCTAGGGTTTATATAGAGACGGTTACATAAGAAGGAATATTCATAGTCAGTCGCCAAGCTTGCTTTCCACGCCAAGGAGAGTCCAATCCGGATACAGGTACAATCTTCGGCCTTCATGTCTTCACATCCCATCAATCCGGCCCATGGATAACAGGTCGGACGCCCGAGGACCCCTTAGTCCAGGACTCCCTCACTCATAAGTTAGCCACCATACTTTGCTTAGTCGCTGTTGCAACCTTAACACTTACCCTTTTCGACACCCCTTAAGCTTTGCTAGTCTTGATACCCATGGTAATGGGATTGCTGAGTCCTCGTGGCTCACAGATAACTACAACAACAGTTGCAGGTATAGGTAATGCGATGGTCATGACGTGAGAATGATGTTTGTATGTTTTGGAGTTCTTCTTCTTCGTCGATCTTGGTTAGGTTCCTGGTCGTCAATCTGGGCTAGCAGGGTGGATGTCGTCGAGTTTTTGTTTGTGTTTCATCCATAGTCGTTTGTTGTTCTTGTATGATGTTGATGTATTCTTGTGGCATTGTATGCCTTTTGTATGTATCCCAACTATTATGTAATGGTATGATGTAATGATATCCAGCTTGCAAAAGCGTGTCAATATGCGATTCTATCCTTGGTGGGACCTTCGAGTCTCTTTAGGATAGAGTTGCATATTGGGCGTGACATCTAGTAACATTGCAATTTGTCAATCCTTGTAACACTGCGATTTGTCAACATATGCAGCTAAAAATCACTAGCAGTATCTAAATTTTGCAACTAAAATTCAGTAATTAAGCATAGATTTCATTCATAGATTAAGCAGGCGTTCTTAATTTATACAAACAATTCAACTCGATAGCTGAACTGACCAAACTTTTCCCCAATTATTGCCAACCACATACTGAAATAGCTAGTTCAACTATATATACTAGCTAATTTAAGTACGTTGTACAGTTCCACCACACATCTATAGTCAGATGAACTGAACAAAATAGCCCCTAAATACTACTACTACGGAGGGGCTTTCTGCTACTTCCGGCAGCCTCTCCTTTGCCAAGCATGCTCAGTAAGAGGTAGAGGAGGAGGAGGAGCCTACCGACGAGCTGGACAAATGCAATATGGTGCCTGCCACTGCTGCACGTTCAGTGACACTCGCCAGCTTGAACGCCCACTGCCGTTCCAGACGATCCCTCTCGAAGCAGCCAGACTGCTCGTAGATCTCCTGATTCCTCGTCTCTGTGTCGGTGTGTGCCGCGGCCACGGTGCAGTAAGGCTCTTTGCATGCTCGACTAGGCGCTCCTCCTCCTCCTCCCGCAGGAACTCGATGTAGCGCACAAGGTCGCTGACACACGTGCGGGCCTCCACCTCCGCCTCCCGCCTTTGGGCCGCGGCAGCGGAGGGGGTGATGATCCCGTTGGTCAACGGCGGGCTGGCGGCCACGGCCGCCGATGATGGGGTGGCAGCCACGACCACCACCTCCCGCCTTCGGGCCACGGCGGTGGAGCGGGTGATGGCCACAGTGGCCGACAGTGGGGTGGAGGCCACGACGGCCACCTCCCGCCTTCAGGCCGCGACGGAGGAGTGGGAGATGGCCTGGATTTCGACGGTGGTGTGGAGGCAACGGCGGCTGGCAAAAGCTGCCGACTGGTAGCGGCGGCGAAGCGTGTGGTGGGTGTTCCGCGCACACCCAACAGGGATGCCACACGCACTATACTGTTGGGGAACGTAGCAAAATTTTAAAATTTTCTACGCATCACCAAGATCAATCTATGGAGTCATCTAGCAACAAGGGAAAGAGGAGTGCATCTACATACCCTTGTAGATCACGAGCGGAAGCGTTCAAGAGAACGGGGTTGATGGAGTCGTACTTGACGTGATTCAAATCACCGATGACCAAGTGCCGAACGGACAGCACCTCCGCGTTCAACACACGTACGGTTGGGAAGACGTCTCCTCCAACTTGATCCAGTAAGGGGGAAGGAGAGGTTGATGAAGATCCAGCAGCACGACAGCGTGGTGGTGGAAGCAACGGTGATCTCGGCAGGGCTTCGCCAAGCGCTGGGAGACGGAGGAGTGTCACGGGAGGGAGAGGGAGAGGCCAGGGGCTTGGGTGCGCAGCCCTCCCTCCCCCCCCCCACCCCACTATATATAGGGTGCCTAGGGGGGGCACCGGCCCTAGGAGATCCAATCTCCTAGGGGGGCGGCGGCCAAAGGGGTGCCTTGCCCCCCAAGGCAAGGGTGGCGCCCCCACCCCTAGGGTTTCCAACCCTAGGCGCAGGAGGAGGCCCAAGGGGGGTGCACCAGCCCACTAGGGGCTGGTTCCCCTCCCACTTCAGCCCATGGGGCCCTCCGGGATAGGTGGCCCCACCCGGTGGACCCCCGGGACCCATCCGGTGGTCCCGGTACAATACCGGTGACCCCCGAAACCTTCCCGATGGCCGAAACTGGACTTCCTATATATGAATCTTTACCTCCGGACCATTCCGGAACTCCTCGTGACGTCCGGGATCTCATCTGGGACTCCGAACAACTTTCGGGTTACCGTGTGCTAATATCTCTACAACCCTAGCGTCACCGAACCTTAAGTGTCTAGACCCTACGGGTTCGGGAGACATGCAGACATGACCGAGAAGCCTCTCCGGTCAATAACCAACAGTGGGATCTGGATACCCATGTTGGCTCCCACATTCTCCACGATGATCTCATCAGATGAACCACGATGTCGAGGATTCAATCAATCCGTATATAATTCCCTTTGTCAATCGGTATGTTACTTGTCCGAGACTCGATCGTCGGTATCCCAATACCTTGTTCAGTCTCGTTACCGGCAAGTCACTTTACTCGTACCGTAATGCATGATCCCGTGATCAACCACTTGATCACATTGAGCTCATTATGATGATGAATTACCGAGTGGGCCCAGAGATACCTCTCAGTCATACGGAGTGGCAAATCCCAGTCTCGATTCGTGCCAACCCAACAGCCACTTTCGGAGATACCTGTAATGTACCTTTATAGTCACCCAGTTACATTGTGATGTTTGGCACACCCAAGGCACTCCTACGGTGTCCGGGAGTTGCACAATCTCATGGTCTAAGGAAATGATACTTGACATTCAGAAAAGCTACAGCAAACGAACTACGCGATCTTTGAGCTAAGCTTAGGATTGGGTCTTGTCCATCACATCATTCTCCTAATGATGTGATCCCGTTATCAATAACATCTAATGTCCATAGTCAGGAAACCATGACTATCCTTTGATCAACGAGCTAGTCAACTAGAGGCTCACTAGGGACGGGTTGTGGTCTATGTATTCGCACATGTATTACGATTTCTGGATAACACAATTATAGCATGAACAATAGACAATTATCATGAACAAAGAAATATAATAATAACCATTTTATTATTGCCTCTAGGGCATATTTCCAACAGTCTCCCACTTGCACTAGAGTCAATATTCTAGTTACATTGTGATGAATCGAACACCCATGCATTTCTGGTGTTGATCATGTTTTGCTCTAGGGAGAGGTTTAGTCAACGGATCTGCTACATTCAGGTCCGTATGTACTTTACAAATCTCTATGTCTCCATTTTGAACACTTTCACGAATGGAGTTGAAGCGACGCTTGATATGCCTGGTCTTCCTGTGAAACCTGGGCTCCTTGGCAAGGGCAATAGCTCCAGTGTTGTCACAGAAGAGAGTCATCGGGCCCGACGCATTGGGTATGACTCCTAGGTCGGTAATGAACTCCTTCACCCAGACTGCTTCTTGTGCTGCCTCCGAGGCTGCCATGTACTCCGCTTCACATGTAGATCCCGCCACAATGCTTTGCTTGCAACTGCACCAGCTTACTGCCCCACCATTCAAAATATACACGTATCCGGTTTGTGACTTAGAGTCATCCAGATTTGTGTCGAAGCTATCATCGATGTAACCCTTTACGACGAGCTCTTCGTCACCTCCATAAACGAGAAACATTTCCTTAGTCCTTTTCAGGTACTTCAGGATATTCTTGACCGCTGTCTAGTGTTCCATGCCGGGATTACTTTTGTACCTTCCTACCAAACTCACGGCAAGGTTTACATCAGGTCTGGTACACAGCATAGCATACATGATAGACCCTATGGCCGAGGCATAGGGGACAACACTCATCTTTTCTCTATCTTCTGCCGTGGTCGGGCATTGAGCCGTGCTCAATCTAGTACCTTGCAATACAGGCAAGAACCCCTTCTTTGACTGATCCATTTTGAACTTCTTCAATATCTTGTCAAGGTACGTACTCTGTGAAAGACCAATGAGGCGTCTCGATCTATCTCTATAGATCTTGATGCCTAATATATAAGCAGCTTCTCCAAGGCCCTTCATTGAAAAACACTTGTTCAAGTAGGCCTTTATGCTTTCCAAGAATTCTATATCATTTCCCATCAATAGTATGTCATCCACATACAATATGACAAATGCTACAGAGCTCCCACTCACTTTCTTGTAAATGTAGGCTTCTCCATAAGTCTGCATAAACCCAAACGCTTTGATCATCTCATCAAAATGAATGTTCCAACTCCGAGATGCTTGCACCAGCCCATAAATCGAGCGTTGGAGCTTGCACACCTTGTCAGCATTCTTAGGATCGACAAAACCTTTCGGCTGCATCATATACAATTCTTCCTTAAGGAAACCATTAAGGAATGCCGTTTTGAAGTTCATTTGCCATATCTCATAATCATAGAATGCGGCAATTGCTAACATGATTCGGACGGACTTCAGCTTCGCTACGGGTGAGAAAGTCTCATCGTAGTCAACCCCTTGAACTTGTCGATAACCCTTAGCGACAAGCCGAGCTTTATAGATGGTCACATTACCATCTGCGTCTGTCTTCTTCTTAAAGATCCATTTATTTTCTATGGCTCGCCGATCATCGGGCAAGTCAGTCAAAGTCCATACTTCGTTTTCATACATGGATCCTATCTCGGATTTCATGGCTTCCAGCCATTTGTCGGAATCCGGGCCCGCCATCGCTTCTTCATAGTTCGAAGGTTCATCGTTGTCTAACAACATGATTTCCAAGACAGGGTTGCCGTACCACTCTGGTGCGGAACGTGTCCTTGTGGACCTACGAAGTTCAATAGCAACTTGATCTGAAGTTTCATGATCATCATCATCAACTTCCACTTAGCGGTTCAAGAGGTAATACTTCATCAAGTTCTACTTTCCTCCCACTTATTTCTTTCGAGAAAAACTCTTTCTCTAGAAAGGACCCATTCTTGGCAACAAAGATCTTGCCCTCGGATCTGAGGTAGAAGGTATACCCAACAGTTTCTTTAGGGTATCCTATGAAGACGCTTTTTCCGACTTGGGTTCGAGCTTTTCAGGTTGAAGTTTCTTGACATAAGCATCGCATCCCCAAACTTTTAGAAACGACAGCTTAGGTTTCTTCCCAAACCATAATTCATACGGTGTCATCTCAACGGATTTCGACGGAGCCCTATTTAAAGTGAATGCGGCAGTCTCTAAACCATAGCCCCAAAATGACAGCGGTAAATCGGTAAGAGACATCATAGATCGCACCATATCCAATAGAGTGCGATTACGACATTCAAACACACCATTACGCTGAGGTGTTCCAGGCGGTGTGAGTTGTGAAACTCTTCCACATTTTCTTAAGTGTGTGCCAAATTCGTGACTCAAGTATTCTCCCCCATGATCTGATCGCAAGAACTTGATTTTCCTGTCACGTTGATTCTCAACCTCACTCTGAAATTCCTTGAACTTTTCAAAGGTCTCAGACTTGTGTTTCATTAAGTAGACATACCCATATCTACTCAAGTCATCAGTGAGGGTGAGAACATAACGATAGCCACCGCGAGCCTCAACACTCATTGGACCGCACACATCAGTATGTATGATTTCCAATAAGTTGGTTGCTCGCTCCATTGTTCCTGAGAATGGAGTCTTGGTCATTTTACCCATGAGGCATGGTTCGCACGTGTCAAATGATTCGTAATCAAGAGACTCTAAAAGTCCATCTGCATGGAGCTTCTTCATGCGTTTGACACCTATATGACCAAGGGGCAAGTATGTGGGACTATCATTATCAACCTTACATATCTTGGTATTCACACTATGAATATGTGTAGCATTACGCTCGAGATTCATTAAGAATAAGGCAATTCACCATCGGAGCATGACCATAAAACATATCTCTCATATAAATAGAACAACCATTATTCTCGGATTTAAATGAGTAGCCATCTTGTATTAAACGAGATCCTGATACAATGTTCATGCTCAAAGCTGGCACTAAATAACAATTATTGAGGTTTAAAACTAATCCCGTAGGTAAATGTAGAGGTAGCGTGCCGACGGCGATCACATCGACCTTGGAACCATTCCCGGCGCGCATCGTCACCTCGTCCTTCGCCAGTCTCCGTTTATTCCGCAGCTCCTGCTTTGAGTTACAAATGTGAGCAACCGCACCGGTATCAAATACCCAAGAGCTACTACGAGTACTGGTAAGGTACACATCAATTACATGTATATCACATATACCTTTCGTGATGCCGGCCTTCTTGTCCGCTAAGTATTTGGGGCAGTTCCGCTTCCAGTGACCACTTCTCTTGCAATAAAAACACTTAGTCTCGGGCTTGGGTCCATTCTTTGGCTTCTTCCCGGCAGCTTGCTTGCCGGGCGCGGCAACTCCCTTGCCGTCCTTCTTGAAGTTCTTCTTACCCTTGCCTTTCTTGAACTTAGTGGTTTTATTCACCATCAACACTTGATGTTCCTTTTTGACTTCTACCTCTACTGATTTCAGCATTGAAAATACTATGGGAATGGTCTTTTCCATCCCCTGCATATTGAAGTTCATCACAAAGCTCTTGTAGCTCGGTGGAAGCGACTGAAGGATTCTGTCAATGACCACGTCATCCGGGAGATTAACTCCCAGCTGAGTCAAGCGGTTATGCAACCCACACATTTTGAGTATGTGCTCACTGACAGAACTATTTTCCTCCATCTTACAGCTGAAGAACTTGTCGGAGACTTCATATCTCTCGACTCGGGCATGAGCTTGAAAAACCATTTTCAGCTCTTGGAACATCTCATATGCTCTGTATCTCTCAAAATGCTTTTGGAGCCCCGGTTGTAAGCTGTAAAGCATGCCGCACTGAACGAGGGAGTAATCATCAGCACGTGTCTGCCAAGCGTTCATAACGTCTTGGTTCTGTGGGACGGGTGCGTCACCTAGCGGTGCTTCTAGGACATAATCTTTCTTGGTAGCTATGAGGATGATCCTCAGGTTCCGGACCCAGTCCGTATAGTTGCTCCCATCATCTTTCAGCTTGGTTTTCTCTAGGAACGTGTTGAAGTTGAGGACAATGTGGGCCATTTGATCTACAAGACATATTGTAAAGATTTTAGACTAAGTTCATGATAATTAAGTTCATCTAATCAAATTATTCAATGAACTCCCACTCAGATAGACATCCCTCCAGTCATCTAAGTATAACATGATCCGAGTTAACTAGGCCGTGTCCGATCATCACGTGAGACGGACTAGTCAACATCGGTGAACATCTTCATGTTGATCGTATCTTCTATACGACTCATGCTTGACCTTTCGGTCTTCTGTGTTCCGAGGCCATGTCTGTACATGCTAGGCTCGTCAAGTCAACCTAAGTGTATTGCATGTGTAAATCTGTCTTACACCCATTGTATTCGAACGTTAGAATCTATCACACCCGATCATCACGTGGTGCTTTGAAACAACGAACCTTTGCAACGGTGCACAGTTAGGGGGAACACTTTCTTGAAATTATTACGAGGGATCATCTTATTTAAGCTACCGTCGTTTTAAGCAAATAAGATGTAAAACATGATAAACATCACATGCAATCAAATAGTGACATGATATGGCCAATATCATTTTCTCCTTTGATCTCCATCTTCGGGGCTCCATGATCATCGTTGTCACCGGCATGACACCATGATCTCCATCATCATGATCTCCATCATCGTGTCTTCTTGAAGTTGTCTCGTCATCTATTACTTCTACTACTATGGCTGACGCTTTAGCAATAAAGTAAAGTAATTACATGATGTTTATGTTGACACGCAGGTCATAAATAAATAAAGACAACTCATATGGCTCCTGCCGGTTGTCATACTCATCGACATGCAAGTTGTGATTCCTATTACAAGAACATGATCAATCTCATACATCACATATATCATTCATCATTTATCACAACCTTTGGCCATATCACATCACAAAACACTTTACTCGTACCGTAATGCATGATCTCGTGATCAACCACTTGATCACATTGAGCTCATTATGATGATGCATTACCGAGTGGGCCCAGAGATTCCTCTCCATCATACGGAGTGACAAATCCCAGTCTCGATTCGTGCCAACCCAACAGACACTTTCGGAGATACCTGTAATGTACCTTTATAGTCACCCAGTTACGTTGTGACGTTTGGCACACCCAAGGCACTCCTACAGTATCCGGGAGTTGAACGATCTCATGGTCTAAGGAAATGATACTTGACATTCAGAAAAGCTACAGCAAACGACCTACACGATCTTTGAGCTAATCTTAGGATTGGGTCTTGTCCATCACATCATTCTCCTAATGATTTGATCCCATTATCAATGACATCTAATGTCCATAGTCAGGAAACCATGACTATCCTTTGATCAACGAGCTAGTCAACTAGAGGCTCACTAGGGACGTGTTGTGGTCTATGTATTCACACATGTATTACGATTTCCGGATAACACAATTATAGCATGAACAATAGACAATTATCATGAACAAAGAAATATAATAATAACCATTTTATTATTGCCTCTAGGGCATATTTCCAACATATACTACACCGGGGATTGCTCCACCGCCGCGGTGTAGCCTCCCAGCTGGAGCTGTCCTCTAATGACGACAGAGTGGCTGAGCGACGATGACGGATCGGTTCCATTGGCAATTGTGGGAGAAGCATACGAGATAAGCTACAGGGAGGGAGGGGAAAATGTGATGCAGGACTCGCCGGCCATGAAGGTTTATATAGCAGGCCGGTAAGCATTGGGATTCTGGGGGATTTCACCGAGACGGGCGGGAAGCTTGCACGGGAACCTGCAAGGTTGCGTGGGAATAGGCTCGTGGACGATTCATTAGCGCCACCGTTTGGCCAAAAGAACGCCCCCGCACGCTGTGCAAGCTTGCGCTGTAAGCCGTCTGCGGTAGCGGGGTGACAAGACGTGCGAGAGGAGGACGAAAAGCCACGTACACATACGGTTAATAAAAAAATGTTTGTGATTTAATTACTTACTATACCCCGTCCTGGTTTATATGTAGGATTTAACTAATAAAATATGAATGCATGTCGCCAAAGATTATATCGTTGGAGTCGTATTTGAACATAGTTTCCAGCTATACAATTTTTGTGACATGCATTAACACTTTTTTGGTTAAATTTAAGGTTATATACCAGCAAGCGTTTGCCGGCAACAGACATGGCTCATTCCATCACAAACAGCTCGGATGGATCAATTGTATGCCACGTATCGCACACGCAACTCTAATCTGATTGGTGCTTGATGTCTCCGACATCGCTTGCACAGTTTGTCTTATTTGCCACGTATCATTGTGCCGGCCTTTGCTCGCGTCCCTCGGCAAGCTCTGCTCACCGTTAGGCGCCGCGACGTGCTCTGCTCACGTTCGTTGGTGCGCTCTGCTCGCGTTCGTTGGCGTGCTCTGCTCGCGTCCGTCGGCGCGCTGGGCTTGTGGACACCTTTTCCTTGCGTGTTCAACTGCTATATGCATGTATATATGGTTGCTCACCGTTGAGGCGACCGCGGAGCGCTCTGCTCGTGTCCCTCCACACATGCCCTGCCAGCGGTTAGACGTGCGCACGATCATGTCGGGGGCCCATATGCATGCGGTTGCGCCGCGCGTGTTGCCACGTGATGCAGTTACGTGTGACACGATGGAGTTAGGCACTGCAAATTAGAACTACCATCAGGGCCTGCCGATATTTCGGCCGTCCGAATTCCCCTTTAATTCCCGCAGCCATTATAACCTTAGTCTCTTCAACCTTTCAATCGCGCCCCACAACACAACAAGCACATCCATGACGACACATAGAGAGGGGATGTCTAGCGGCGCTCCAATGGAGTTCAGCAAGCATAGATTGGGGACCCACGCGAGGGAGACGGATCTCTCGGTGGTGTACACCATCGACCCGGCCATGGTGGACAACTACATCAACAACATTGAGCGGTTGCTTGCTCAAGACAAGTACAAGGTGGTCGGCCTCGACCTCCAGTACACCGTCGGTCGTCCCGACATAGATCAGAAGGTTGCCGTCGCCAAGTTGTGCGTGCGCCATCATGTCCTCATCTACCACTACTGCATGGCCACAGAGCCTTGCGACCGTTTCAATAGGTTTGTCAACAGCACCGACTACAAGTTCGCCATGGTGGAAACCACTGACGATGTAAAAGCGCTCAGTGTTACAAGCTTGGCCTGCAAGAACCTTGTTGAAATCCATGACCACTACAGGGTCTGGGGCAGCACGAAGAAGGACTCCCTGGTCGAACTTGCGTCGGCCATCATCGACTCCTACTACGAAAAGATGAAGCAGGATGCCTAGAGAACAAGTCCCTATCCTGGCACAGGACCTGGATGCGGCAACAGGATGAACCTCACCTTAGGTTCGCGGCCAAGAGCATGTACACATGCTACGAGATGCACAAGCGGATCATTGGCATGGGGAAGTGCCTCATTACCCAAATCGACGAGCCCGGATCGAGCCACAAGCAGAGCAAGCGTCACAAGAAGTGGATGACGATCAGATGACCATTTATGCTAGTTAATCATGCATGTAATATATAGTTTACTTTATTGTTGTGTGGAAATGTCATGTATGTAGTAGCCACCTATGTAATTATGCATGTAATAGTTTAATTTGGTGTGTGGAAATGCCATGGTTGTAGTAGCCACCTATGTAAGTGGATGTTTAATTTGATTATGCAACCATGTCCTTATAAGTGTGTATATAATGTTGTTGTTCTGTATGCAATCCCATCGCACAACACACATGTCTTATTAGTAGCAACCTTCTGTGCTATTATCGTTCTTCGCACACATTTCTGATTACACACTTGTTTGCTGCGTATCACACACATCTTGTTATATTGAACCATTTTTGTTCTCTTGTCTCAACACAAACAGTTCATTCGAGTGAACCACATGTCGTATATCGCACACACCTTTGATCTGGCTGACCATTTCTTTTGTGTTCCCTAATCACAAATAGTTCATCCGAGTGAACCGTATGTTGTATATCGCACACACCTTCATCTGGCTGCCGGTTTCTTTTGTTGCTCCTCGTCGCCAATAGTTAATTGAACTGAACCATATACCCTGCATCGCACACGCAACTAAAATCTAAACCGTGTTTGGTGCATCCTCCATCGCAAACGTTTCGCAACTTTTTTGATGGGTTTTTTACACCACCGTTTGCGATTATGGCATCGCACAAAGTTTCGTCGAAGGGTCTCTGATCGTAGTGTCGCGTTAGCAACATCCTACAGTAGTGGTATTACACCTAGATTGGATATGAACTCCTTCATCTAGACTCCTTCATTTGCTGCTTTCGAATCATCTATGTACTCCGCTTCACACGTAGTTCCCGCCACGATGGTTTGCTTGGAATTGCACCAATTGACAGCTCCACCATTCAATATAAATACGTATCCGATTTGCGACTTAGAGTCATCCGGATCGGTGTCAAAGCTAGCATCGACGTAACCATTTACGACGGGCTCTTTGTCACCTCTATAAACGAGAAACATATCCTTAGTCCTTTCAGGTATTTTAGGATGTTCTTGACTGCTGTCTAGTGATCCACTCCTGGATTACTTTGGCACCTCCCTGCTAAACTTATAGCAAGGCACACATTAGATCTGGTACACAGCATTGCTTGCATGATAGAACCTATGGCTGAGGCATAGGGAATAACTTTCATTTTCTCTCTATCTTCTGCAGTGGTCGGGCATTGAGTCTGACTCAACTTCACAACTTGTAACACAGGAAAGAACCCTTTCTTTGACTGGTCCATTTTGAACTTCTTCAAAACTTTATTAAGGTATGTGCTTTGTGAAAGTCCAATTAAGCATATTGATCTATCTCTCTAGATCTTGATGCCCAATATATAAGCAGCTTCACCAAGGTCTTTCATTGAAAAACTCTTATTCAAGTATCCTTTTATGCTATCCAGAAATTCTATATCATTTCCAATCAACAATATGTCATCCACATATAATATTGGAAATGCTATAGAGATCCCACTCACTTTATTGTAAATAGAGGCTTCTCCAAAAGTTTGTATAAAACCATATGCTTTGATCACTTCATCAAAGCGTATATTCCAACTCCGAGATGCTTGCACTAGTCCATAAATAGATCACTGGAGCTTGCACACTTTGTTAACACCTTTAGGATCGACAAAACATTCTGGTTGCATCATATACAACTCTTCTTTAATAAATCCCTTAAGGAATGTAGTTTTGACGTCCATTTGTCAGATTTCATAATCATAAAATGCGGCAATTGCTAACATGATTCGGGCAGACTTAAGATTCGCTACGGGTGAGAAGGTCTCATTGTAGTCAACTCCTTGAACTAGTCGAAAACCTTTCGCAACAAGTCGAGCTTTGTAGACAGTAACATTACCATCAACGCCGGTCTTCCTGAAGATCCATTTATTCTCCATGGCTTGCCGATCATCGGGCAAGTCAACCAAAGTCCACAGTTTGTTCTCATACATGGATCCATCTCAGATTTCATGGCCTCAAGCCATTTCGCGGAATCTGGGCTCATCATCGCTTCCTCATAGTTCGTAGGTTCGTCATGGTCTAGTAACATGACTTCCAGAACAGGATTACCGTACCACTCAGATGCGGAACGTACTCTAGTTGACCTACGAGGTTCGGTAGTAACTTGATCTGAAGTTTCATGATCATCATCATTAGCTCCTTCACTACTTTGTGTAGGCATCATGGGAACAGTTTTCTATGATGAACTACTTTACAATTCAAGAGAAGGTACAATTACCTCATCAAGTTCTACTTTCCTCCCACTCACTTCTTTCAAGAGAAACTCCTTCTCTAGAAAGGATCCATTCTTAGCAACAAAATATCTTGCCTTCGGATCTATGATAGAAGGTGTACCCAACAGTTTCTTTTGGGTATCGTATGAAGATGCACTTCTTCGATTTGGGTTCGAGCTTATCAGGTTTAAGCTTTTTCACATAAGCATCACAACCCCAAACTTTAAGAAACAAGAGCTTAGGTTTCTTGCCAAACCACAGTTCATACGGTGTCGTCTCAATGGATTTAGATGGTACCTATTTAACGTGAATGCAGTTGTCTCTAATGCATAACTCCAAAACAATAGTGGTAAATCGGTAAGAGACATCATAGATCGCACCATATCTAATAAAGTACGGTTACAATGTTCGGACACACCATTACGCTGTGGTGTTCCAGGTGGCATGAGTTGCGAAACTATTCCACATTGTTTTAAATGAAGACCAAACTCATAACTCAAATATTCGCCTCCGCGATCAGATTGTAGAAACTTTATTTTCTTGTTACGACGATTTTCCACTTCACTCTAAAATTCTTTGAACTTATCAAATGTTTCAAACTTGAGTTTCATTAAGTAGATATACCCATATTTGCTCAAATCATTTGTTAAGGTCAAAAAATAACGATACCTGCTGCGAGCCTCAACACTCATCGGACCGCATACATCGGTATGTATTATTTCCAATAAGTCAGTGGCTTGCTCCATTGTTCTGGAGAATGGAGTCTTAGTCATCTTGCCCATGAGGCATGGTTTTCAAGCATCAAATGATTCATAATCAAGCGACTCCAAAAGTCCATCCACATGGAGTTTCTTCATGTGCTTTACACCAATATGACCTAAACGGCAGTGCCACAAATATGTTGCACTATCATTATCAACTTTGCATCTTTTGGCATCAATATAATGAATATGTGTATCACCACGATCGAGATTCAATAAAAATAGACCACTCTTCAAGGGTGCATGACCATAAAAGATATTACTCACATAAATAGAACAACCATTATTCTCTGATTTAAATGAAAAACCATCTCACATCAAACAAGATCTAGATATAATGTTCATGCTTAATGCTGACAGCAAATAACAATTATTCAGGTCTAAAACTAATCCCGAAGGTAGATGTAGAGGTAGCGTGCCGATGGCGATCACATCGACCTTGGAACCATTTCCGACGTGCATCGTCACCTCGTCCTTAGCCAATATTCGTTTAATCTGTAGCCCCTGTTACGAGTTGCAAATATGAGCAACAGAACCAATATCAAATACCCAGGCGCTACTATGAGCATTAGTAAGGTACACATCAATAACATGTTGGGGAACGTAGCAGAATTTTAAAATTTTCTACGCATCACCAAGATCAATCTATGGAGTCATCTAGCAACGAGGGAAAGAGGAGTGCATCTACATACCCTTGTAGATCACGAGCGGAAGCATTCAAGAGAACGGGGTTGATGGAGTCGTACTCGACATGATTCAAATCACCGATGACCAAGTGACGAACGGAAAGCACCTCCGCGTTCAACACACATACGGTTGGGAAGACGTCTCCTCCAACTTGATCCAGCAAGGGGGAAGGAGAGGTTGATGAAGATCCAGCAGCACGACGGCGTGGTGGTGGAAGCAACGGTGATATCGGCAGGGCTTCGCCAAGCGCTGGGAGGACGGAGGAGTGTCATGGGAGGGAGAGGGAGAGGCCAGGGGCTTGGGTGCGCAGCCCTCCCTCCCCCCCCCCCACTATATATAGGGTGCCTAGGGGGGTGGCCCTAGGAGATCCAATCTCCTAGGGGGGGCGGCGGCCAAAGGGGGTGCCTTGCCCCCCAAGGCAAGGATGGCGCCCCCCACCCCTAGGGTTTTCAACCCTAGGCGCAGGGGGAGGCCCAAGGGGGGCGCACCAGCCCACTAGGGGCTGGTTCCCCTCCCACTTCAGCCCATGGGGCCCTCCGGGATAGGTGGCCCCACCCGGTGGACCCCCGAGACCCTTCCGGTGGTCCCGGTACAATACCGGTGACCCCGAAACCTTCCCGATGGCCGAAACTGGACTTCCTATATATGAATCTTTACCTCCGGACCATTCCGGAACTCCTCATGACATCCAGGATCTCATCCGGGACTCCTAAAAACTTTCGGGTTACCATGTGCTAATATCTCTACAACCCTAGCGTCACCGAACCTTAAGTGTGTAGACCCTACGGGTTCGGGAGACATGCACACATGAACGAGAAGCCTCTCCGGTCAATAACCAATAGCGGGATCTGGATACCGATGTTGGCTCCCACATGCTCCACGATGATCTCATTGGATGAACCATGATGTCGAGGATTCAATCAATCCGTATACAATTCCCTTTGTCAATCGGTACGTTACATGTCCGAGACTCGATCATCGGTATCCCAATACCTTGTTCAGTCTCGTTACCGGCAAGTCACCTTACTCGTACCGTAATGCATGATCCCGTGATCAACCACTTGATCACATTGAGCTCATTATGATGATGCATTACCGAGTGGGCCCAAAGATACCTCTCCGTCATACGGAGTGACAAATCCCAGTCTCGATTCGTGCCAACCCAACAGACACTTTCGGAGATACCTGTAATGTACCTTTATAGTCACCCAGTTACGTTGTGACGTTTGGCACACCCAAGGCACTCCTACGGTATCCGGGAGTTGCACAATCTCATGGTCTAAGAAATGATACTTGACATTCAGAAAAGCTACATCAAACGAACTACACGATCTTTGAGCTAAGCTTAGGATTGGATCTTGTACATCACATCATTCTCCTAATGATGAGATCCCGTTATCAATGACATCTAATGTCCATAGTGAGGAAACCATGACTATCCTTTGATCAACGAGCTAGTCAACTAGAGGCTCACTAGGGACGTGTTGTGGTCTATGTATTCACACATGTATTACGATTTCCGGATAACACAATTATAGCATGAACAATAGACAATTATCATGAAAAAAGAAATATAATAATAACCATTTTATTATTGCCTCTAGGGCATATTTCCAACAGTCTCCCACTTGCACTAGAGTCAATATTCTAGTTACATTGTGATGAATCGAACACCCATGCAGTTCTGGTGTTGATCATGTTTTTCTCTAGGGAGAGGTTTAGTCAACGGATCTGCTACATTCAGGTCCGTATGTACTTTACAAATCTCTATGTCTCCATTTTGAACACTTTCACGAATGGAGTTGAAGCGGCGCTTGATATGCCTGGTCTTCCTGTGAAACCTGGGCTCCTTGGCAAGGGCAATAGCTCCAGTGTTGTCACAGAAGAGACTCATGGGGCCCGACGCATTGGGTATGACTCCTAGGTCGGTAATGAACTCCTTCACCCAGACTGCTTCTTGTGCTGCCTCCGAGGCTGCCATGTACTCCGCTTCACATGTAGATCCCGCCACAACGCTTTGCTTGCAACTGCACCAGCTTACTTCCCCACCATTCAAAATATACACCTATCCGGTTTGTGACTTAGAGTCATCCAGATCTGTGTCAAAGCTAGCATCGACGTAACCCTTTACGACGAGCTCTTCGTCACCTCCATAAACGAGAAACATTTCCTTAGTCCTTTTCAGGTACTTCAGGATATTCTTGACCGTTGTCCAGTGTTCCATGCCGGGATTACTTTTGTACCTTCCTACCAAACTCACGGCAAGGTTTACATCAGGTCTGGTACACAGCATAGCATACATGATAGACCCTATGGCCGAGGCATAGGGGACGACACTCATCTTTTCTCTATCTTCTGCCGTGGTCGGGCATTGAGCCGTGCTCAATCTCGTACCTTGCAATACAGGCAAGAACCCCTTCTTTGACTGATCCATTTTGAACTTCTTCAATATCTTGTCAAGGTACGTACTCTGTGAAAAACCAATGAGGCGTCTCGATCTATCTCTATAGATCTTGATGCCTAATATATAAGCAGCTTCTCCAAGGTCCTTCATTGAAAAACACTTGTTCAAGTAGGCCTTTATGCTTTCCAAGAATTCTATATCATTTCCCATCAATAGTATGTCATCCATATACAATATGAGAAATGCTACAGAGCTCCCACTCACTTTCTTGTAAATGTAGGCTTCTCCATAAGTCTGCATAAACCCAAACGCTTTGATCATCTCATCAAAATGAATGTTCCAACTCCGAGATACTTGCACCAACCCATAAATCGAGCGTTGGAGCTTGCACACCTTGTCAGCATTCTTAGGATCGACAAAACCTTCCGGCTGCATCATATACAATTCTTCCTTAAGGAAACCATTAAGGAATGCCATTTTGACGTCCATTTGCCATATCTCATAATCATAGAATGTGGCAATTGCTAACATGATTCGGACGGACTTCAACTTCGCTACGGGTGAGAAAGTCTCATCACAGTCAACCCCTTGAACTTGTCGAAAACCCTTAGCGACAAGCCGAGCTTTATAGATGGTCACATTACCATCCGCGTCTGTCTTCTTCTTAAAGATCCATTTATTTTCTATGGCTCGTCGATCATCGGGCAAGTCAGTCAAAGTCCATACTTCGTTTTCATACATGGATCCTATCTCGGATTTCATGGCTTCCAGCCATTTGTCCGAATCCGGGCCCGCCATCGCTTCTTCATGGTTCGAAGGTTCACCGTTGTCTAACAACATGATTTCCAAGACAGGGTTGCCATACCACTCTGGTGCGGAACGTGTCCTTGTGGACCTACGAAGTTCAGTAGCAACTTGATCTGAAGTTCGATGATCATCATCATCAACTTCCTCTCTATTCGGTGCAGGCACCTCAGGAACATTTTCTTGAGCTGCGCCACTTACCGGTTCAAGAGGTAATACTTCATCAAGTTCTACTTTCCTCCCACTTATTTCTTTCGAGAGAAACTCTTTCTCTAGAAAGGACCCATTCTTGGCAACAAAGATCTTGCCTTCGGATCTGAGGTAGAAGGTATACCCAACAGTTTCTTTAGGGTATCCTATGAAGACGCATTTTTCCGACTTGGGTTCGAGCTTTTCAGGTTGAAGTTTCTTGACATAAGCATCGCATCCCCAAACTTTTAGAAACGACAGCTTAGGTTTCTTCCCAAATCATAATTCATACGGTGTCGTCTCAACAGATTTCGACGGAGCCCTATTTAAAGTGAATGTGGCAGTCTCTAAAGCATAGCCCCAAAATGACAGCGGTAAATCGGTAAGAGACATCATAGATCGCACCATATCCAATAGAGTGCGATTACGACGTTCGGACACACCATTACGCTGAGGTGTTCCAGGCGGCGTTAGTTGCGAAACTATTCCACATTTTCTTAAGTGTGTGCCAAATTCGTGACTCAAGTATTCTCCCCCACGATATGATCTCAAGAACTTGATTTTCCTGTCATGTTGATTCTCAATCTCACTCTGAAATTCCTTGAACTTTTCAAAGGTCTCAGACTTGTGTTTCATTACGTAGACATACCCATATCTACTCAAGTCATCAGTGAGGGTGAGAACATAACAATAGCCACCGCGAGCCTCAACACTCATTGGACCGCACACATCAGTATGTATGATTTCCAATAAGTTGGTTGCTCGCTCCATTGTTCCTGAGAACGGAGTCTTGGTCATTTTACCCATGAGGCATGGTTCGCACGTGTCAAATGATTCGTAATCAAGAGACTCTAAAAGTCCATCTGCATGGAGCTTCTTCATGCGTTTGACACCTATGTGACCAAGGCAGCAGTGCCACAAGTATGTGGGACTATCATTATCAACCTTACATCTTTTGCTATTCACACTATGAATATGTGTAGCATTACGCTCGAGATTCATTAAGAATAAACCATTCACCATCGGAGCATGACCATAAAACATATCTCTCATATAAATAGAACAACCATTATTCTCGGATTTAAATGAGTAGCCATCTCGTATTAAACGAGATCCTGATACAATGTTCATGCTCAAAGCTGGCACTAAATAACAATTATTGAGGTTTAAAACTAATCCCGTAGGTAAATGTAGAGGTAGCGTGCGGACGGCGATCACATCAACCTTGGAACCATTCTCGGCGCGCATTGTCACCTCGTCCTTTGCCAGTCTCCGTTTATTCCGCAGCTCCTGCTTTGAGTTACAAATGTGAGCAACCGCACCGGTATCAAATACCCAGGAGCTACTACGAGTACTAGTAAGGTACACATCAATTACATGTATATCACATATACCTTTCGTGATGCCGGCCTTCTTGTCCGCTAAGTATTCGGGGCAGTTCCACGTCCAGTGACCACTTCCCTTGCAATAAAAACACTCAGTCTCGGGCTTGGGTCCATTCTTTGGCTTCTTCCCGGCAGCTTGCTTACCGGGCGCGGCAACTCCCTTGCCGTCCTTCTTGAAGTTCTTCTTACCCTTGCCTTTCTTGAACTTAGTGGTTTTATTCACCATCAACACTTGATGTTCCTTTTTGACTTCTACCTCTGCTGATTTCAGCATTGAATATACCTCAGGAATGGTCTTTTCCATCCCCTGCATATTGAAGTTCATCACAAAGCTCTTGTAGCTCGGTGGAAGTGACTGAAGGATTCTGTCAATGACCGCGTCATCCGGGAGATTAACTCCCAGCTGAGTCAAGCGGTTATGCAACCCAGACATTTTGAGTATGTGCTCACTGACAGAACTATTTTCCTCCATCTTACAGCTAAAGAACTTGTCGGAGACTTCATATCTCTCGACCCGGGCATGAGCTTGAAAAACCATTTTCAGCTCTTGGAACATCTCATATGCTCCGTGTCTCTCAAAACGCTTTTGGAGCCCCGTTTATAAGCTGTAAAGCATGCCGCACTGAACGAGGGAGTAATCATCAGCACGTGTCTGCCAAGCATTCATAACGTCTTGGTTCTGTGGGATGGGTGCGTCACCTAGCGGTGCTTCTCGGACATAATCTTTCTTGGCAGCTATGAGGATGATCCTCAGGTTCTGGACCCAGTCCGTATAGTTGCTCCCATCATCTTTCAGCTTGGTTTTCTCTAGGAACGCGTTGAAGTTGAGGACAATGTGGGCCATTTGATCTACAAGACATATTGTAAAGATTTTAGACTAAGTTCATGATAATTAAGTTCATCTAATCAAATTATTCAATGAACTCCCACTCAGATAGACATCCCTCCAGTCATCTAAGTATAACATGATCCGAGTTAACTAGGCCATGTCTGATCATCACGTGAGACGGACTAGTCAACATCGATGAACATCTTCATGTTGATCGTATCTTCTATACGACTCATGCTCGACCTTTCGGTCTTCTGTGTTCCGAGGCCATGTCTGTACATGCTAGGCTCGTCAAGTCAACCTAAGTGTATTGCGTGTGTAAATCTGTCTTACACCCGTTGTATTCGAACGTTAGAATCTATCACACCCGATCATCACGTGGTGCTTCGAAACAACGAACCTTTGCAACGGTGCACAGTTAGGGGGAACACTTTCTTGAAATTATTACAAGGGATCATCTTATTTAAGCTACCATCGTTCTAAGCAAATAAGATGTAAAACATGATAAACATCACATGCAATCAAATAGTGACATGATATGGCCAATATCATTTGCTCCTTTGATCTCCATCTTCGGGGCTCCATGATCATCGTTGTCACCGGCATGACACCATGATCTCCATCATCATGATCTCCATCATCGTGTCTTCTTGAAGTTGCCTCGTCATCTATTACTTCTACTACTATGGCTAACGCTTTAGCAATAAAGTAAAGTAATTACATGACGTTTATGTTGACACGCAGGTCATAAATAAATAAAGACAACTCCTATGGCTCCTGCCGGTTGTCATACTCATCGACATGCAAGTTGTGATTCCTATTACAAGAACATGATCATCTCATACATCACATATATCATTCATCACATCCTTTGGCCATATCACATCACAAAACACTTGCTGCAAAAACAAGTTAGACGTCCTCTAATTGTTGTTGCAAGTTTTTACGTTGCTGCTATAGGTTTCTAGCAAGAACGTTTCTTACCTACGCTAAAACCACAATGTGAATTGCCAATTTCTTTTTACCCTTCATAAGGACCCTGTTCATCGAATCCGATCCGACTAAAGCGGGAGAGACAGACACCCGCCAGCCACCTTATGCAACTAGTGCATGTCAGTCGGTGGAACCGGTCTCACGTAAGCATACGTGTAAGGTTGGTCCGGGCCGCTTCATCCCACGATGCCGCCGAATCAAGATAATACTAGTAACGGCAAGCAAATTGACAATATCGACGCCCACAACTACTTTGTGTTCTACTCGTGCATAGTAACTACGCATAGACCTAGCTCATGATGCCACTGTTGGGGAATGTAGCAGAATTTTAATATTTTCTACGCATCACCAAGATCAATCTATGGAGTCATCTAGCAACGAGGGAAAGAGGAGTGCATCTACATACCCTTGTAGATCACGAGCGGAAGCGTCAAGAGAACGGGGTTGATGGAGTCGTACTCGACGTGATTCAAATCACCGATGACCAAGTGCCGAACGGATAGCACCTCCGCGTTCAACACATGTACGGTTGGGAAGACGTCTCCTCCAACTTGATCCAGCAAGGGGGAAGGAGAGGTTGATGAAGATCCAGCAGCACGACGGCGTGGTGGTGGAAGCAACGGTGATCTCGGTAGGACTTCGCCAAGCGCTGGGAGACGGAGGAGTGTCACGGGAGGGAGAGGGAGAGGCCAGGGGCTCGGGTGCGCAGCCCTCCCTCTCCCCCCACTATATATAGGGTGCCTAGGGGGGCGCCGACCCTAGGAGATCCAATCTCCTAGGGGGGCGGCGGCCAAAGGGGGTGCCTTGCCCCCCAAGGCAAGGGTGGCGCCCCCCACCCCTAGGGTTTCCAACCCTAGGCGCAGGAGGGCCCAAGGGGGGCGCACCAGCCCACTAGGGGCTGGTTCCCCTCCCACTTCAGCCCATGGGGCCCTCCGGGATAGGTGGCCCCACCCAGTGGACCCCCGGGACCCTTCCGGTGGTCCCGGTACAATACCGGTGACCTCGAAACCTTCCCGATGGCCGAAACTGGACTTCCAATATATGAATCTTTACCTCCGGACCATTCCGGAACTCCTCGTGACGTCCGGGATCTCATCCGGGACTCCGAACAACTTTCGGGTTACCGTGTGCTAATATCTCTACAACCCTAGCGTCACCGAACCTTAAGTGTGTAGACCCTACAGGTTCGGGAGACATGTAGATATGACCGAGAAGCCTCTTCGGTCAATAACCAACAACGGGATCTGGATACCCATGTTGGCTCCCACATGCTCCACGATGATCTCATCGGATGAACCACGATGTCGAGGATTCAATCAATCCGTATACAATTCCCTTTGTCAATCGGTACGTTACTTGTCCGAGACTCGATCGTCGGTATCCCAATACCTTGTTCAGTCTCGTTACCGGCAAGTCACTTTACTCATACCGTAATGCGTGATCCCGTGATCAACCACTTGATCACATTGAGCTCATTATGATGATGCATTACCGAGTGGGCCCAGAGATACCTCTCTGTCATACGGAGTGACAAATCCCAGTCTCGATTCGTGCCAACCCAACAGACACTTTCGGAGATACCTGTAATGTACCTTTATAGTCACTCAGTTACGTTGTGACGTTTGGCACACCCAAGGCACTCCTACGGTATCCGGGAGTTGCACGATCTCATGGTCTAAGGAAATGATACTTGACATTCAGAAAAGCTACAGCAAACGAACTACACGATCTTTGAGCTAAGCTTAGGATTGGGTCTTGTCCATCACATCATTCTCCTAATGATGTGATCCCGTTATCAATGACATCTAATGTCCATAGTCAGGAAACCATGACTATCCTTTGATCAACGAGCTAGTCAACTAGAGGCTCACTAGGGACGTGTTGTGGTCTATGTATTCACACATGTATTACGATTTCCGGATAACACAATTATAGCATGAACAATAGACAATTATCATGAACAAAGAAATATAATAATAACCATTTTATTATTGCCTCTAGCGTATATTTCCAACGTAACATGTATATCAAATATACCTGTGTTCACTTTGACATCCTTCTTATCGCCAAATACTTGGGGCAGTTCCGCTTCCAGTGTCCAGTCCATTTGCAGTAGAAGCACTCAGTTTCACGCTTAGGTTCAGACTTGGTCTTCTTCCCGGGAGTAGCAAACTTGCTTGCCATTCTTCTTGAAGTTCCCCTTCTTTCCTTTGCCCTTTTTCTTGAAACTAGTGGTCTTTTTAACCATAAACACTTGATGCTCCTTCTTGATTTCTAACTCCGCGGCTTTGAGCATTGTGAAGAGCTCAGGAATAGTCTTTTCCATCCCTTGCATATTATAGTTCATCACGAAGCCTTTGTAGCTTGGTGGCAGTGATTGAACAACTCTGTAAATAACACTATCATCTGGAAGATTAACTCCCGGCTGAGTCAAGTGGTTATGGTACCCAGACATTCTGAGTATGTGTTCACTGACAGAAGTGTTCTCCTCCATCTTGCAGCTATAGAACTTGTTGGAGACTTCATATCTCTCAACTCGGGCATTTTCTTGAAATATTAACTTCAACTCCTGGAACATCTCATATGGTCCATGACGTTCAAAATGTCTCTGAAGTCCCGATTCTAAGCCGTAAAGCATGGCACACTGAACTATCGAGTAGTCATCAGATCGAGCTTGCCAGACCTTCATAACATCAGCATTTTCTTCTGCAGCAGGCCTTTCACCTAGTGATGCATGAAGGACATAACTCTTCTGTGCAGCAATGAGGATAATCCTCAAGTTATGGACCCAGTTCGTGTAGTTGCTACCATCATCTTCCAACTTAGCTTTCTCTAGGAATGCATAAAAATTCAAGGGAATGGTAGCACGGCCATTGATCTACAACATAGATATGCAAAAACTATCAATAGTAAGTTCATGATAGATTAATTTCAATTAATCATATTACTTAAGAACTCCCACTTAGATAGACATCCCCCGAGTCATCTAAATGATCACATGACCCATATCAGCTAAATAATGTCCGATCATCACGTGAGATGGAGTAGTTTTCAATGGTGAACATCTCTATGTTGATCATATCTATTATATGACTCACGTTCGACCTTTCAGTCTCCAGTGTTCTGAGGCCATGTCTGTACATGCTAGGCTCGTCAAGTTTAACCCGAGTATTCTGGACGTGCAAAATTGTCTTGCACCCGTTGTATGTGAACATAGAGCTTATCACGCCCGATAATCACATGGTGTCTCGGCACGACAAACTATCGCAACGGTGCATACTCAGGGAGAACACTTATACCTTAAAATTTGAGTGAGGGATCATCTTATAATGCTACCGCCGTACTAAGCAAAATAAGATGCATAAAAGATAAACATCACATGCAATCAAAATATGTGACATGATATGGCCATCATCATCTTGTGCCTTTGATCTCCACCTCCAAAGCACCGTCATGATCTCCATCGTCACCGGCTTGACACCTTGATCTCCATCGTAGCGTCGTTATCGTCTCGCAAACTATTGCTTCTACAACTATTGCTAATGCATAGTGATAAAGTAAAGCAATTACATGGTGATTGCATTTCATACAATAAAGCGACAACCATAAGGCTCCTGCCAGTTGCCGATAACTTTTACAAAACATGATCATCTCATACAATAACGCATATTACATCATGTCTTGACCATATCACATCACAACATGCCCTGCAAAAACAAGTTAGACGTCCTCTACTTTGTTGTTGCAAGTTTTACGTGGCTGCTACGGGCTTCTAGTAAGAACCGCTCTTACCTATGTATCAAAACCACAATGATGTTTCGTCAAGTTTGTTGTTTTAACCTTCAACCAGGACCAGTCATAGTAAATTTCGATTCAACTAAAGTTGGAGAAATAGATACCTGCCAGCCACCTTTATGCAAAACAAGTTGCATGTCTGTTGGTGGAACCGGTCTCATGAACGTGGTCATGTAAGGTTGGTCTGGGCCACTTCATCCAACAATACCGCCGAATCAAAATAAGACGTTGGTGGTAAGTAGTATGACTATGATCGCCCACAACTCTTTGTGTTCTACTCGTGCATATCATCTACGCATAGACCTGGCTCGGATGCCACTGTTGGGTAACGTAGCATGCAATTTCAAAAATTTCATACGATCACACAAGATCTATCTAGGAGATGCATAGCAATGAGAGGGGGAGAGTATGTCCACGTACCCTCATAGACCGAAAGTATTAGCCTAACACGGTTGATGTAGTCGAATGTCTTCTCGATTCATCCGATCAAGCACCGAACGTACGACACCTCCGAGTTCTGCACATGTTCAGCTCGATGACGTCCCTCGAACTCTTGATCCAGCAAAGTGTCGAGGGAGAGTTTCGTTAGCACAGCGGCATGGTGACGGTGATGGTGAAGTGATCCGCGCAGGGCTTCGCCTAAGCACTACGACAATATGACAGGAGGAGTAAACGGTGGAGGGGGGCACCGCACACGGCTAAGAATAATTGATGTGCTTAGAGGTGCCCCTGCCCCTGTATATAAAGGAGGGAGAGGGGAGGAGGCCGGCCTGGGGCGCGCCAAGTGGGAGGAGTCCCACTTGGACCCCTAGTCCAATTCGGACCCCCCCCCCCTTTCCTTTTACCGGAAGGAGAAAGGGGGGAGGAGAGGGAGGAGGAGAAGGAAAGGTGGGCGCCGCCCCCTCACCTTGTCCAATTCGGACTCCTTCCCTAGGGGGACGCCACCTCTTGTGGGCTGCCTAGCCTCTCCCCAATGGCCCATATGGCCCATATCTTCCCCCGGGGGGTTCGATAACACCCCCCCGGCACTCTGATATGTACCCGATACATTTGGAAACACTTTCGGTGTCCGAATACTATCGTCCAATATATCAATCTTTACCTCTCGACCATTTCGAGACTCCTCATCATGTCCGTGATCTCATCTGGGACTCTGAACAATCTTCGATCACCAAAATACATAACTCATAATACAAAGCGTGCTGACACTACGGGTTCGAGAACTATGTAGACATGACCGAGACACCTCTCTGGTCCATAACCAACAGCGGAACCTGGATGCTCATATTGGTTCCTACATATTCTACGAAGATCTTTATCGGTCAAACCGTAATGACAACATACGTCATTCCCTTTGTCATCGGTATGTTACTTGTCCGAGATTCGATCGTCGGTATCTTCATACCTAGTTCAATCTTGTTACCGGAAAGTCTCTTTACTTGTTCCGTAATACATCATCCCGTAACTAACTCATTAGTCACATTGCTTGCAAGGCTTATTATGATGTGTATTACTGAGAGGGCCCAGAGATACCTCTCCGATACTCGGAGTAACAAATCCTAATCTTGATCTATGCCAACCCAACAAACACCTTCGGAGATAACTTTAGAGCATACTTATAATCACCTAGTTATGTTGTGACGTTTGATAGCTCACAAGGTATTCCTCCGGTATCCGGGAGTTGCATAATCTCATAGTCGAAGGAATATGTATTTGACATGAAGAAAGCAATAGCAATAAAATTGAACGATCGTAATGCTAAGCTAACGGATGGGTCTTGTCCATCACATCATTCTCCTAATGATGTGATCACGTTCATCAAATGACAACACATGTCTATGGTTTGGAAACTTAATCATCTTTGGTTAACGAGCTAGTCTAGTAGAGGCATACTAGGGACACTTTGTTTTGTCTACGGTTAATACAATTCTAGCATGAATAATAAACATTTATCATAATATAAGGAAATATAAATAACAACTTTATTATTGCCTCTAGGGCATTTTCCTTCATTACATGCATAATTAACTAGGATAAACGATCATCTGATCATCATCTACTTCTTGTGACGCTTGCCGCCACTGCTCTACTAGGATAAACGGAACAGTATTCTTTACTGTGAATAGTGTGCTCTGTTGGGCACACAAGTATATGGATGATAGCCTTGGGCGAGCAATGTGCCCGCACGCGTCGTACTAGATCGATGTTCCTTCTATGCTAAGTTTCCATTAATTGATGGCGTTTTATGAGCACGCCATTGTTTCCCGCCATTTCCTCACCGGTTCCCCGCCGCCACCCAGTGATATTGTGCATAAACCTATGCGGCGCGTGATGCATCGAGGCAATAAGCGCAACCTATAGCACATCCACCTTTTCTAAGCATGCCAACCCACCAAAGCGCCACCTCTGCCATCAACCTCGTCGACGAGGAAAATGAGAAGGTGCCACGGCCCGTCGAGGCCGAGGCGCTCCCCGGCAACGCGATGGATGATAACAGCTAGATACAAATTAGTATACGAAAACAGATAGAAAATGGAATTCATAATATATATATTAATTGTTCATTAGTTCATCACAAAATATATATAATATCATCACATATATGTGATGATACTTAACTACTAGGTACAATGCATAAAATTGAAAACAAACAATACTAAAACTAATAACCCCTCCTGGGGGCAGTATTTCGGCAGCCCCTCACCAGCAGGTCCCTGGTGCGCGGCGTCTTCCCAGCATGGAGAAAGTACTCCGCCTCCTCCGCCTCGCAGCGCTTGACGTACCGATCTGCCTCTTGCTAGCGGATGAGCGCGAACATCTTGCCTTTTCGTTGGGCGCCCACCGGAACTCCTTGTCGGTGGCATGCTGGCGCTTATCGGTCCACCTCCACGCAGCGATGAGGCGCCTAGCGCCTTTGACCTTCCACGCGAAGTACCCGTCTTCGTACACCTCCTCCACACGGCGATGCGCCCGCCCCCAAAGCTCCACCGCCTCCTTTTTCCAGGCAGCATCATGGGCTTCACAGGCCACCTGGTACCTGGCTTCCTCCTCCGCCATCTCCTTCCTGAACACCACTTGCCTAGCTTTCTCAGCCGGCGGCAGCGACTTCCATAGACAAAGATTGTACAGGCCCCAAAACCACTCCAAAGTTTGGGGTTCGGCGCAACCTCGTCCGGCGGCCCGTAGGGGTCCTCCTCATAGCTGCTCTTTGACTGAGCGTCCTCGGGGGGTGGCGCCTCCTCGTCAGTGCGTGGGCAGATCGGCGACGCCATGGCAGAGATTTTACAGAGAGAGAGGGCGAGCGAGGGGAGGATGTAGATGAGAATGCAGGCAGGATGACGTGAGCAAGGTAGCATTTATTGGCGGCCAGAATCTAGATCGATGGGAACAGTACACACGCCGGTCGCCGGAATTTCTGAGTAGTGTAGTTTGAATTACACATGATTGCCGCAACAAACACTACTGTAGGATGGTCCAAACGTGACACTACGATCAGAGACCCTTCGACGAAACAGTGTGCGATGCCATAATCGCAAATGGTGGTGTAAAAACCCGTCAAAAAAGGTGCAAAACGTTTGCGATGACAAATGCATCAAACACAGTTCAGAATTTAGTTGTGTGTGCGATGTAGGGCATACTGTTCAGCTCAATTAACTATTTGGGATGAGGAGGCACAAAAGAAACAGGCAGCTAGATGAAGGCATGTGCGATATACAGCATACGGTTCACTGGGATGAAATGTGTGTGATTTGGCAACACAATGGAAATGGTTCAACTGAACAAGATGTGCCTGATACACGGCAAACAGGTCCGTAATCTGAAATGTGTGCAAAGACCAATAATAACACAGACGATTGCTACTAATAAGCCATGTGAATTGCTCCGTCTACAGTAGAATAACATGTATATATATAACTGAAATAAATATCCAATTACATAAGTGACTATGCAGATCATTCGCACACACCTTAATAAACAATTGCATGCATTCTAAAGTAGGAGAAATGATCGTCTAGTCATCTACTTCTTGTGACGCTCCCGCCACTGCTATGTGGCTCGGTCCCTCGTCTTTGTCAGGAAGAAGACAATTCCTCATGTCAACGATTCGCCTATACATCTCGTAGCTTGTGTACGCTTCCATGGCCACGTACTTGACATGTTGTTCATCCAGTCTCTTGTGCCACACACTGTGCCAGGCGTTCTTGTCCTTATTGCTCTCTTGCTTCATCATCGCATAGTAGGGGTCGATGATGGCCGAGGCGAGGTCAACCAGGGAGTTCAGTTTGCTTTTGCCGCTGCCCCAGACCTTGTAGTGGTGCTGGATATTGACATGATTCGGGCATTTCAAGTCCGAAACCTTGAGCGCTTTTAGATCGTTGGTGGTGTCCACCGTAGCGAAACTGTAGTCAGAGCTCTTGATAAACCTAGTGTGACGCCGGGATAATCAAGCTACAGTAATCTCTGCTAATGATGCCATGTCACTTCGATTACTGTCGCTAATCCCGCGTTAGTTCGAAACCGATTAAAATTCAAATTCAAAATTTGATAAACAACAAAAGTTTTCAAAATTAAAACAAAAATGTTCGAGGTGTGCAAATAAATACCTAGGAGTTTATGGTGTGGGACCCATGCTTTTATAAAAGACCCAAATACTTAAAATGAATTGAAACAGAAAAGAAAATAAATAAAGAAAGGAAAATACAGAAACAGAAAACAAACTAACAAACAAAAAATAGAAAGGAACCCCCACTGGCCCAGCTGGCCCATCTGTTGGCCAGGCCGGCCCAACTGGCCCAACCGGGCACCCCCACTCCCCATATCCCCACTACCCAAACCCTAACCAGCCGCTACCCCCCACTCCCCCGAAAATATCCCCCCCTCTCCCCCGATTGGATCGGGATCAAGAGGAGGGCGCTCACCTCGCCGCGGCGACTGCGCCCGGACGGCGAC
>NC_041392.1:442329556-442337151 GCF_002162155.2 Triticum dicoccoides
GCCACGCCCCGCGCGTGCCTTGCCCTGCGCCCGTGGCCTTCCGCCTTGCCTCGCCCCCGCGCTCGCTGGCGCGCACCACCGCCTGCTGCCATGGCTGCTGCTCGCCGCTGCTGATCCCCACCGCCGCTGCTGGCCTCGCCTCCGGCCGCCGCCCGTCGACCACCGCAAACCCCCCTGCTCGTCGCCCCGCGTTGCTCCCTGCGGCGCTCTATCGGGTGCCCGCTGTGCCCGCTCGAGTTGCCCAGCGCCCGCACCCAGTGCCCAATTAGCCATGGGCCTATGACACATGGGCCCTGCCCAAAACGTTTTTTTATTTAAAAATAAATAAAAATATAATAAAAATATAATAAAAATAAATAAATGAATAAATAATAATTAATTAATTAATTAATTAACTTAATTAATTTTGATTAATTCAACTAATCAAATAACTAAACTAATTAAACTATTAGGTAGTTAATTAATCAGTCAATGATAGTGGGGCCCACCCCTAACTAATACTGATTAGGTTAATTAAATTGGATAACTAAATGTGTCACTGACAGGTGGGACCCACCTGTCAGGTTGACCAGGTCAACTACTAATGTCATGCTGACGTCATGCTGACGTCAGCAAACACTATTCTGGATAATGTTGAATTAAAATAATTAAATAAATCCTAAAATTGATTTAATTCTTTTAATATTAATATAAATTAAACCGTAGCTTGGATGGAAAAACTTTGTACATGAAAGTTGCTCAGAACGACGAGACGAATCATGATACGCAGCCCGTTCGTCCGCCATGCATCCCTAGCATAGCAAACACGCAACTTTCCCCCTCCGGTTCATCTGTCTGAAAACGCGAAACACCGGGAATACTTTCCCGGATGTTTTCCCCCTTCACCGGTACCACCTCATACCGCATTAGGGCACACATTGCATCACGCTTTGTCATGTCATGCATCGTCATGCATTTGTTTGCATTATATTTATTGTTTCTTCCCCCTCCTCTTGCTAGACACCGAGACCGACGTCGCTGCTACACAGTACGACTACGGTGTTGACGACCCCTCTCTCTTGCCAAAGCAACCAGGCAAGCCCCCCCTTTGATCACCAGATATCGCCTACTCTTCTCTCTACTGCTTGCATTAGAGTAGTGTAGCATGTTACTGCTTTCTGTTAATCCTATGCTGATGCATAGCCTGTCATTGTTGCTCCAGCTGTTGATACCTTACCTGCAATCCTAAATGCTTAGTATAGGGTGCTAGTTTACCATCAGTGGCCCTACATTCTTGTATGTCTGCCATGCTATACTATCGGGCCGTGATCACTTGGGAGGTGGTCACGGGTATATGCTTATACATAATATATGATACTTGTGGTGATTAAAGTCGGGTCGGCTCATAGGAGTACCCGCGAGTGATTCCGGTGTTGTGGCTGAAGGGGCAGGTGACTCCATCCCGGTAGAGGTGGGACTGAGTTCCCGAAGGCCCCCGACTGTTACTTTGTGGCGGAGCAACAAGGCAGGTTGAGACCACCTAGGAGAGAGGTGGGCCTGGCCCTAGTCGGCGTCCGTGGTTATTTCAGAATAACATGCTTAACGAGATCTTGGTATTTGATCTGAGTCTGGCTACTGGCCTATACGCACTAACCATCTACGCGGGGACAGTTATGGGCACTCGACATCGTGGTATCAGCCGAAGCCTTTGTGACGTCAGCGACTGAGCGGCGCGCGCCGGGTTGGACCGCGTAACGCAACTTCCTTTGTAATGGAGGTTGCTAGGTCTGCTCTCTGGCCGCGTACGCAATGTGCAGGTGTGCAATGGGCGATGGGCCCAGACCCTTGCGCCATAGGATTTAGACCGGTGTGCTGACCTCTCTGTTGTGCCTAGGTAGGGATGCGACGTCTTGATCTTCCGAGGCCGGGCATGACCCAGAAAAGTGTGTCCGGACAAAGGGGGATCGAGCGTGTTGGGAAATGTGGTGCACCCCTGCAGGGAAGTTGATCTATTTGAATAGTCGTGTCCCTTGGTAAAAGGACGACCCGGAGTTGTACCTTGACCTTATGACAACTAGAACCGGATACTTAATAAAACACAACCTTCCAAGTGCCAGATACAACTGGTGATCACTCTCTCACAGGGCGAGGAGGGGAGGATCATCGGTTAGGTTTATGCTATGCGATGCTACTTGGTGAACTTACCATCTACTCTCTTCTTCTGCTGCAAGATGGAGGTTACCAGAAGTGTAGTCTTCAAAAAGACTAGCTATCCCCCCTTATTCCGGCATTCTGCAGTTCAGACCACATATGATACCCCTTATTCCATTTGATACCAATGCATACATATGTAGTGTAGCTCCTTGCTTGCGAGTACTTTGGATGAGTACTCACGGTTGCTTTACTTCCCCTTTTTCCCCTTTCCTATACCCGATTGCTGCGACCAGATGTTGGAGCCCAGGAGCTAGACGCCACCGTCTATGACGACTACTACTACTCGGGAGGTGCCTACTACTACGTGCAGCCCGTTGACGGTGACTAGGAGTAGTTTAGGAGGATCCCAGGCAGGAGGCTTGCGCCTCTTTCGATCTGTATCCCAGTTTGTGCTAGCCTTCTTAACGCAAACTTGTTTAACTTATGTCTATACTCAGATATTGTTGCTTCCGCTGACTCGTCTATGATCGAGCTCTTGTATTCGAGCCCTCGAGGCCCCTGGCTTGTAATATGATGCTTGTATGACTTATTTTTGTAGAGTTGTGTTGTGATATCTTCCCGTGAGTCCCTGATCTTGATCGTACATGTTTGCGTGTATGATTAGTGTACGATTAAATCGGGGGCGTCACAAGTTGGTATCAGAGCCCACTGCCTGTAGGAATCCCCCTTTCCAACTCCTTGGCCGAAGTCAAGTCCAGACGTTGCAAAACTCTTACTAACATGGCTGTGTGTCTTACGGGAACACGTCGCCATTGGGTGGTAGTAGGATCTTTTATTCCTCGACCTATACTCTGGGACTCTGACATCTCTTCTATTCGGGTTAAACGATTTTACTAACTCTGACTCTAGGTTCTCGATAATACTTTCTCCCGGAGAGCCACTTATTACAGATGATCGCCTACTGCACCAGAAGATTTCGAAGTTACTCACCAATGTTCTCTCGAGACCTTGTGCCCGTCACTTTTGCAATTCCCTATCATCGATATATCCCTATGGATAAATACATACACTTGTCATTCTTACCTTTATTCCCGGCTGCTATTGTTATTACAAGATACACCGAAAATTCTCTCTATTGTTCCGAGAATACTTTGTGGCTACTGCCTTGCAGTTCTTTGCCACCTGAATACCCCTACGGATAATTTCTCGCACTCATCGAGTATCCGCTCATCCCCAGTTGATTCTAGTATTTCACAAAAGCTTTTGAAATACCATTCGCTCTTCCGAAGATCCTCAATAATCTATTGCTCTTGAAATTCTTGGTTGCTTGCATGATTAAATCCTATAAGTCGGGTAATCTTATTGGCATCCTTTGTCATTATCATTTTAAGTCTGTTGATCCAATATGATGTGAATGCTCTCAATCCTCAGTCATATCCTAGAATTCATCCTTCCGGCTCAGACGTCATTTCAAACGTGAGCTGGTTCTCGCCAATCAAATTGTCGTCGATTGTGCCCCTAAGTATATTGAACTTATCCATCCTTGATCAGAGCGTCCGCTTCTGATCCTTCACTTTGTAAAACATAATTCCTTTGCAATTGAGCTCTAAGTTACTCAGTTGTTTCTATAATCCAATGTCTTTGCATTGATTCTTCCTCTGGTTGTGAGCCGATACTCACATCAGATCCTTTATGGACCATCAGAACCTTGTTGGATTTTATCCGACAAAGTCCTTCATATTCAATCACTTTGGAAGTTCTTTCCCTGATACATAATGCCTTTGGTAAATCATATTCCTTGATTTGGCCAACCATGCTCTGCTTTCGAGCTGGTGATATTTTCTATTGAAGCTTGTGGTATATGTTTCCACGATCCCCCAATGGGTTGAACCAACGCCTTCCCTAATCGATGTGAACCTGAAAGATTTCACGGGTAATGCTTATCTGGTATTGCACCAGGTAAAACTTCCAACAACTAATGTCATTTTAGAAATACGAGGAGGTGAATGGAAGGTCATGCATTGAGGAAGTGGAGTCGACCTTCAACCTTTGTGTTCATGCCCATGGACGCGATGTAGATCATATCATGGAAGCTTCTTGTAATAATAACTATTTCCTTGATATAATATCCTTGGTATCGGTGAATTGATCCTTTGCAATCGTGGTTCCGACCATATGTTCTTCTTTGATCCCATTTCTCAGGCAAGTTTAAGCACTTGTCTTCTATGGATCAATACACCTGTCCAACCTTTACTTTGATCTTTCGTTGAGTATTACACCCTGGTATCTCAAGATCATCACGGGACTGCATAACTTTTTGTGAGTTCTTCGTCAAGTACTACATTCTCATCGATTCCAATTTCCACGGGCTTTGAGTTACTAAACACTCAAAGACACCGATAACTAAACCGAGTCCGCACTATGGTTCAACAACTCTTAGTACTCTTCTTTATGTACGAGTTTGTACCTGATCACGCCCTTCCTAGCCTGATCGGCTATATCATTATCGTGCAACGTTTTAACTGTGCTATCTGGTCCTTCTTTCCGAAGCACAATTTTCGACGATGAGCTAAGCTTACGTCGACTTTCCTCGTCATATCATTTCGCCTTGAACAACAAGCTTGATTCCGAGTTTGTATCGTATCCGTGGTTTCAATAACTTTTCGCTCCATCCTTCCTATTGCTTGATGTCGTTGATGAGCGATTATATCTTCACGAAACCTCTCGACAAATGTGTCATGATCATCATCAACATTCCGAGCTCCTCAAGGATATCAATTGAATTCATGATGAGAAATACCATCCTTGCCCTCGACGAATTGTGTTATCATCGACCACTCGATTGCCTTCCGTTCAACACAAACTTGTTCGTGTTTTGTGTTATACCTTGGGAGCCTTGCTATCCAGCATTTTTCCCTTGAAGTATTACCATCTTTTATGTCAAGAATGTCGTGAGAATTTCACCACCTCTTAAGAATTCTTGATGCAGGTGATAGCTTTTGTCATATCCGTTCATTCCTTGGTCCCTGTGTTATTTCTAACCGAAAAAACCGACAATCGAACTATGATGTGCGACTTCAAAACTTCTAGCAACCATATTGCTTTGAATTTAATGGTCGATATTTCATTCTAGACCATTGGTTATCGGATCACCATTCTAACACTGATCATGCTACCTAAGCCCATATTTCGGGTGCACCTTTCAACCAATGTTTAACTGTGTATGTTTTCCTCCAGCATACCTCATTACATCATTTGATCCGACAAATGTTAACTCCTTGTTCACATAAGTGTGGAAATCCATCTTTTGGAAATCGCGATGGATTGATGCTGAGTTCACCAGTTACTTCCTCACCCCCCCCCTTGGTTAAACGGTGAACTCTTATTTCACAACTCGCTTCCATAGTTCATTTCTCGAGAAACTTACAATGTTATCTCGTCAAATTGTGTTGCCCCTTTCCTTCCCAGGCATCCTGAGTCTGAGGTATCCTGACACCAATCAGATCTGAATCTCGGTCAGATATGATGGTTGGAATATATTTTCAAGAGTTATAACATTGGTCTTTATATGACCCGGTAAGGTGATGTCATGCCTAGCACACTTGGCCGGAGGACCTATTGTTATAGTTTTCCTTTTTAGCAAGTTATCCGTTCTTCCATGAGGAAATTGTAATAATTATTCTACAAGTTGTCCCTGATGGATCCTTTGTGCATCCAAATTCTGCCCCTTACTTGATGACCATGTCAATGCTATCTCAAAGCATGTATGTGGTACTCCTATCGTCAATAAGAACATTTGAAGCATAATGCTAAAATTTCTTTATCATATATTCAAACACTATTGTTGGGTAATGTCATGAAATTCCTCTCTCTTTACCTAAATGGTTTTCTACTTCTATCCTGTCATGGATGTCATGCTCTGCTTGTCCTTGGGAAGGATATACCCCTGATATATGTGTTTAAACACATTTTCCTTTACATTGTTTGGTTTAACCCTTCTTGTGATCTATATGATCTAAGTAGTAATATTCTCCTGCTTATGTATATACCTCGGTGTACAATTCTGTTAGCAAGACCCTGTTACTATTGTTGATGACATTTCGCTAGCCACCGATGGACGAGGACCTTGCCTATTGGCCCGCCTCGTTCAACGAGCAGGAAAATGGTTCTCTTTGTCCCTCACCCTTGGCATCGATGTTGTTGCCGACATAACTGACATGCTAGCCTCTGACACGCCTTACTATCGTGACCGCGCAAGATGTCGGCCCCCTTCCTACTTTCAACCACATGGTGGGCCCATAACCCACAGTTCCACAGGATCGAAACCTGACTCCCATGTACACCCCCTGTTCCCAAGGTTGTTCCTCGCGCATGACCTAGTATGTAATTCACGAGCCACCTTCAGGTCTGATATCGGACACAATACTTATTCCCATTGTTTTGACCCTTTCACGCCCTATAACAGGCATCGAACGATTGCCTGCCCGCTTGAAACTTCCCAGGTTACCTCCTTACTTTGCTCTCGATAATTTCTTAAGATTTGATTCGAGAGTTACTTTCCGCCACCTTCCTCGATGTTGTCGACCCGATAGTCAACCTTGCCGACATCCCTTCTCCCAGAATGCCCACCCTTTATTCTTTCGTAAGTACGATGGAGTTCCTGAAGAAAGGGCGCTGACTTCATCTTGATGACCAGAAGCAGAGAAATAAAGACATCAATGTATTGGACCGGCCTCTTCGAGAAGAGCAAGCCAGGATGAGAAGATCCGTTAGAATGTCGTAACCTATTCTTCCCCCTTACTTCCCCTCTTAAATCTCGGGACGAGATTTCTTGTAGTAGAGGAGAATTGTGACGCCCGGATAATCAAGCTATAATAACCTCTGTTAATGATGCCACGTCACTTCGATTACTGTCGCTAATCCCGCGTTAGTTCGAAACCGATTAAAATTCAAATTCAAAATTTGGTAAACAACAAAAGTTTTCAAAAATTAAAACAAAAATGTTCGAGGTGTGCAAATAAATACCTAGGAGTTTATGGTGTGGGACCCATGCTTTTATAAAAGACCCAAATACTTAAAATGAATCGAAACAGAAAAGAAAATAAATAAAGACAGGAAAATACAGAAACAGAAAACAAACTAACAAACAAAAAATAGAAAGGAACCCCCACTGGCCCAGCTGGCCCATCTGTTGGCCAGGCCGGCCCAACTGGCCCAACCGGGCAACCCCACTCCCCATATCCCCACTACCCAAACCCTAACCGGCCGCTACCCCCCCACTCCCCTAAAAATATCCCCCCCTCTCCCTCGATTGGATCGAGATCGAGAGGAGGGCGCTCACCTCGCCGCGACGACTGCGCCAGGACGGCGACGATGCCCGAGCCCGATGCCACCTCCTCCGCCACCTCGCCTCCCCGCGTCGGCCTCCACCACCCCGCCCCTCCCACTCTCCTCCGCGCCCC
>NC_041392.1:442337577-442408682 GCF_002162155.2 Triticum dicoccoides
CGCCTTGCCCTGCGCCCGTGGCCCTCCGCCTTGCCTCGCCCCGCGCTCGCTGGCGCGCACCACCGCCTGCTACCATGGCTGCTGCTCGCTGTTGCTGATCCCCACCGTCGCTGCTGGCCTCGCCTCCGGCCGCCGCCCATCGGCCACCGCAAACCCCCCCCTGCCCGTCGCCCCGCGCTGCGCCCAGCGCCCGCACCCAATGCCCAATTGGCCATGGGCCTATGACACATGGGCCCTGCCCAGAATGTTTTTTATATAAAAACATAAATAAAAATATAATAAAATAAATAAATTAATAAATAATTAATTAAAGAATTAATTAACTTAATTAATTTTGATTAATTAAACTAATCAAATAACTAAACTAATTAAACTATTAGGTAGTTAATTAATCAGTCAATGACAGTGGGGCCCACCCCTAATTAATCCTGATTAGGTTAATTAAATTTGATAATTAAATGTGTCACAGACAGGTGGGACCCACCTGTCAGGTTGACCAGGTCAACTGCTGATGTCATGCTGACATCATGCTGACGTCAGAAAACACTATTCTGGATAATGTTGAATTAAAATAATTAAATAAATCCTAAAAATGATTTAATTCTTTTAATAATATAAATTAAACCATAGCTCGGATGGAAAAACTTTGTACATGAAAGTTGCTCAGAACAACGAGACGAATCCGGATACGCAGCCCGTTCGTCCGCCACGCATCCCTAGCATAGCAAACACGCAACTTTCCCCCTCCGGTTCATCTGTCTGAAAACGCGAAACACCGGGAATACTTTCCCGGATGTTTTCCCCCTTCACCGGTACCACCTCGTACCGCGTTAGGGCACACCTTGCATCACGCTTTGTCATGTCATGCATCGTCATGCATTTGTTTGCATTATATTTATTGTTTCTTCCCCCCTCCTCTCACTAGACACCGAGACCGACGCCGCTGCTACCCAGTACGACTACGGTGTTGACGACCCCTCTCTCTTGCCAAAGCAACCAGGCAAGCCCCCCCTTTGATCACCAGATATCGCCTACTCTTCTCTCTACTGCTTGCATTAGAGTAGTGTAGCATGTTGCTGCTTTCCGTTAATCCTATTCTGATGCATAGCCTTTCATTATTGCTCCAGCTGTTGATACCTTACCTGCAATCCTAAATGCTTACTATAGGATGCTAGTTTACCATCAGTGGCCCTACATTCTTGTCTGTCTACCATGCTATACTATCGGGCCGTGATCACTTGGGAGGTGGTCACGGGTATATGCTTATACATAATATACGATACTTGTGGTGATTAAAGTCGGGTCGGCTCGTAGGAGTACCCGCGAGTGATTCTGATGTTGGGGGCTGAAGGGGAAGGTGGCTCCATCCCGGTAGAGGTGGGCCTGAGTTCCCGAAGGCCCCCGACTGTTACTTTGTGGCGGAGCGACAGGGCAGGTTGAGACCACCTAGGAAAGAGGTGGGCCTGGCCCTGGTCGGCGTCCGTGGTTATTTCAGAATAACACGCTTAACGAGATCTTGGTATTTGATCTGAGTCTGGCTACTGGCCTATACGCACTAACCATCTACGCGGGGATAGTTATGGGCACTCGACGTCGTGGTATCAGCCGAAGCCTTCGTGACGTCAGTGACTGAGCGGCGCGCGCCGGGTTGGACTGCGTAACGCAACTTCCTTTGTAATGGAGGTTGCTAGGTCTGCTCTCCGGCCGCGTACGCAACGTGCAGGTGTGCAATGGGCGATGGGCCCAGACCCCTGCGCCATAGGATTTAGACCGGCATGTTGACCTCTCTGTTGTGCCTAGGTAGGGCTGCGACGTGTTGATCTTCCGAAGCCGGGCATGACCCAGAAAAGTGTGTCCGGACAAAGGGGGATCGAGCGTGTTGGGAAATGTGGTGCACCCCTGCAGGGAAGTTGATCTATTCGAATAGCCGTGTCCCTCGTTAAAAGGACGACCCGGAGTTGTACCTTGACCTTATGACAACTAGAACCGGATACTTAATAAAACACAACCTTCCAAGTACCAGATACAACCGGTGATCGCTCTCTCACAGGGCGACGAGGGGAGGATCATCGGTTAGGTTTATGCTATGCGATGCTACTTGGTGAACTTACCATCTACTCTCTTCTTCTGCTGCAAGATGGAGGTTACCAAAAGCGTAGTATTCGAAAAGACTAGCTATCCCCCCTTATTCCGGCATTCTGCAGTTCAGACCACATATGATACCCCTTATTCCATTTGATACCAATGCATACATATGTAGTGTAGGTCCTTGCTTGCGAGTACTTTGGATGAGTACTCATGGTTGCTTTGCTTCCCCTTTTTCCCCTTTCCTATACCCGATTGCTGCGACTAGACGTTGGAGCCCAGGAGCCAGACGCCACCGTCGATGACGACTACTACTACTCGGGAGGTGCCTACTACTACGTGCAGCCCGCTGACGGTGACCAGGAGTAGTTTAGGAGGATCCCAGGCAGGAGGCATGCGCCTCTTTCGATCTGTATCCTAGTTTGTGCTAGCCTTCTTAACGCAAACTTGTTTAACTTATGTCTATACTCAGATATTGTTGCTTCCGCTAACTCGTCTATGATCGAGCTCTTGTATTCGAGCCCTCAAGGCCCCTGGCTTGTAATATGATGCTTGTATGAATTATTTTATTTGTAGAGTTGTGTTGTGATATCTTCCCGTGAGTCCCTGATCTTGATCATACAAGTTTGCATGTATGATTAGTGTACGATTAAATCGGGGGCGTCACACCTAGAGAAACGCTCGCAAGGCCTTGTGGCAAGGTGGAAGTGGTAGACGAGGACGTCATGTCGCACGCACAACTGGGCGACAGCAACCTTCTAATCGTGCCCGGCATGACCGATGGTGTACTCGAGGTCGAAGCCGACCACTCGGTACTTGTCCTTGGCAAGGAACTGCTCCATAGTTTGGATGGAGCTCTCCACCGAGACCAGATCGTTCGTGTACACCACCGAGAGGGGCTTCCCCCTCATGTGGGTGTCCACTACGTGATGCGTGGTGAACTGCCCACCGTTGTCGTAGTTGGTCGCTGGGAGCGCCATTGGAGCCACAGGGAGCGCCATTGGAACCGCTGGATGTCCTCTCTATATGTGTCCTCATGGGTGTTCTTATTGTGTCGTGTGAGACGAGAGATGAAGGTAAATGGACGCAGGAATAAAAAGGGGGCCGGGCGGCGTGGATTGTCGACGCGTCCGCATGGTAGTTTTTGCAGCGGGTAACTGCATCGTCGCGCCGCGCCCGGCGCAACCGCTTGCACACGAACGTGCGTGATCGTGCGCCGAGCACCCGGAGGGACACGAGAGCAGAGCGCGCGCGGCGGAACGCGAGCAGACTGAGCGCGTCGCGGCCGCCTGAAGTGCAAGCAACCACACGCATAGAGCAGTTGAACACGCAGGAAATGGTCGCCTACAAGCCGGCCGACAATTGCGTCGCTGCGTAGAGAGCGGCCGTGTAGTACCACCTCTGTCTAGTATATAGTCTCCTTTATATTCCGTTCCATATTCTGCCCTCAAATTTAACCAACAAATGCATGTTTTAAAAATTACATAATTGGAAACTATGTTCAAATACAAATTCAGCTATATAATCTTTGGCGACATGCATTCGTATTTTATTAGTTAAATCATACTTATAAACCAGGACGGTGGTATAGTAGGTAATTAAATCGCAAACGTTTTTTTATTAACCGTATGTGTACATGGCCTTTCATCCTCCTCTCGCACGTCTTGTCACCCCGCTGCCGCAGACGGCTTACAGCGCAAGATTGCATAGCGCGCGGGGGCATTCTTTTTGCCAAACGGTGGTGCCAATGAATCGACGGTGAGCCTGTTCCCGCGCAACCTCCCCACCCGACTCGGTGAAATCCCCCAAAATCCCAATGCTTACCGGCCTGCTATAAAAATCCTCACGGTCGGCAAGTCCTGCGTCGCATTTTCCCCTCCATCCCTGTAGCTTATCTCGTCTGCTTCTCCCACAATCGCCAATGGCACCGGTCCGTCGTTGTCGCTCAGCCACTCCACCGTCATCAGAGGACAACTCCAGCTAGGAGGCTACACCGCGGCGGTGGAGCAGTCCCCGACGTAGTGTAGTGCGCATGGCGTCCCTGTTGGGTGTGCGCGGAACACCCACCACACGCTCCGCCGCCGGTGCCCGTAGGCAGTTGTTGCCGGCCGCCGTTGCTGCCACACCACCGTCGAAAGCCCGGGCCATCGCCCCCTCCGTCGCCGTGGCCCGAAGGCAGGAGGTGGCCGTCGTGGCCGCCACCCCACCGCTGGCCACTATGGCCATCACCCGCTCCGCCACCGCGGCCCGAAGGCGGGAGGTGGTGGTCGTGGCCGCCACCCCGTAGTAGTATTTAGGGGCTATTTTGTTCAGTTTATCTGACTATAGATGTGGTGGAACTGTATAATGTACTTAAAATTAGCTAGTATATATAGTTGAACTAGCTATTTCAGTATGTGGTTGGCAACAATTGGGGAAAAGTTTGATCAGTTCAACTGTTGAGTTGAACTATTTGTATAAATTAAGAACGACTGCTTAATCTATGAATGAAATCTATGCTTAATTACTGAATTTTGACAAATAGCAGTGTTACAAGGATTGACAAATCTTACCAAATTGTTTGTACGTGGTTGTACACAGGTCATCCAAAACAACCGTTTGCGTTGAAGGGATGCACAAATCCTGCGCTGCTCTCACTTTGCATACGAGTGTTCTATCTAAAACGTTGGCGATCAAGAGCTGCAGAAATCCTGCTCGACACATTTTCTCTTGGCTTCCTGGGAAGTTGTTGGTTTGCATACGGGTGTTCTAACTAAAACGTTTGCGATGAGTGTTTTATATTTAAAAAGTGAATTAAACTGCGGCTTGGGCGCCATTAATGGAGAGGATGCGAGCAAGGCAGGCGGCCATGGAAGTCAAAGGGCTCGCTTCCGAGTGAGCCTGCGCAGCGTACAGCTCGCACGCTTCTTGGTGAGCATGCGCACTCGAGGATAGCTTGCATGCCTCTCGGCCAGCCTGCGCACCGGACGGCGCTCGCACGCCTCCCATTCAGTCAAGGTCAAGCAGTTGTCCGCGCGGCACCTCCTACAGCCATTAAAACCAAGACACGTGGCATCACGTGAATGGTTAACAGAATTTTGGATTTACTAGGATTTAATAACCAGGCATCTCAATGTTTTGCCAGCAATCAACGGTGCCCTGGTGTTTGAAATTCATTCTCATTTCCCGCATGGGACCTAAGCATGCACCCAAGGACACAATTTGATTTCTCAACCAATTTATATGCACTGGAGCATGTGCATGTAGTTCAAATTTGAATCATGCACATAAATGCATTGAAAACTCAGTTAATGCATAAAAATGTCCAAACGAACCCCGAAAAATCACAAAAATTCACACAACACTCGTATTGTTCTATGTTGACACTAGGAAAAAAATTGAAATCGAGAAGAGGCAATGGATATCGTTTCGTCCAGAAAGGTGAAACGTTCCCTACCAAAACCATCACACTTGTTGTGTGAGAAGCTCTGGTTTGTGAGAAGCTTATACCCAAACCTGCCCCAAGTGGGACAAAAATTTTAGCACGACATCTTGATGCCTCTCCATGATAGCATGCCAAGTTTCATGAATTTCAGACAAGTTTTTGATTTACTAGAATTTAAAAACCAGGCATCTCAATGTTTTGCCGGCAATCAACGGTGCCCTGTTGTTTGAAATTCATTCTCATTTCTTGCATGGGACCTAAGCATGCACCCAAGGACACAAATTTGATTTTTTGACCAATTTATATGCACTGGAGCATGTGCATGCAGTTCAATTTTGAATTGTTCACCTAAAATGGCTAGAAATCCAATTCGATGTACTAAATCTTCAAAGGAACCCTGAATAATTCCAATTCTTTTACGACACACATATAGTTGCATGTTCACTCTAGATAAAATGTCTAGCAATTCAAACACCGTCCATTGCCGCGGTGACCCCATTATGTAATTCAAATCAAGATGAAAAATCAAGTAGATCGCACACAGTTTATTATCAGCAACCGTGTGAGATGCAGCACAAAATATCCTAGAGCACCGACGGTGTATAGTACGCCTATGGCTTGCGCGAGAAGGTGCGTCGGCTACAGTCCACAGCCAGTGTCTCAAGCACACTAGCTTGCTCCCCAAATATCATTTCACTGTTCAATCGTCACCGGTGAAAGATGGGCACGTGGACCCGCGTCGTGAGGGCAACTTCGATGGCCCACTCTGGCGAGAGCGCGGCCGCAGCCGCCATGCGCGTGCTAACAAGGTGCATGAGCGCGGCCGCAATCTGCGACCGGGCGGCAAAGGCAGCCCAAATGGCCGTTGTTGCTTCTCAGGTGGCGGCAACAACATCTGCCTCGGGGATAGCAACTGGCGAGAGCGGCACAGCAGCAGTCCGTTCCGCAGCGGCGGCCTTAACCCTAATGGAGGCCGCCCACACCCAGCTCCTGGCAGTCACCACACAAATCGAACGAAGCTTCTCTGATAACAGTCGGCAACCCACGACCGAAGAGCTGGCAATTGCTGAGAGAGTTCGAGCAGCCGTCCGTTCCTCCGCCGCATACCTAGCAACGACGGAGCCCGTCCAAGCCCAAATCACGTCCGCCCACGCCTAGCTCGTGGCGGCCTTTTCCAAAGAGATGGCGGACGCGAATGGTGAGATGCTTGCTGAGTATGGTGCAACGGATGCCATGGAACCCTTTCCCAGGAGACCGTCGGGCGCGAGCTGGACATGGAGGCGGCGGGGAAGATCGACGAGCACCAGCCATAGTAGTACTCTTTGTTTTGTTTAATTAAGAACGTCAGTCTTTAATTTGTTAGAGTAATGTTTAGGTCAGCTAGCTCTGTTTAATTGTTGAACTTGCTTGATTAAGAAGTGTGGGTGTGATGTAGTCTCATTTGTGTACCCAAATTATGCAATGACGTGGATGACCACTGTAACCATGGAAATTCGAACCAAAACTTTTGACGTTCAAACTTATCACACACGAATCGTTTGTGATGTCCACATATCGTACACAGTTCTGAATAAGGGACCGTGTGTGATGACACTTTGCGCGCCAGTTTTTTTGCTGAAGCGATTCCAAATTTTCGGCTTCCGCGGAAATATCTAACTCCCTACCCCTCCCCCTACCAAAAACACATTTCCCCTCTTTCCGCCTTCCTTTCCAAGTTGAAACCTTCACTCCTTGCTTGCAGTGTCGCCTCCTCGTCGGCGACCCTCCTTCACACTGCTCGGCCTCCTCTGTCTAGGCAGGTAATCCACACCCGACCCCCATCCTCCTCCTCCTTCCACATACCACATGCCCCGACCGCCGGCACGAGCGCGACACCTTCCACCCAAATCACCGACCCCTCCACCAAATAAGCGCCGGCCTAAGCCATGGTGCATGCAGTATAGGCAGGACCTCAAGGAGCATTTGGCAGTGGAGAAGCAAATCGCGGCCGCACGCGCGGATGAGGTCGTGATGGCTGTCATTCATGAAGACCTCCAGATCTTGAAGGAGCACCTTGCCATTTGCTAGCTGCGCCGGTTAAGCATGCTCGGTTTACCCGTTGCGTGTGCTGCTCCTGCCTTTCCTTCACAAATTCTAGTGAATTGTGCTATCTAATTTTACCATGCAATATGTTGCTCTAGTGTATATGTTCTATATGTCGTGTAGTGTGGTGCTCACTTATTAACTGTTTTGTAATTAGTTGTCATCTTCAGTTAACTGTTTGGTTCAATTCTGCAAATGTGATGTTCAATTCTTCGGGCTGCAATTTTGTATTGTCTTCTGTGTGAGAAATAAATTGAATTTATCTTTACAAAATTGTGGGTGCATTCTGTTATTGTATACCATGTGAGGAATGAATTGAATTTGGCTATAGTAAATACATGAGAAACAAATACAATTGCTACAATTGGTTGTAGTTAACTTTTTGGTTAACTGTCTGATCTTCTATTAGGAGTATGTTATATTGTGCAATGTGGTGCTCAGTTAATGCTTGGTTCATTTGTTGTGGTGTTTAGTAAACTGATTGGTTCAATTCTGCAATGCAATGTCCGATTGTCGTGCGTAGAATTTTGTATTGTGGTGCATGTGAGGAATAAATCAAATTTGGCTGCACTTAATACATGAGAAACATATACAAGTGCTATATTTCCTAGTTCTTAATCATTCTTGGTTTGGGTAAATGGATTTTCCGTGTTGCTTGAATTAAGCTGATGAATCTGCAATGTGCTTATTTTTCATCAACATATTTTACTGATAGCATGCGAACCCTTACTTGATGACTAACTACCTTATATGTGTTGCATGGAAACAATGAGAAGCACTGAGGTTTACAATCAAGGTTAGCACATGCATGGTCCATTGTCTAATAGCACATTATTGTGCAATTGTAGGAACCATTCTAATATTTAGGTTTTTAACAATTTGGTCTTGCACATGTAGGTCCTGCTGTCAGAGGTTTTGACCCACTATTCGACCCTTTTTGCATATGGGGAAATGAGTTGTCCATGAATATCAATCAAATCAAGAAACTCAGAAAGATTGTTAGGATAAAGAAATTAGCGACAAAAAACAACAAGATCTTTGTCTGCACAATGAAGAAGACATCAGTTCACTGCAAGATGGTGCTAACTATTATACCTTGCCTTTTTTTATTCCTTTGCCCTATTTTCAATATAGAGAAGATATTTATGCACATCCTTGTTTTCAGGCCTTTCCAAAGCAGTTCACTGATGATTACCTCTCAAACCACCTCTATGGTCAAGAGGCGAGGAAGGTTTTCATACAACACCCACGGTTCAATATTGAAGTGTTCCTGAAGAGGATGAAGGACGGATAATCAATCATCCATAGGCACTGGCCTAAAGTTGCAAAGACCTTCAACATGGATGAAGGTTCAATATCCGCCTTCCACTTCAGCAGTTTTCTAGATGAGATGCATCTGTCTATATACCGTCTATGATGCTAATTTCGAAAGGTTCTACATGTTGCATGTGGAACTTGATGCTGGTGCAGTTGTGTAATGGGGTAGCTGAGTGTTGAAGCTATATCATGTTGTACTCTGATGTATTTCAATTATGAAATTCTGCTTCCTTAATATGGAAATGAAATATATTGTGTGCTTAATATGAAATGTCAATTAGATTAATAAATGGATTATGAATAATCAGATAATTAGCCTGCTAATGATGAATTTACCTACTAATTGGGTTTTGCTATTGCAAACGGTTGTTGAAATAATACCGTGGGCGATGACCTCAGGCAACGCACACAGTTTCTAGGAATAAACCGTGTTGGATCAATAAACAATCACACACGACTTTCTCTTGAAAACTGTTTGCGTTAGGCCACCTTGCACAAACGTTTACCACATGAAAACTGTGTGTGATGGACAGCCTTTGCCACATAGTTTCTTCTATGGACAGTGTGTGATACATTCAATAATGCAAACGATTTAACAGAAAAAATTGTGTGCGATGTACCTGTGAACAAAAACGTTTTCCTTGGAGCGACTGTGTGGGATGTGCATACGAACGGAAAGGTTTAGCAGGGACTGACTGCGTGGGGTGTACTTGCGACCGGAAACAATTTCGACGTATAATTGTATTTTTTTAGCTCTACTTTACGTATTTCCGTATTTGAGCGCTCGTCGGTCGCACACAACCTCATTTTGCCGAACGTGTGTGCCAGGAGGGCATATCCTCGACGGTTTCTGGGTCGTGTGGGAAGGACCCTCCTATTGCCCACACTCACTTGGCGATGGTTCCAAATGCCGTCGCGGAAAGGGTTAAAACCCGTTTGTTTAGGACCGCCGCGCACCAGTGAAAAGTCCTGTGTGAACTTAATAGATGACAGTTTTTAATACAGAACTGCATCTGATTAATAACCCGCACACTCACCTTCCAAACCTCGAGATGCGAAATACAGTGCCAATCGTGTGGGGCCCGGTTGTCTTGCCAGATCTTTACATTTTTCTTTTTTGAACACCAGATATTTACATCGTCTGATCATTTTTTAATTTTTTGGAATTTAAATGCCATGGCACTCCATGCATGTGTCCAAGCTGTGACACCAATATGTTTGAAAATTGCACATGGAATTAACTTGCACATAAATACATAAATGTGATTTTTCAAACCGTTATGGTTAGCCGTTGCATGTAGATGTAGTTCAAATTTGGATACGGTCATTAAATGGCTAGAAAATTAGTTAAATGTCTTTAAAAGGTCAAATAACCCCTAAAATTTTCCAAATTTAGACTTGACAGTTGTATTAGTGCATGTTAACTGTAGATTTTTTTGAAGGCCATAAGAGGAAGCTATCGTCGATTTGTCATCAAACATGCATTATTCCGTCTCGGAACCATGAGCCTTCTAGTGAGTTGCTCCGGTTTCTGAGGGGTGTGTGTCCAAATTTTCATCAAATATGCCATTTTTTACCACATCATCTTGGTGGCATGACATTACGTCAAACAAGGTTTCATGTGTTTCTGATCATTTTTTAATTTTTTGGAATTTACATGCCATGGCACTCCATGCATGTGTCCAGGCCGTGACACCAATATGTTTGAAATATCCTTCCAATTTGCTGCACATGGAATTAACTCGCACACATATGAATTTTCAAACCGAAATGGTTATCCGTTGCATTTAGATGTAGTTCAAATTTGAATTACGGTCATTAAATTGCTAGAAAATCACTTCAAATGATTTTAAAAGGTCAAATGACCCCCGGAATTTCCAAACTTTCACATGACAATTGTATTAGTGCACGTTAACTGTAGAAATTTCTTAAAGGCCAGAAGAGGAAGACATCGCCCGTTCGTCATCAAACATGCATTGTTCCCTCTCGGAACCACGAGCCTTCTAGTGAGTTTCTCAGGTTTGTGAGGGGTGTGTGTCCAAACATTTTTCAAATATGCCAAAAAAAATAGCACATCATCTTGGTGGCATGACATTACATCAAGCAAGGCTTCATGTGTTTCTGATCTTGTTTTATTTTGTTGGAATTTAAATGACAAGGCACTCCATGCATGTGTCGAGGTCCTGACACCAATATGTTCAAATTCCTTCCAATTTACTTCACATGGAATTAACTCGCACACAAGTACACAAATATGATTTTTCAAACTGTTATGGTTAGCTGTTGCATGTAGATGTAGTTCAAATTTGAATTACGGTCATTAAATGGCTAGAAAATCACTTAAATGTCTTTAAAAGGTCAAATGACCCCTGGAATTTTCCAAATTTTCAATCACAGTTGTATTAGTGCATGTTAAGTATAGAAAAAATTTGAAGTCCGTAAGAGGAAGCTATCGCCCGTTCGTCATCAAACATGCATTGTTCCCTCTCGGAACCACGAGCCTTCTAGTGAGTTGCTCCGATATGTGAGGGATGTGTGTCCAAACTTTCGTCAAACATGCCAATTTTTTACCACATCATCTTGGTGGCATGACATTACATCAAGCAAGGGTTTCGTGTGTTTCTGATATTTTTTAATTTTTTGGAATTTAAATGCCATGGCACTCCATGCAGTGTCTAGGCTATGACACCAATACGTTTGAAAATTCCTTCCAATTTACTGCACATGGAATCGACTCGCACACAAGTACTCAATTATGATTTTTCAAACCGTTATCGTTAGCTTTTGCATGTACATGTAGTTCAAATTTGAATTACGGTCATTAAATGGCTAGAAAATCACTTAAATGTTTTTAAAAGGTCAAATGACCCCTGGGATTTTCCAAATTTTCAAATGACAGTTGTATTAGTGCATGTTAACTGTAGAAATTTTTTGAAGGCCACAAGAGGAAGCTATCGCCTGTACGTCATCAAACATGCATTGTTCCCTCTCGGAACCACGAGCCTTCTAGTGAGTTGCTTCGATTTGTGAGGAGTGCGTGTCCAAACTTTCGTCAAACATGCGAAACTTTTTACCACATCATCTTGGTGGCATGACATTACATAAAGCAAGGTTTCATGTGTTTCTGATCTTTTTTTAGTTTTTTGGAATTTAAATGCCATGGCACTCAATGCTTTGTGTCATAGCCGTGAGACCAATATATTTGAAAATTCCTTCCAATTTACTGCACGTGAAATTAACTCACACACAAGTACACAAATATGAATTTTCAAACCGTTATGGTTAGCTGTTGCATGTACATGTAGTTCAAATTTGAATTACGGTCATTAAATGGCTACAAAATCACTTAAATGTCTTAAAAGGTCAAATGACCCCCTGAAATTTTCCAAATTTTGACATGATAGTTGTATTAGTACTACAAATTTTCTCGTACATTTAAAACACCATATGTTGCTACTTTACTCTAAATTCGTCTTTCACAACTAATAAAAAATATCAACAACAGCACACACAGTTTTATTATAGGAACCGTTTGCGATGAAAATGCGTGGGTCTATTTGAGTCTTCCTCCTTAAGCTTCGCCGGCTTCGTCTACTCCAGTGCCGGCAAGCCTCGAATCCACAAATCCCTAGCCCCATTTCTGCAACCCCTTCTTGCAAAGATGACGTCGTGGAAATGCTTCGTGAGGGCCCGTACGATGGCCATGTCCTCCCCGAGCGCCACCGCCTACGCCGAGAGTGCCGCCGCATACGCATTGAGCGCGGCCACATCCGCCGAGAGGGCGTCTGCGGCAGCTGATAGGGAAGCTACAGCAGCCGAGAAGGCCGCAGCAGCTGCTGCGACGATGGTTGCAAACGCCGAGAGCGCTCGAGCTACCGTTCATGCCACCGATGTTGCCCTGGCCTGAGTCGAGGCCATCCACGCCAAGATCGAGGATGCACACGCCAAGATATTTCATGCCACCTCGGAGTCCAGCATGCAACCCACGTCCAAAAAGGCGGCGGTGGTCATGGAGCACCTCCTTCCTCATGAGATCGCCAAGCGGGAGCTGGAGATGCAGGAGGCAGTGGAGATTGAGGAGCGCCGGGAGGAGGAGTTGCGTGTGGTTGAGGTCGAGGTAGAGAAGAGTCTATCCGTCGAGTAATCGATGGTGGAGTACCAACACGAACCCTGGTGCAGCCACTACTATGAGTACTACAACCTTGAGGTCGACACCGAGAACAAGGACGAGGACGCGGTCGACTTTCGGAGGGGGGACGTGGAGTCCACCAACGGCGGCATGTCGCCAGGACAAGTCATCGACGTCTCATCTCACACCGGCGTTGCATAGGCCGGCACGGTGGCGGCTTTGTTATAATTATGCGTACTTAGGCTTATTTTTAATGTTGGTCTTTTGTTAGAGCAATGTTTAGGTCAACTGGCTCTGTTTAATTACTAAAATTGCCCGATTCGGTAAGCGTGGTATGTGTGTTGTACGCTCTTTTCTGTGCCCAAATTAGCAAGCGATGTTAAATTATGCAATGACGTGGATGAGGACAGCACCCAGGGAAATTTCCACCAAAATTTGAATCATCAAACTCATCCCATCGTTCAAGGTGAATAGTGTCCGGCGGCACCGCGCGCAAAGTTTCCCTCCACATTTTGAAATTTTTGGCCTACCACCGAAATATCTACCCCTTCTCCACTCCCTTTTCTCTCCGTCCACAAGTCACATTTCCCCTATTTCCTTCTTCCTTCGTTCCTAAGCTATAGCCGCTTCCTCGCTTTCTTCCTCGCTTTCGTCGTCTCGCATCCTACCGTCAGGGTCGCCATGGTATTCTTCAATGACCTCTCCAGTAGTTTCTCCTCCTCCACGAATTTTTCACCACCCGGATATGCCTCTCTTCTCTATCTCGAGTTATGACTTGGAATGAAGGATTTTAATCCGGCGGTCGATTTGAGTCATTTCTTCCTCTTGTAGCTCCCTAGGACCATCAGTTGCAACGAATGAAGTGGGGTGGCTGAAGATCTGTCTGCTCATTGTCACCATCAATCTCCATGCGTGAAGTTAGTTGCGTTTAAATCTATGGACAGTGGGAGGACGTTTCTGGCATGTGCAGAGAAGTTTAGCCCCACTTTCGTTGTTACAAATCATTTGTTAGATGTGATTTAGACACTGTCATTGTGCTATCTTATTCTGGATGTTAAGACAGTGTCACAGTTTGTACCTAGTATCTAAAAATGTTGCCATCTCATCAGCGGTGCCATTAGAAAATTATTTGACACTGCTTCAACAGTTTGTGCGGCCAGCTTTGGTCCACACATCCGAGCAGCCAAGCAGTAAAATACTGAATCTTTATGGCACGAAGGAACTGGGCATCAGAGCAACTAGGTGCTCCGGAGTCCGGTTCCCAGATTTTTTTTTCGCTACATCCGCTCGCCTGTGTAGGGCACCGATGCCAAATGTAGCAACAGTTGTCTTGACACCGGTTTTGGCATACATAGTGGACGGCCTTAGTGCTATTAGTTCTATCTTACTAAATTTGTGCATGTACACACATGTTAGTATCAATTTGATGTCATCCAAACACTATCGTTATGTTGTTGCAGTTATATTTAGCTTCCTCATAAAATGTTCAATTTGTTATTTATAGTACATGACTAAGAACTTGTAGCGTTGTTGTAGTTAATTATAGTTTCTGATGTTTCAGAATTTGGTTGTTGTCTCAATAGTAATTAATTCATTTACACATTGATATTTTTTAGAAGATATGTCATAATTAACCCGTTTCTTCAGTTTTTCAAAATATGTATTTGGTGATTTTCTATGTTGCTAAAAATCCATTTCCCCTACAATTGTTACTGATCTAGTTTTAAATATTATAGGATGAACGTAAGTGTTCTTACCTGGAGTGGGCTGATCAAGAGTGGCCACAGTCTTTGAAGATGTGCCTAGCAAAGCTCTTGAGGATGTATGAGGAAGAGCACAGAGGTAGGCTTAGAGAAAGTGTTGTCAACGCTGAAGAATATTTCAAGATGCGGGAAAAAGAGGAAGATGGAGAATGAGCTCAAATTTTTTAAATTAGACTTTGCTAAGATGGTGTTGGCAAAGGAGGAGGCACTTTCCTAGTTGGTCAGTGCAAAACAGGTTCTTACTGAACTGAAAGCATATGTGGATAAGACGAGCCTAGATGATCTCGATTAGGTAAATGAATATATTGTTCTAATATTGTTCTTATGAAGGTGAACTAGCTATATACTGTATTGTGCTATTTTCAGATAGCTATCGTACTGCGATGTTAAAATATATTTATGTGCCTGATATGAAATTGGTAAACAGTTGTTCGACATGAAATGTGAATTTATGTAATACTAGAATTATTAATTGTAAACTAATAAACCTCCTAAATGGGTCATGGAACTTTGCAAATGGTTCTAGCAGTAAAAGCGGTTGTGATGGATAGCCCAATGCCATGCAATTTTCTTCATCAAATCGTGTGTGATGTAGTTGAATAAAAGCAAACGGTTATCCAAGGCAGAGCATGCATGATAGTTACACCTATCACACATGAGGCTATACTTAAAACTGTGTGGGATGTACGTACGAACGGAAATGTTTTCCCTGGATCGATTGTGTGGGATATACATATGAACAGAAATGTACTTCTTGGATTGACTGTGTGGGATGTACATAAGAACGGAAACGTATTCCTTGGATTAACTATGTGGAATATACATAACAAACGGATACGTTTGTCTGGGGCAGACTGTGTGGGGCGTACTTATGACCGGAACCGATTGGGCATGTATAACCGTATTTGATCACTCGCCCATCGCACTTGATCTCATTTTGCCCAGCGTGTGTGACCGGAGGGCATATCCCCGTTGGTTTCTGGGTCGTGTGGGAAGGACTCCCCCTATCGCAGTCACTCACTTGGTGACGGTTCAAAATGTCATTTCAAAAAGGGGTTACAAACCGTTTGTATAGCACCTCGATGTACGAGTGTCACTCAAAACTTGAAAACTTCAACCACAAAACTCAACGGAAATCGCGTGAGATCCGTTACTATAATAGACAAATCATAAACTTTAGGTACTTTATGAACCCATTCATATTTTATTATTGCATAATACCTGATGTATTCTAACTTCTCCATGACTTATACCTCCAATATAATCCATAACATCATTAAAACAACAAAACTATGTAACAAAATAGAATTTGTCTATAACAGGACAGTCTGTAATGATCTGAACAAACACTATACTTATGTAACTCCAAAAACCTTAAAAGTTAGGACAATGTGGGCAATTTTTCTATCAATCGTGTGTAAAAATTTCAGAATTTCATCACATTCCAATGAATTATAGTAATTCCAGCACTAGGCGCAAAAGTTTATGTTTTTTCCGCAGAATCAAGTCAACTACTCCCTTCGTTCCTAAATATTTGTCTTTTAGGATTTCAAATGAAGTACCACATACGGATGTATATAGACATATTTTAGGGTGTAGATTCACTCATTTTCCTCTGTATGTAGTCACTTATTGAAATCTCTAGAAAGACAAATATTTAGGAACGGAGGGAGTATCAACCAAATCATCCCAAAGGCTTTATTTTGCACAAACACTAATTGAAACACAAAAACGCAATCATAATAGTAGCAATAATTGTGTCAACATACAAAAACATAAAGTAAAAGCAAAAAATTTAAGATAACTATTGGGTTGCCTCCCAACAAGCCTATTTTATGCCCCTAGCTAGGCGTAAGTCATTGTTTCAAGTATTGTACTAAAAGTAAGGGAGGTCATCCATGTTCATCTCATACTCCCTTCTTTCAGCAGCAAGCTTCCTAAGAGGTAAGCAAAAATAATCAAAAGGGCTAAGTTTATTAGGATAGGAATCTATAAGATCAAGTTTAGGAGGAGGAGGTTCCTCCTATGGCCCTTTTAAGTGATGACTATTTCTTTGTTATACATGTTTCTTTGAATATGTTCATTTAGCCTTTTCTTAAGAATAAACCCCAACCCATTATTTTGTATAGAAAAATTATCATTATGTTCGGAAATTTTATCAAGTAAAACGGATGGGGGAACCTTTTTCCTAAGATTCTCATTGTAAGTAGCATAGTACAGAGATTGTAATCTCCTTATTTCCTCTTGGTTGTAAAGAATTTCTTCTATAGGAGGAAACCCACTATTTATATTGTAATAAGCAAATATTTCTCATGGGTCCTTCATGATATGGCCAAATTCATAAGCTAGGAATATAGTAACCATGCATTTAACAGAAAGATCATGAATGTTTGAAAATTCTAGAACTATCCTTTGTATAGCAGGATGCATATACACAAATTGTCTTTCAAATTCAACTATAAGCAAAGATATGGCATATTAAAGACTAGAATTTTTATTAAGAATTGATCCTCCTATGATAGGTAACGTGCCGGCACAAGTAAAGAAATCCTGAATAATGCCTTTTCCACTAATATTACCACTACCTATACGAAGTTTTTTAGTGTGCATGATAGTGGGTTATTCTTTATCAGGATCATCATTGGCAAGATTATTTAAGTTTTATTTAGCAACTTCATCAAAACTTCTTTTGAAATTTTCATTTTCCATAAGTAAACCTTGATGATCAAAAGGTTCCGCACTAGTGGCGGGAACATCACTAACTTTTTCAAACTCAAACATGATAGCAACTTCAAGCAAAGCAAAATATTTTTATTTTTTATTTTTTATGAGAAGTGGAAGGAGATGAAAAAGAGAGGCAAATAAAAAGTAGAGCAAGTAGATGATAGTTTGTATGTGGGAACCTGATAAGAATTTGATGATGTCTCCCTGGCAACTGCACCAGAAATTCTTCCTGCTACTTGTAAACTACGTTGGGATTTCCCCAAAGAGGAGGGGTGAATCAGTACGGTAGAGATAAGTATTTCCCTAAGTGAGAAACAAGGTACCAAGGTTATCGAACCAATAGGAGAACCACGTGAATTCCTGTCCTCGGTACCTACACACACAAAAGCAAATACTTGCACCCAATGCGGGCAAGAGGGTTGTCAATCCCCTTGAACTCGTTACTTGCTAGGATTAATTTTGATAGTGATAGGTAGATAAATAGAGTGCAAACAAAATAAAAGTAAATAAATTGCAGCAAGGGATTTTGGTTTTAAGAATATGGTAAAGGTAGACCCGGGGCCATAGTTTCCATTAGAGACTTCTCTCTCGAACACATAGCATACGGTGGGTAAACAAATTACTGCTGGGCAATTGATAGAAAAGTGCATAGTTATGATGTATTCATGGCAACGATCATGTATATAGGCATCACATCTGTGACAAGTATACCTACTCCTATCTGCATCTACTACTATTACTCCACCAATCGACCGCTATCCAGTATGCATCTATGGTATTAAGTTCATGACATACAGAGTGACGCTTTAAGCAAGATGACATGATGTAGACAAAGTAAACCCAATCAATATGAATAAACCCTGTCGTTTTACCCTTAATGTCAACAACACTATATGTGCCTCGCTACCCCTACTGTCACTGGGTGAGAACACTGCAAGATTGAACCCATTACAAAGCACCTCTCCCTCTGAAGATAAATCAATCTAGTTGGCCAAACCAAATGAATGGATTAGAGAGAAATACAAATCTATAACAATCATGCATAATAAAGTCTTAAAAAGACTCAATTACTTTCAATGAATAATCTAATCATAAACCCACAATTCATCGGATCCCAACAAACACACCACAAAAGAAGATTACATCGGATACAGCTCCAAGAAGATCGAGGAGAACATTGTATTGAAGATCAAAGAGAGAGAATAACCCATGTAGATACTAGGTATGGACCTGTAGGTCTGTGGTAAACTACTCATGCATCATTGGAAGACAACAAGGATGGTGTAGAAGCCCTCCGTGATCGATACCCCCTCCGACAGAGTACCGAAAAAGGCCTCTAGATGGGATCACGGAAGCACATACGCTTGCGGCAGTGGAAAAAGTGTTTCAGGTGGCTCTCTGGGTGTTTCCCAATATTTGAGAATTTATAGAAGTGGAATTAGGTCAGACGGAGCCACATGGCACCCACAAGGTAACAGGGCATGGTCTGAAGGAAATGTGCCCTAGAGGCAATAATAAAGTTGTTATTTTATATTTCCTTATATCATGATAAATGTTTATTATTCATGCTAGAATTGTATTAACTGGAAACTTGATACATGTGTGGATACATAGACAAAACACAGTGTACAGGTAAGCCTCTACTAGACTAGCTCGTTTATCAAAGATGGTTTAAGTTTCCTAACCATAGACATGTGTTGTCATTTGATGAACGGGATCACATAATTAGGAGAATCATGTGATGGACAGGACCCATCCGTTAGCTTAGCATTACGATCGTTCAATTTTATTGCTATTGCTTTCTTCATGTCAAATACATATTCCTTCGACTATGAGATTATGCAACTCCCGGATACCGGAGGAATACCTTGTGAGTTATCAAACGTCACAACATAACTAGGTGATTATAAGTATGCTCTAAAGGTATCTCCGAAGGTGTTTGTTGGGTTGGCATAGATCGAGATTAGGATTTGTCACTCCGAGTATCAGAGAGGTATCTCTGTGCCCTCTCGGTAATACACATCATAATAAGCCTTGCAAGCAATGTGACTAATGAGTTAGTTACGGGATGATGTATTATGGAACAAGTAAAGAGACTTGCCGGTAACGAGATTGAACTAGGTGTGAAGATACCGACAATCGAATCTCGAGAAAGTAACATACCGATGATAAAGGGAATAACGTATGTTGTCATTACGGTACGACCGATAAAGATCTTCGAAGAATATGAGCATCCAGGTTCTGCTATTGGTTATTGACCAGAAAGGTGTCTCGGTCATGTCTACATAGTTCTCGAACCCGTAGGGTCCGCACGCTTAACGTTTGATGATGATTTTGTATTATATGAGTTATGTGATTTGGTGACTGAATGTTATTCGGAGTCTCGGATGAGGTCACGAACATGACGAGGAGTCTCAAAATGGTCGAGAGATAAAGATTCATATATAGGATGATGATATTCATACACCAAAGTGTTATGGGGGTACCGGGTACATATTGGGTCATCGGAAGGGGTTTCGGGCATCCCCCGGCAACTACATGGGCCTAATGGGCCAAGAAGGGGACAGACCAGCCCCTAGGGGGCTAGTGCACCCCATGTAATCCAAGTAAGGGGAAGGAAAGAGGGGAAGAGAGAAAGGAAGCGGAGCAATTCGGCCTCCCCCTTCCTTCTCTCCTCCTTCCTCCCCCCTCCAGATGGATATGGAAGGGGGGAGGCCGAATAGGGAGGCGCCCAAGTAGGATTCCTCCTACTTGGGGCACCCCCTTGGATGCCTCTCCTCCCCTCCAACCTATATATATGAGGGGGGCACCGCTAGAACATACATCAACAGTTGTTAGCCGTGTGCGGCGCCCCCCTCCACAGTTTACGCCTTCGGTCATATTCATGTAGTGCTTAGGAGAAGCCCTGTGCGGATCACTTCACCATCACTATCACAATGCCGTCGTGCTGACGAAACTCTCCCTCGACACTTTGCTGGATCAAGAGTTCAAGGGATGTCATCGAGCTGAACATGCGCAGAACCCGAAGGTGCCGGACGTTCGGTGCTTGATCGGTCGGAACGAGAGGAAGTTCGACTACATCAACCGCGTTGTCAAACGCTTCCGCTTTCAGTCTATGAGGGTACGTGGACACACTCCCCCCTCTTGTTGCTATGCATCTCCTAGATAGATCTTGCGTGAGCGTATGAATTTTTTTGAAATTGCATGCTACGTTCCCAACAATGGCATCTGAGCCAGGTCTATGCGTAGATGATATGCACGAGTGGAACACAAAGAGTTGTGGGTGGTGATCGTCATACTGCTTACCACCAATGCCTTATTTTGATTTGGCGGTATTGTTGGATGAAGCAGACCGGACCAATCTTACATGACCACGTTCATGAGACCGGTTCCATCGACAGACATGCAACTAGTTTTGCATAAAGGTGACTGGCGGGTGTCTATTTCTCCAACTTTAGTTGAATCGAATTTGACTATGGTCGGTCCTTATTGAAGGTTAAAAGAGCAAACTTGATAAATCACCGTTATGGTTTTTATGCGTAGGTAAGAACGGTTCTTGCTAGAATCCCGTAGCAGCCATGTAAAACTTGCAACAATGAAGTAGAGGATGTCTAACTTGTTTTTGCAGGGCATGTTGTGATGTGATATGGTCAAGACATGATGTGATATACGTTATTGTATGAGATGATCATGTTTTGTAAAAGTTATCGGCAACTGGCAGGAGCCTTATGGTTGTCGCTTTATTGTATGAAATGCAAACGCCATGTAATTGCTTTACTTTATCACTATGCATTAGCGATAGTTGTACAAGCAATAGTTGGCGAGACGACCACGACACTACGATGGAGATCAAGGTGTCAAGCCAGTGATGATGGAGATCATGAAAGTGCTTTGGAGATGATGGAGATCAAAGACACAAGATGATGATGGCCATATCATGTCACATATTTTGATTGCATGTGATGTTTATCTTTTATGCATCTTATTTTGCTTAGTACGGTGGTAGCCTTATAAGATGACCCCTTACTAAAATTTCAAGGTATAAGTGTTCTCCCTCAGTATGCAACATTGCGACAGTTCGTCCTGCTGAGACACCACGTGATGTTCGGGTGTGATAAGCTCTACATTCACATACAATGGGTGCAAGATAGTTTTGCACATGCAGAATACTCGGGTTAAACTTGACGATCCTAGCACATACAAACATGGCCTCGGAACACTGGAGACCGAAAGGTCGAACATGAATCATATAGTAGATATGATCAACGTAGAGATGTTCACCATTGAAAACTACTCCATCTCACGTGATGATCGGACATGGTTTAGTTGATATGGATCACGTGATCATTTAGATGACTCGAGGGATGTCTATCTAAGTGGGAGTTCTTAAGTAATATGATTAATTGAACTTCATGATGAACTTCGTGATGAACTATAATATGCAAGGGATGACGAAAACGCTTTCCAAGCTCTTCGTGATGCTGACATCAGCGAAGGTAGAAATCAAGAAATAGCATCAAGTGTTGATGGTTAACAGGACCACTAGTTTCAAGAAAAGGGCAAAGGAAAGGAAATGGAACTTCAAGAAGAATGACAAGCAAGTTGCCACTCCCATGAAGAAGCCCAAAGCTGAACCAAAGCCTGAAAGTGAGTGCTTCTACTACAAATGGACTGGTCACTGGAAGCGGAACTGCCCCAAGTATTTGGCGGATAAGAAGGATGGCAAAGTGAACACAGGTATATTTGATATACATGTTATTAATGTGTACTTTACTAGTGTTCATAGTAGCCCCTGGGTATTTGATATCGTTTCAGTTGCTAAGATTAGTAACTCGAAACAGGAGTTACAAAATGAACAGAAACTAGTTGAGGGCGAGGTAACAATGTGTGTTGGAAGTGATTCCAAGGTTGATAAGATCACCATCACATACGCCCTCTACCTTCGGGATTAGAATTGAACCTAAATAAATGTTATTTGGTGTTTGCGTTGAGCATTAATATGATTAGATCATGTTTATTGCAATACAGTTATTCATTTAAGTCAGAGAATAATTGTTGGTCTGTTTATATGAGTAAAACCTTCTAAGGTCATACACTCAATGTGAATGGTTTGTTGAATCTCGATCGTGGTGATACACATATTCATAATATTGATGCCAAAATATGCAAAGTTGATAATGATAGTGCAACATATTTGTGGCATTGCCGTTTAGGTCATATTGGTGTAAAGCGCATGAAGAAACTCCATGCGGATGGGCTTTTGGAATCACTTGATTATGAATCATTTGATACTTGTGAGCCATGCCTCATGGGCAAGATGACTAAAACTCCATTCTCCAGAATAACGGAGCGAGCTAATGACTTATTGGAAATCATACATGCCGATGTATGCGGTCCGATGAGTGTTGAGGCTCGCGGCAGGTATCGTTATTTTCTGACCTTCATAGATGATTTGAGCAGATATGGGTATATCTGCTTGACGAAACACAAGTCTGAAACATTTGAAAAGTTCAAAGAATTTCAGAGTGGAGAATCATCGTAACAAGAAAATAAAGTTTCTACGATCTGATCACAGAGGCGAATGTTTGAGTTACGAGTTTGGCCTTCATTTAAAACAATGTGGAATAGTTTCACAACTCACGCCACCTGGAACACCACACCATAATGGTCTGTCCGAACATCATAACCGTACTTTATTAGATATAGTGCGATCTATGATGTCTCTTACCAATTTACTGCTATCGTTTGGGGTTATGCATTAGAGATAGCTACATTCACGTTAAATAGGGCACTATCTAAATCCATTGAGATGACACCGTATGAACTGTGGTTTGGCAAGAAACCTAAGTTGTCGTTTCTTAAAGTTTTGGGTTGCGATGCTTATGTGAAAAAGCTTCAGCCTGATAAGCTCGAACCCAAATCAGAGAAGTGCATCTTCATAGGATACCCAAAATAAATTGTTGGGTACACCTTCTATCACAGATCCGAAGGTAAGATTTTTGTTGCTAAGAATGGATCCTTTCTAGAGAAGGAGTTTCTCTCAAAAGAGGTGAGTGGGAGGAAAGTAGAACTTGATGAGGTAATTATACCTTCTCTCGAATTGGAAACTATCTCATCACAGAAATCCATTCCCGTGATGCCTAGACCAAACTAGAGAGGAAGCTAATGATAATGATCATGAAACTTCAGATCGAGTTACTACCGAACCTCGTAGGTCAACCAGAACACGTTCCGCACCAGAATGGTACATTAATCCTGTTCTGGAAGTCATGTTACTAGACCATGACGAACCTATGAACTACATATGAGGAAGCGATGATGAGCCCAGATTCCGATAAATGGCTTGAGGCCATGAAATCTAAGATAGGATCCATGTATGAGAACAAAGTGTGGACATTGGTGGACTTGCTCGATGATCGGCAATCCATTGAGAATAAATGGACTTCAAGAGGAAGACAGACGCTGATGGTAGTGTTACTATCTACAAAGCTCGACTTGTCCCAAAAAGGTTTTTGACAAGTTCAAGGTGTTGACTACAATGAGATTTTCTCACTCGTAGCAATGCTTAAGTCTATCCGAATCATGTTAGCAATTGCCGCATTTTATGAAATCTGCCAAATGGATGTCAAAACTGCATTCCTTAATGGATTTCTTAAAGAAGAGTTGTATATGATGCAACCAAAAGGTTTTGTCGATCCTAAAGATGCTAACAAAGTGTGCAAACTCCAGCGATCCATCTATGGACTGGTACAAGCATCTCGGAGCTGGAATATATGCTTTGATAAGGTGATCAAAGCATATGGTTTTATACAGACTTATGGTGAAGCCTGTATTTACATGAAAGTGAGTGGGAGCTCTGTAGCATTTCTGATATTATATGTGGATGACATATTGTTGATCGGGAATGATATAATTTCTGGATAGCATAAAATGATACTTGAATAAGATTTTTTTTCAATAAAAGACCTCGGTGAAGTTGCTTACATATTGGGCATCAAGATCTATAGAGATAGATCAAGACGCCTGATAAAACTTTCGATGAGTACATACCTTGATAAGATTTTGAAGGAGTTCAAAATGGATCAGTCAAAGAAGGAGTTCTTGCCTGAATTGTAAGGTATGAAGTTGAATAAGACTCAAAAACCCGACCACGGCAGAAGATAGAGAGAGAATGAAAGTCATTCCCTATGCCTCAGCCATAGGTTCTATAAAGTATGCCATGTTGTATACCAAACCTATTGTGTACCTTGCCATGAGTTTGGCAAGGGAGTACAATAGTGATCTAGGAGTAGATCACTAGATATCGGTCAAAATTATCCTTAGAAGACTAAGGAAATATTTCTTGGTTATGGAGGTCATAAAGAGTTTGTCGTAAAGAGTTACATTGATGCAAGCTTTTACACCGATCCAGATGACTCCGAGTCTCAATCTGGATGCGTATTGAAAGTGGGAGAAATTAGCTAGAGTAGCTCCATGCAGAGCATTGTAGACATAGAAATTTGTGAAATACATACGGATCTGAATGTGGCAGACCCATTGACTAAACTTCTCTCACAAGCAAAACATGATCACACCTTAGTACTCTTTGGCTGTTAATCACATGGCAATGTGAACTAGATTATTGACTCTAGTAAACCCTTTGGGTGTTGGTCACATAGCGATGTGTACTATGGGTGTTAATCACATAAAGATGTGAACTATTGGTGTTAAATCACATGGCGATGTGAACTAGATTATTGACTCTAGTGCAAGTGGGAGACTGAAGGAAATATGCCCTAGAGGCAATAATAAAGTTGTTATTTTATATTTCCTTATATCATGATAAATGTTTATTATTCATGCTAGAATTGTATTAACCAGAAACTTGATATATGTGTGGATACATAGACAAAACACAGTGTCCCTAGTAAGCCTCTACTAGACTAGCTTGTTTAGAAAAGATGGTTAAGTTTCCTAACCATAGACATGTGTTGTAATTTGATGAACGGGATCACATCATTAGGAGAATGATGTGATGGACAAGACCCATCCGTTAGCTTAGCATTATGATCGTTCAGTTTTATTGCTATTGCTTTGTTCATGTCAAATACATATTCCTTCAACTATGAGATTATGCAACTCCCGGATACCGAAGGGATACCTTGTGTGCTATCAAACGTCACAATGTAACTAGGTGATTATAAAGATGCTCTACAGGTATCTCTGAAGGTGTTTGTTGGGTTGGCATAGATCAAGATTAGGATTTGTCACTCCGAGTATCGGAGAGGTATCTTTGGGCCCTCTCGGTAATACACATCATAATAAGCCTTGCAAGCAATGTGACTAATGAGTTATTTACGGGATGATGTATTATGGAATGAGTAAAGAGACTTTCCGGTAACGAGATTGAACTAGGTATGAAGATACCGACGATCGAATCTCAGGCAAGTAACATACCGATGACAAAGGGAATAACATATGTTGTCATTACGGTACGACTGATAAAGATCTTCGAAGAATATGTGGGAACCAATATGAGCATCTAGGTTCGGTTGTTGGTTATTGACTGGAGAGGTGTCTCGGTCATGTCTACATAGTTCTCAAACCCGTAGGGTCCGCATGCTTAACGTTCGATGATGATTTTGTATTATATGAGTTATGTGATTTGGTGATTTTTTGGAGTCCCGGATGAGATCATGGACATGACGAGGAGTCTAAATATGGTCCAGAGGTAAATATTCATATATAGGACGATGATATTCAGACACCAGAAGTGTTCTGGGGGTACCGGATACATATCGGGTCACCAGAAGGGGTTCCGGGCATCCCCCGGCAACTACATGGGCCAAGAAGGGGACAGACCAGCCCCTAGGGGGCTGGTGCGCCCCATGTAAGCCAAATAAGGGGTAAGGAAAGAGGGGAAGAGAGAAAGGAAGGGGAGTAATTCGGCCTCCCCCTTCCTTCTCTCCTCCCTCCTCCTTCCTTCACCCTCTGGATGGATATGGAAGGGGGGAGGCCGAATAGGGAGGTGCCCAAGTAGGATTCCTCCTACTAGGGGCGCCCCTTGGCTGCCTCTCCTCCCCCCCTAACCTATATATGAGGGGAGGCACCGCTAGAACACACATCAACAGTTGTTAGCCGTGTGCGGCGCCCCCTCCATAGTTTACGCCTCCGGTCATATTCACATAGTGCTTAGGCGAAGCCCTGCGCGGATCACTTCACTATCACCGTCACCACGCCATCGTGCTGACGAAACTCTTCCTCGACACTTTTCTATATCAAGAGTTCGAGGGACGTCATTGAGTTGAACGTGTGCAGAACTCGGAGGTGTCGTACGTTCGGTGCTTGATCGGTCGGAACGAAAAGAAGTTTGACTACATCAACCGCGTTGTAAAACGCTTCTGCTTTCGGTCTACGAGGGTACGTGGACACACTCTCCCCCTCGCATTGCTATGCATCTCCTAGATAGATCTTGCGTGAGCGTAGGAATTTTTTTGAAATTGCATGCTACGTTCCCAACATGGCCTACCCACCTGGGTGTGCCCTGTTGCCTTGCCATCTCCTCGATTCGCATTTGGTCTGCTCCCGAAGCTTCTAGGGTCTCTTTTGTCCAGAAAAAATCGTCAAAAACTTTCGTAGCATTTGGACTCCGTTTGGTACTGATTTTCTGGAGAACCAAAAACAACCAGGAAAAGCAACTGACACTAGGCACTGGGTTAATAGGTTAGTTCCCAAAAATTATATAAAATAGCATAAAAATGCATATGAAGCATCCAAGATTGATAATATAATAGCATGAAACAATCAAAAATTATAGATACGTTGGAGATGTATCAGTAATCTCGAAGATTTTCCATGAGACTAAGATTTCTCATGGGCTTCTCATATTCGATATCAAACTCTTCATCTTCATCATAATAGTCATGTTCAACATCATCGTCGTCGTCATCATGTATGTGATAATCACCTAGGGCAATGAATTCGTTAGATTTATGATCATGACAATGTGCAAGTTTATGAAGTCTAATAGCCTCCATTATGATGTTGCTAATGGTTCCAACACCACTTTTAGGACGCATGAGATCACGAAGCTCAAATAGGCATTCATCAAACTTAGGATGACTAGGCTTCATATTATGAAAGTCTATAGACTTATGAAGAATCTCATTAAGGTTCTTTAACGAGTAATTGGGAAAGCACATTTCTAAGTTTTTCCACAAGGTATAGGCGCATTCAAAGTTTTGCATACACACAAGCACATATTTAGGTAATCCACGAATCATAAGATTGACGGCTCTAAGATTACGAAGGATGTCGATTCCTCTTCATGAGATTAATGCAATGGATCAATAGGAGGCACATAAGGACTATGAATATACTTGCTCAAGATAAATTCATCAAAGATATCAAGAATTTCATTTTTCCAAGAGTTATAGTACTCTCCATCAAGAATGGGCACTCTACATCTAAGACTCCCCAAAGTAGACACGTCCATCTTCCTCCAATAGTGATTAAACCAAAGCAATGGAGACCAAAGCTCTGATAACAATTGTAGGATCAAGAAGATAAGTCTAGAGGGGGTGAATAGACTCCTAACCAACCAAAGGTGCGGTTTTTTGTTTTCTTGAGATTTTGGCACTAGTTAAGACTGTTGGAAATATGCCCTAGAGGCAATAATAAAATGGTTATTATTATATTTCTTTGTTCATGATAATTGTCTATTGTTCATGCTATAATTGTGTTATCCAGAAATCGTAATACATGTGTGAATACATAGACCACAACACATCCCTAGTGAGCCTCTAGTTGACTAGCTCGTTGATCAACAGATGGTCATGGTTTCCTGACTATGGACATTAGATGTCATTGATAACGGGATCACATCATTAGGAGAATGATGTGATGGACAAGACCCAATCCTAAACATAGCTCAAAGATCGAGTAGTTCGTTTGTTGTAGCTTTTCTGAATGTCAAGTGTCATTTCCTTAGACCATGAGATTGTGCAACTCCCGGACACCGTAGGAGTGCCTTGGGTGTGCCAAATGTCACAACGTAACTGGGTGACTATAAAGGTACATTACAGGTATCTCCGAAAGTGTCTGTTGGGTTGGCACGAATCGAGACTGGGATTTGTCACTCCGTATGACCGAGAGGTATCTCTGGGCCCACTCGGTAATGCATCATCATAATGAGCTCAATGTGATCAAGTGGTTGATCACGGGATCATGCATTACGGTACGAGCAAAGTGACTTGTCGGTAACGAGACTGAACAAGGTATTGGGATACCGACGATCGAGTCTCGGGCAAGTAACGTACCGATTGACAAAGGGAATTGTATACGGATTGATTGAATCCTCGACATCGTGGTTCATCCGATGAGATCATCATGGAGCATGTGGGAGCCAACATGGGTATCCAGATCCCGTTGTTGGTTATTGACCGGAGAGTCGTCTGGGTCATGTCTGCATGTCTCCTGAACCCGTAGGGTCTACACACTTAAGGTTCGGTGACGCTAGGGTTGTTAGGAAGACTTGTATGTGATTACCGAATGCTGCTCGGAGTCCCGGATGAGATCCCGGACGTCACAAGGAGTTTCTGAATGGTCCGGAGGTGAAGATTTATATGTAGGAAGTTGTCATACGGTCACCGGAAAGGTTCGGGGGCATATCGGTATTGTACCGGGGCCACCGGAGGGGTTTCGGGGGTCCACCGGGAGGGGCCATCTCTCTCGGAAGGCCTAATGGGCTGTAGAGGAAAGGGGAACCAGCCCTACATGGGCTGGCCGCATCCCCCCCCTTGGGCCCATGCGCCTAGGGTTGGGGGGGGAACCCTAAAGGGGGCGCCCCCCTTGCTTGGGGGGCAAGCCCCCTCCCCTTGGTCGTCGCCCCCCCTCTAGATCTCATCTAGAGGGGCTGGCCCCCTTCCTCCTTCCCCTATAAATAGAGGGGCAAGGGGAGGGCTGCACACAACATCAAAGGCGCAGCCCCTCCCCTCCCCTACACCTCTCCTCCTCCGTAAGAGCTTGGCGAAGCCCTGCCGGAGTACTGCAGCTTCACCACCACCATGCTGTCGTGCTGTTGTTGGAGCCCTCTTCCTCAACCTCTCCCTCCTCCTTGCTGGATCAAGTTGGAGGAGACGTCTTCCCAACCGTACGTGTGTTGAACGCGGAGGTGTTGTCCGTTCGGCGCTAGGATCTTCGGTGATTTGAATCACGTCGAGTACGACTCCATCAACCCCGTTCTCTTGAACGCTTCCACTCGTGATCTACAAGGGTATGTAGATGCACTCCTCTTTCCCTCGTTGCTAGATGACTCCATAGATTGATCTTGGTGATGCGTAGAAAATTTTAAAATTCTGCTACGTTCCCCAACAGTGGCATCATGAGCTAGGTCTATGCGTAGTTACTATGCACGAGTAGAACACAAAGTAGTTGTGGGCGTCGAAATTGTCAATTTGCTTGCCGTTACTAGTCTTGTCTTGATTCGACGACATCGTGGGATGAAGCGGCCCGGACCGACCTTACACGTACGCTTACGTGAGACTGGTTCCACCGATTGACATGCACTGGTTGCATAAGGTGGCTGGCGGGTATCTGTCTCTCCCACTTTAGTCAGATCGGACTCGATGAACAGGGTCCTTATGAAGGGTAAATAGAAATTGGCAATTCACGTTGTGGTTTTGGCGTAGGTAAGAAACGTTCTTGCTAGAAACCTATAGCAGCCACGTAAAAACTTGCAACAACAATTAGAGGACGTCTAACTTGTTTTTGCAGCAAGTGTTTTGTGATGTGATATGGCCAGAGGATGTGATGAATGATATATGTGATGTATGAGATGATCATGTTCTTGTAATAGGAATCACGACTTGCATGTCGATGAGTATGACAACCGGCAGGAGCCATAGGAGTTGTCTTTATTTATTTATGACCTGCGTGTCAACATAAACGTCATGTAATTACTTTACTTTATTGCTAAAAGCGTTAGCCATAGTAGTAGAAGTAATAGATGACGAGACAACTTCAAGAAGACACGATGATGGAGATCATGATGATGGAGATCATGGTGTCATGCCGGTGACAACGATGATCATGGAGCCCCGAAGATGGAGATCAAAAGGAGCAAATGATATTGGCCATATCATGTCACTATTTGATTGCATGTGATGTTTATCATGTTTTACATCTTATTTGCTTAGAACGACGGTAGCTTAAATAAGATGATCCCTCGTAATAATTTCATGAAAGTGTTCCCCCTAACTATGCACCTTTGCGAAGGTTCGTTGCTTCGAAGCACCACGTGATGATCGGGTGTGATAGATTCTAATGTTCGAATACAATGGGTGTAAGCCAGATTTACACACGCAATACACTTAGGTTAACTTGACGAGCCTAGCGTGTACAGACATGGCCTCGGAACACAAAAGACCGAAAGGTCGAGCATGAGTCGTATAGAAGATACGATCAACATCAAGATGTTCACTGATGTTGACTAGTCCGTCTCACGTGATGATCGGACACGGCCTAGTTAACTCGGATCATGTTATACTTAGATGAATAGAGGAATGTCTATCTGAGTGGGAGTTCATTGAATAATTTGATTAGATGAACTTAATTATCATGAACTTAGTCTAAAATCTTTACAATATGTCTTGTAGATCAAATGGCCCACGTTGTCCTCAACTTCAACGCGTTCCTAGAGAAAACCAAGCTGAAAGACGATGGAAGCAACTATACGGACTGGGTCCGGAACCTGAGGGTCATCCTCATAGCTGCCAAGAAAGATTATGTCCTAGAAGCACCGCTAGGTGACGCACCCATCCCACAGAACCAAGACGTTATGAACGCTTGGCAGTCACGTGCTGATGATTACTCCCTCGTTCAATGCAGCATGCTTTACAGCTTAGAACCGGGGCTCCAAAAGCGTTTTGAGAGACACGGAGCATATGAGATGTTCGAAGAGCTAAAAATGGTTTTTCAAGCTCATGCCCGGGTCGAGAGATATGAAGTCTCCGACAAGTTCTTCAGCTGTAAGATGGAGGAAAATAGTTCTGTCAGTGAGCACATACTCAAAATGTCTGGGTTGCATAACCGCTTGACTCAGCTGGGAGTTAATCTCCCGGATGACGTGGTCATTGACAGAATCCTTCAGTCGCTTCCACCGAGCTACAAGAGCTTTGTGATGAACTTCAATATGCAGGGGATGGAAAAGACCATTCCTGAGGTATATTCAATGATGAAATCAGCAGAGGTAGAAGTCAAAAAGGAACATCAAGTGTTGATGGTGAATAAAACCACTAAGTTTAAGAAAGGCAAGGGTAAGAAGAACTTCAAGAAGGACGGAAATGGAGTTGCCGCGCCCGGTAAGCAAGCTGCCGGGAAGAAGCCAAAGAATGGACCCAAGCCCGAGACTGAGTGTTTTTATTGCAAGGGAAGTGGTCACTAGAAGCGGAACTGCCCCAAATACTTAGCGGACAAGAAGGCCGGCAACACGAAAGGTATATGTGATATACATGTAATTGATGTGTACCTTACCAGTACTTGTAGTAGCTCCTGGGTATTTGATACCGGTGCGGTTGCTCACATTTGTAACTCAAAGAAGGAGTTGCGGAATAAGCGGAGACTGGCGAAGGACGAGGTGACGATGCGCGTCGGGAATGGTTCCAAGGTCGATGCGATCGCCGTCGGCACGCTACCTCTACATTTACCTACGGGGTTAGTTTTAAACCTCAATAATTGTTATTTAGTGCCAGCTTTGAGCATGAACATTGTATCAGGATCTCGTTTAATTCGAGATGGCTACTCATTTAAATCCAAGAATAATGGTTGTTCTATTTATATAAGAGATATGTTTTATGGTCATGCTCCGATGGTGAATGGTTTATTCTTAATGAATCTCGAGCGTAATGCTACACATATTCATAGTGTGAATACCAAAAGATGTAAAGTTGATAATGATAGTCCCACATACTTGTGGCACTGCCGCCTTGGTCACATAGGTGTCAAACGCATGAAGAAGCTCCATGCAGATGGACTTTTAGATTCTCTTGATTACGAATCATTTGACACGTGCGAACCATGCCTCATGGGTAAAATGACCAAGACTCCGTTCTCAGGAACAATGGAGCGAGCAACCAACTTATTGGAAATCATACATACTGATGTGTGTGGTCCAATGAGTGTTGAGGCTCGTGGTGGCTATCGTTATGTTATCACCCTCACTGATGACTTGAGTAGATATGGGTATGTCTACTTAATGAAACACAAGTCTGAAACCTTTGAAAAGTTCAAGGAATTTCAGAGTGAGGTTGAGAATCAACGTGACAGGAAAATCAAGTTCTTGCGATCAGATCATGGGGGAGAATACTTGAGTCACGAATTTGGCACACACTTAAGAAAATGTGGAATAGATTCACAACTCACGCCGCCTGGAACACCTCAGCGTAATGGTGTGTCCGAACGTCGTAATCGCACTCTATTAGATATGGTGCGATCTATGATGTCTCTTACCGATTTACCGCTGTCATTTTGGGGCTATGCTTTAGAGACTACCGCATTCACTTTAAATAGGGCTCCATCGAAATCTGTTGAGACGACACCGTATGAATTATGGTTTGGGAAGAAACCTAAGATGTTGTTTCTAAAAGTTTGGGGATGCGATGCTTATGTCAAGAAACTTCAACCTGAAAAGCTCGAACCCAAGTCGGAAAAATGCGTCTTCATAGGATACCCTAAAGAAACTGTTGGGTATACCTTCTACCTCAGATCCGAAGGCAAGATCTTTGTTGCCAAGAATGGGTCCTTTCTAGAGAAAGAGTTTCTCTCGAAAGAAATAAGTGGGAGGAAAGTAGAACTTGATGAAGTATTGCCTCTTGAACCGATAAGTGGCGCAGCTCAAGAAAATGTTCCTGAGGTGCCTGCACCGACTAGAGAGGAAGTTGATGATGATGATCATGAAACTTCAGATCAAGTTGCTACTGAACTTCGTAGGTCCACAAGGACACGTTCCGCACCAGAGTGGTACGGCAACCCTGTCTTGGAAATCATGTTGTTAGACAACGGTGAACCTTTGAACTATGAAGAAGCGATGGGGGGCCCGGATTCCGACAAATGGCTGGAAGCCATGAAATCCGAGATAGGATCCATGTATGAAAATGAAGTATGGACTTTGACTGACTTGCCCGTTGATCAGCGAGCCATAGAAAATAAATGGATCTTTAAGAAGAAGACAGCCGCGGATGGTAATGTGACCATCTATAAAGCTCGGCTTGTCGCTAAGGGTTATCGACAAGTTCAAGGGGTTGACTGCGATGAGACTTTCTCACCCGTAGCGAAGTTGAAGTCCGTCCGAATCATGTTAGCAATTGCCGCATTCTATGATTATGAGATATGGCAAATGGACGTCAAAACGGCATTCCTTAATGGTTTCCTTAAGGAAGAATTGTATATGATGCAGCCGGAAGGTTTTGTCGATCCTAAGAATGCTGACAAGGTGTGCAAGCTCCAACGCTCGATTTATGGGCTGGTGCAAGCATCTCGGAGTTGGAACATTCGTTTTGATGAGATGATCAAAGCATTTGGGTTTATGCAGACTTATGGAGAAGCCTGCATTTACAAGAAAGTGAGTGGGAGCTCTGTAGCATTTCTCATATTGTATGTGGATGACATACTATTTATGGGAAATGATATAGAATTCTTGGAAAGCATAAAGGCCTACTTGAACAAGTGTTTTTCAATGAAGGACCTTGGAGAAGCTGCTTATATATTAGGCATCAAGATCTATAGAGATAGATCGAGACGCCTCATTGGTCTTTCACAGAGTACGTACCTTGACAAGATATTGAAGAAGTTCAAAATGGATCAGTCAAAGAAGGGGTTCTTGCTTGTATTGCAAGGTACGAGATTGAGCACGGCACAATGCCCGGCCACGGCAGAAGATAGAGAAAAGATGAGTGTCATCCCCTATGCCTCGGCCATAGGGTCTATCATGTATGCTATGATGTGTACCAGACCTGATGTAAACCTTGCCGTAAGTTTGGTAGGAAGGTACCAAAGTAATCCCGGCATGGAACACTGGACAACGGTCAAGAATATCCTGAAGTACCTGAAAAGGACTAAGGAAATGTTTCTCGTTTATGGAGGTGACGAAGAGCTCGTCGTAAAGGGTTACGTCGATGCTAGCTTCGACACAGATCTGGATGACTCTAAGTCACAAACCGGATACGTGTATATTTTGAATGGTGGGGCAGTAAGCTGGTGCAGTTGCAAGCAAAGAGTTGTGGCGGGATCTACATGTGAAGCGGAGTACATGGCAGCCTCGGAGGCAGCACAAGAAGCAGTCTGGGTGAAGGAGTTCATTACCGACCTAGGAGTCATACCCAATGCGTCGGGCCCGATGACTCTCTTCTGTGACAACACTGGAGCTATTGCCCTTGCCAAGGAGCCCAGGTTTCGGAAGACCAGGCATATCAAGCGTCGCTTCAACTCCATTCGTGAAAGTGTTCAAAATGGAGACATAGAGATTTGTAAAGTACATACGGACCTGAATGTAGCAGATCCGTTGACTAAACCTCTCCCTAGAGCAAAACATGATCAACACCAGAACTGCATGGGTGTTCGATTCATCACAATGTAACTAGAATATTGACTCTAGTGCAAGTGGGAGACTATTGGAAATATGCCCTAGAGGCAATAATAAAATGGTTATTATTATATTTCTTTGTTCATGATAATTGTCTATTGTTCATGCTATAATTGTGTTATCCGGAAATCATAATACATGTGTGAATACATAGACCACAACACGTCCCTAGTGAGCCTCTAGTTGACTAGCTCGTTGATCAAAAGATGGTCATGGTTTCCTGACTATGGACATTAGATGTCATTGATAACGGGATCACATCATTAGGAGAATGATGTGATGGACAAGACCCAATCCTAAGCATAGCTCAAAGATCGTGTAGTTCGTTTGTTGTAGCTTTTCTAAATGTCAAGTGTCATTTCCTTAGACCATGAGATTATGCAACTCCCGGACACTGTAGGAGTGCCTTGGGTGTGCCAAACGTCACAACGTAACTGGGTGACTATAAAGGTACATTACAGGTATCTCCAAAAGTGTCTGTTGGGTTGGCACGAATCGAGACTGGGATTTGTCACTCCGTATGACGGAGAGGTATCTCTGGGCCCACTCGGTAATGCATCATCATAATGAGCTCAACGTGATCAAGTGGTTGATCACGGGATCATGCATTACGGTACAAGTAAAGTGACTTGCCGGTAACGAGACTGAACAAGGTATTGGGATACCGACGATCGAGTCTCGGGCAAGTAACGTACCGATTGACAAAGGGAACTGTATACGAATTGATTGAATCCTCGACATCATGGTTCATACGATGAGATCATCGTGGAGCATGTGGGAGCCAACATGGGTATCCAGATCCCGCTGTTGGTTATTGACCGGAGAGTCGTCTCGGTCATGTCTGCATGTCTCCCGAACCCGTAGGGTCTACACACTTAAGGTTCGGTGACGCTAGGGTTGTTAGGAAGACTTGTATGTGATTACCGAATGCTGTTCGGAGTCCCGGATGAGATCCCGGACATCACGAGGAGTTCCGGAATGGTCCGGAGGTGAAGATTTATATGTAGGAAGTTGTCATACAGTCACCGGAAAGGTTCGGGGGCATATCGGTATTGTACCGGGGCCACCGGAGGGGTTCCAGGGGTCCACCGGGAGGGGCCATCTCTCTCGGAGGGCCTAATGGGCTGTAGAGGAAAGGGGAACCAGCCCTACATGGGCTGGCCACATCCCCCCCTTGGGCCCATGCGCCTAGGGTTGGGGAGGAAACCCTAAAGGGGGCGCCCCCCTTGCTTGGGGGGCAAGCCCCCTCCCCTTGGCCACCCCCCTCTAGATCTCATCTAGAGGAGGGGGGCCTTCCTCCTTCCCCTATAAATAGAGGGGAAAGGGGAGGGCTGCACACAACATCAAAGGCGCAGCCCCTCCCCTCCCCTACACCTCTCCTCCTCCGTAAGAGCTTGGCGAAGCCCTGCCGAAGTACTGCAGCTTCACCACCACCATGCCGTCGTGCTGCTGTTGGAGCCCTCTTCCTCAACCTCTCCCTCCTCCTTGCTGGATCAAGGCGCGGGAGACGTCCTTGCTCCATACTTGTGTTGAACGTGGAGGTGTCGTCCGTTTGGCGCTAGGATCTTCGGTGATTTGGATCACGACGAGTACGACTCCATCAACCCAATTCTCTTGAACGCTTCTGCTCGTGATCTACAAGGGTATGTAGATGCACTCCTCTCTCCCTCGTTGCTAGATGACTCCATAGACAGATCTTGGTGATGCGTAGAAAATTTTAAAATTCTGCTATGTTCCCCAACAAAGACACACCCAAAACTTCCTACACATGCATTTCTGCAGAAAGTAAAAGGGTAGAGATGGAAGATTGATCAAACGTAATGAAGACACAGTAGTTTTTGGTGTGGTTCCAATAGGTGGTGCTATCGTACGTCTATGTTGATGGAGACTTGAACCCACGGAGGGTAACGGCTGCGCGAGTCCATGGAGGGATCCACCCATGAAGGGTCCACAAAGAAGCAACATTGTCTATTCCACTATGGCTTACGTCCACGAAGGACTAGCCTCACTCGGGGTAGATCTGCACGAAATAGGCGATCTCGTTGCCCTTACAAACTCCTTGTTTCAGCTCCATAATATCTTGGAGGCTCCCAAGTGACACCTAACCAATCTAGGAGACACCACTCTCCAAAAGGTATGTCGATGATGAACTCATTGCTCTTGTGTTTCAAATGATAGTCTCCTCAACACTCAATCACTCTCTCGCAGATTTGGCTTGGGTAGGACAAGGATTGGAGTGGAAAGCAACTCAAGGAGGCTAGAAATCAAGGTTCAAATGGTTGGATTGGAATCTCTTGATCTCAACACATGAGTAGGTGGTTCTCTCTCTCAGAAAACGAATGGTGGAAGTGCAAATTCGTTCTGATGGCTCTCTTAGAGAGTAGGTGAGGGTGAAGGGGTATATACAGCCTTCACCCAAAATCCAACCGTCTCACATTTTTGACTCAATCCGGTGACACCGGTCCAAAAACTCGGTGCGACCGACCTGTGTAAAATATATGAACGTTGGGCTTTTCGGTGGGACCGAAGTGGAAATCTCGGACAGAATGAAATATGATAACCTAGGCAGGACTTTGTTTTGGTAGTTCTGATCAGTTCAACTTGGTGATTCCGAAGTGAACGAATTGGCTTACAGAAACTTGGTCACAACAACTAGGTGAGACTGATCGCAATCTCGATGAGACCAAAATTCTAGGGTTTGGCTCTGGCAGTGTATAGGATCAACTCGGTGGGTCCGGGACAGATGTTTTCGGTGGGACCGAGATGAAACTTTTTGGGTTTGGACATATGTGAAGTGAAGAAACTGTTTGAGGGTTTTGGAGCAATATCATCAAGCACTTGAGCAATTGAGTCATGATCAAAACCTCATCTCCTTAAAATAGTATTGGTTTTCCTATGAACTCAATGTGATCTCATATCACTGAACCAAAAATGTATAGTCTTGAAGCTTTTCCAATTTCATGCCCTTAGCATTTTGAAGGGGTCAACATCCTCATGTCCTTGACATGCCAAAGTTGAACTTTTCTGAAATACACTAGATAAAAGTATTAGTCCAACAATATTTATGTTGACATGAATTACCAAAAACCACCAAGGGAGCAAGTGTGCTTTCGGATACCATGTTGAAATAAAGAACGTGGACCAATTAGTATCTCGAGTCATAATTATTGGATTCGAGGTGTGTGGTATTTGGCATCCCCTTATCTAGAACTTTGGCTTTTCTTTCTCTCTCCCTAGGTGACTTGAGAAAGCCTTCCACCCCTCGATCTCCGCCGTCGAGCACGTGGATTTGCTTCCCCCTCCCCCCGTTTGCCGCTCCAGCAGCCAGTGGCGGGGAGAAGAATCCTGGTGTCTTGACTCCTACTAGTAGATAGGTAGGGTTTTAGTGCTCACATGGGCGTCGTTTGGATGGATGATGGTGCTCTTTCTTTGAGTCGGTCTTTCGGGTTCCGATCCTCCTTAATTTCGTCCATTGGGATGGACCTCTGACGTAGATTCCTGCCAGCTCCTTGGGGCGGCAAGGTTAGGGTTTCTCGCCGTGCATACGCAATGGCGATATTTGATGTTAGGTTCTTCACATCAATTTAAGGATTCAACATCGACGACTGCAACTTCAGGGCGCTGGTGCTTAGAGGCACGTGCACAAAGACTTCCCGGCTGTCCTCGACAAGGTCAGACCGACTCCAGTATGGGAGCAGCGACAGCGGCGCGTCGGCAGTAATGGTCGCTCGGTGGCCCATAGACCTCAATGTAGTTTTTATTATGCTTGATTGATGTGATTTGTATCGATGAATCTTTATAATAAATCTGATCCTTTTAGAAAAAAAGATATGTGTGTGGTATTTTATGCTCTCGTTTCAGTGCACAGATTTTTCGGGGTATCTTGGCGTCGGTGGACCGACCCGGTTGTTTATGGATAGCTGCCTTCTAACCGAAAATAGTCGGCGGGGGTATCTTGGCCAATCCGCACCAACCGGCACACACGGAGAGAGCGAGAGAGCAGAGCAGAGTGCGCGCAGAAGAAACTCGAGAAAGCATTTAAGAAGCGAGACCCCGCAGCAGATCGAACGGAAGTTGTCACCCAGCTCCACCAACTTCTTCCAGGCCAGCCAGCTCAGCTCTCCCACACACACTCGCTGTCAGATCCCGAGAATGGCGGTCGCCGCTCAGCCGCTGCTGGCCTCCGCGCTCCTCGCGCTCCTCCTCGCCGCCGTCTCCGCTGCCGATACTAAGAGTACGTCTCTTACCGTCTCAATCTCACCCCTTGCACGATCGGTTCTGTGTTGCTGTCGCCTGCTGCATTTCCTTAATTTCTGCTTTTCCTACTGAGGGTGCACTCCGGTTGCCGACCAGGTGTTTGGATCTGAGCTCTAGCTTCAGCTGTCCTGCGGCGCACGCAGACTCCGGCCTTGAGGTCTTCGTTCGGGTCGTCGAGCTCGTCGAACGCCATATCAGGGTCGGCATGGATCTCGAGCCCGGCCATCTGTTTCTGTTTGTTAGATATAGAATGACATGTTGGTGACAGTCTACTAATTGTTCTTGAAATCCAACTACTAGAAGCCTTTGTGAATTCAGAGTGTGTGGAAATCCAACGACACAACTGTTAATCCTTGTTATGTAACTCATCTACACATCACTTATAATACACTAACAAAAATGCGGAAATGTTGCTTAATTAGCGTCCTGGCAAAAAAAACATGGTTTCATTATGTTTTCCCTAGAAAATAAATTGCTCTTTAGTGTGCTCAGCACATCTATCAATCATTTTTACAAACTGTAGAACACCCAGGATTTTCTGCTGCTGTTTTTAGAATCCAGATCTGGTCATGTAATTTTTTTAAGGCTAAACGTAGTTCCCCGTCAGATCGTTATGTTTTGTCTTGTTTGTGAACATGCAAAAGCTTTGCATGTTGATGTATCAGAATAAGAAATGTGCAACCAAACAGTAGGTCTCCGGCAACCAACAACATCCCAACCATCACAAATGACGATGTCTGTGGAACCTATTGGCTATCCCCAAATCAGCCATATCGTTGATCCTGTCATTGTAGCTCTGTACTTCTCAGCTTATCTTGTAATCTACGTGTATTCTGCTCCCTCCTGATATGCAAACAGAGTCTGTGCCTTCCCTTTGGGCATTTGGCCTTGGGTGTACTGGCCTGATTTTGAAATGATCAAGTAACATTGCGAAGGCCGCTGATTGTTAATGATTCTTTATAGTGCTTGTATTCCTAGCGTGTACCTATTTGTGTCCGCATACTGTGAACTAGCTCTGATTTTTAGTTGCTTATCTATCATTTTTGTCCTGCAGAAGGTAGTTGCTTTACTATAGAGAACTAATAATCCAATCTAAGTAAAAATCTCTGAAATTAGCTTAAGGCCCAAGCTACAAGATACTATATTGCTAACTTAGATGAGAAAGTTTCAAATCGAGAGGTCACATCCAACCTTTCCCAAACTTGGTGCTGGGTTGCTCATGTATTGTACGTAGATAACACACACCACCTCTTGCACAACTGAATGCTGGAATTTGTAGTATTCCTCAAATGACATCCTTGAATTATCTCATTTACAGATAACCCTGCCGATGAGCTTGTGAGCTTGATCAACTCCAACCGTACCGCCAGCAAGGCATCAAATCTTGCTGACAATCAAGGTCTTGGATGCATTGCTCTGCAGTACATAAAAGCATATAAGGGTCAGTGCGACCAGGTGGGTGGAAACAAGAAGCCTGTGGATTCCAGTTTCATTGACACATTTGCCCCAAATTGTGGTGTCCAAGCTGCAAGCCTTGCCAAGATCACTGGGAGGCTCCTGGCGTGCCAGCCAAGCTACCCGCCTCCAGCGCAGGCCTTCGACATGCTCATTGCTGATGAGAGGAGCCTCCAGGTACTGCATAGCAAGAACCACACAGAGGTGGGGGCGGCTGTCACCGGCACTTCTGGCGGCGGTCCGTATTTCTGGTGTGTCTTGTTCAGCAATGGGAAGGCCAACTCGAGCTTCACGGTAGAAGGGGGAGTTCCCAAGACTGCACATCCTGGATGCTTCAGCGGCAACAATGACGAGTGCAGTGGTGCCATTTCGACCGGTGTGGGTGCATGGACACTGGTGTCGGCCACTCTTTTTGCTCTGGCTGGCGCCTTTACTTTGTGAGCTTGTGCAGAGATGCATCGGCGCACCGTTCTTTTGCCAATTTTCAGATCTGGTAGAGCACACTAGTTGCAGTGTCTCTACTTTACCACAATTCTTTTGCTCCTTTTTAGCAGGTGATTTCTGTAAGGACTAAAAGGATTATGGTTTTCAACATTTGTGACGAGTTTACCTGTGCAGGTTGTTAATGCATTTGGTGTAACCGTTGGAGTTTCGCAGTATTTTTTATAGGAAGGCCATCATGCCTAGCTTAACTTTACCCAAATGATAAGTGACACACGTGTGGCATGAAGTAACACCGACCTGACGTTTTTATAACTAAAATTGCCATTAAAAAAACCAAAAAACCGAGACTTGCCATCCAAACAGAAAGTTGGTATGCTTCACAATTAAAGTTGCCATTCCCGAATAACTAAATTTGCCATCCAAAAATGTCAGGGCGGAATTGCTTCGTGTCAGATACTTATCAGGGTCCTTTTACCCAAATGATAACTTAAACAAAACTTACACCGTCCACAGATTAGCAAATAAGCAGCTAGGGGATCATTGTCCCAATTATAACGTCGGAGCTAAATCCGGCAATCTCTCGGTAGGGTATCCTAGCTAGGCGATTAGGCTGGATGGTAACACGAGGCAAGACTTTACCTAGGTCCGGGCCTTCACGGTCGAGATAATTGAAGGAAATATGCCCTAAAGGCAATAATAAAGTTGTTATTTATATTTCCTTATATCATGATAAATGTTTATTATTCGTGCTAGAATTGTATTAACCGAAAACTTAGTACATGTGTGAATACATAGACAAACAGAGTGTCACTAGTTTGCCTCTACTTGACTAGCTAGTTGATCAATCATGGTTATGTTTCCTAACCATAGACATGAGTTGTCATTTGATTAACGGGATCACATCACTAGAGAATGATATGATTGACTTGACCCATCCGTTAGCTTAGCACGATGATCATTTAATTTGTTGCTATTGCTTTCTCCATAACTTATACATGTTCGTATGACTATGAGATCATACAACTCCCGAATAGCAGAGGAACACTTTGTGTGCTACCAAACGTCACAACGTAACTGGGTGATTATAAAGGTGCTCTACAGGTGTCTCCGATCGTGTTTGTTGAGTTGGCATAGATTGAGATTAGGATTTGTCACTCCGATTGTCGGAGAGGTATCTCTGGGCCCGCACACCACTATAAGCTTTGCAAGCAATGTGACTAATGAGTTAGTTGCGGGATGATGCATTACGGAACGAGTAAAGAGACTTGCCGGTAACGAGATTGAACTAGGTATTGAGATACCGATGATCGAATCTCGGGCAAGTAACATACCAATGACAAAGGGAACAACGTATGTTGTTATGCGGTTTGGCCGATAAAGATCTTCGTAGAATATGTAGGAGCCAATATGAGCATCCAGGTTCCGCTATTGGTTATTGACCGGAGACATGTCTCGGTCATGTTTACATAGTTCTCGAACCCGTAGGGTCCGCACGCTTAAGGTTCGGTGACGAGCGGTATTATGAGTTTATGTGTTTTGATATACCGAAGATAGTTCGGAGTCCCGAATGTGATCATGGACATGACGAGGAGTCCCGAAATGGTCGAGACATAAAGATTGATATATTGGACGGCTATATTCAGACACCGGAAGTGTTCCGGATGATTTCGGAGAAAACCGGAGTACCGGAGGGTTACCGGAACCCCCTGGAGAACTAATGGGCCACATGGGCCTTAGTGGAGAGAGAGAGGGCCAGCCAGGGCAGGCCGCGCGCCCCCTCCCTCTCTGGTCCGAATTGGACTAGGGAAGGGGGGGGGGCGCCCCCCTTTCCTTCTCGCTCTCCTCCTTCCTTTCCCACTCCTAGTCGTGAAGGTAGTTCGGAGTTTATATGTTTTGATGTACCGAAGGTAGTTCGAAGTCCCAGATATGATCATGGAAATGACGAAGAGTCTCAAAATGGTCGAGATATAAAGATTGATATATTGAAAGCCTACATTTGGACATCGGAAGAGTTCCGGGTGAAACCGGGATTTTACCGAAGTGCCGGAGGGGTTACTGGACCCCCCCCCCGGGGGGGGTTAATGGGCCTTATTGGGCCCTAGTGGAGAGAGAGAGGGGCCGGCCAGGGCAGGCCGCGCGCCCCCTCCCCCTCTGGTCTGAATTGGACTAGGAGAGGGGGGGTGGCGCCCCCTTTCCTTCTCCTTCTCCCCCTTCCTTTCCCCCTCCTGGTAGGAGTAGGAAAGAGGGGGATCCTGCTCCTACTAGGAGGAGGATTCCTCCTCCTGGCACGCCCTCTAGGCCAGCCGGCCTCCCCCTTTCTCCTTTATATACGGGGGCAGGGGGCACCTCTAGACACACAAGTTGATCATTGATCTCTCTCAGCCGTGTGCGGTGCCCCCCTCCACCATAATCCACCTCAGTCATACTGTAGCGGTGCTTAGGCGAAACCCTGGAACGGTAGCTTCATCAACATCGTCACCACGCCGTCATGTTGACGAAACTCTTCCCCGAGCTCTACTGGATCGTGAGTTCGTGGGACGTCACCGAGATGAATGTGTGCTGAACGCGGAGGTGCCGTACGTTTAGTACTGAGGGTCGGTCAATTGTGAAGACGTACAACTACATCAACCGCATTGTCATAACGCTTCCGCTTAACGGTCTACGAGGGTACGTGGACGACACTCTCCCCTCTCGTTGCTATGCATCACCATGATCTTGCATGTGCGTAGGAGTTTTTTTGAAATTACTACGTTCCCCAACAGTGGCATCCGAGCCAGGTTATTGCGTAGATGTTATATGCACGAGTAGAACACAAGTGAGTTGTGGGCGATACAAATCATACTGCTTACCAGCATGTCATACTTTGGTTCGGCGGTATTGTTGGATGAAGCGGCCCGGACTGACATTACACGTACGCTTACGCGAGACTGGTTCTACCGACGTGCTTTGCACACAGGTGGCTGGCGGGTGTCAGTTTCTCCAACTTTAGTTGAACCAAGTGTGGCTACGCACGGTCCTTGAGAAGGTTAAAACAGCACTAACTTGACGAACTATCGTTGTGGTTTTAATGCGTAGGTAAGAACGGTTCTTGCTCAGCCCGTAGCAGCCACGTAAAACTTGCAACAACAAAGTAGAGGACGTCTAACTTGTTTTTGCAGGGCATGTTGTGATGTGGTATGGTCAAGACATGATGCTATATTTATTGTATGAGATTATCATGTTTTGTAACAGAGTTATCGGCAACTGGCAGGAGCCATATGATTGTCACTTTATTGTATGCCATGCAATCGCCTTATAATTGCTTTACTTTATCACTAAGCGGTAGCGATAGTCGTAGAAGCAATAGTTGGCGAGACGACAATGATGCTATGATGGAGATCAAGGTGTTGCGCCGGTGACGATGGTGATCATGACAGTGCTTTGGAGATGGAGATCAAAGGCACAAGATGATGATGACCATATCATATCACTTATATTAATTGCATGTGATGTTTATCCTTTATGCATCTTATTCTGCTTTGTTTGACGGTAGCATTATAAGATGATCTCTCACTAAATTTCAAGGTAAAAGTGTTCTCCCTGAGTATGCACCGTTGCCAAAGTTCGTCGTGCCGAGACACCACGTGATGATCGGGTGTGATAAGCTCAACGTTCATCTACAATGGGTGTAAGACAGTTTTACACACGCAGAATACTCGGGTTAAACTTGGCGAGCCTAGCATATGCAGATATGGCCTCGGAACACTGAGACCGAAAGGTCGAGCGTGAATCATATAGTAGATATGATCAACATAGTGATGTTCACCTTTGAAAACTACTCCATTTCACATGATGATCGGTTATGGTTTAGTTGATATGGATCACGTGATCACTTAGATGATTAGAGGGATGTCTATCTAAGTGGGAGTTCTTAAGTAATATGATTAATTGAACTTAAATTTATTATGAACTTAGTACCTAATAGTATTTTTTTTGTCTATGTTATTATAGATAGATGGCCCGTGCTGTTGTTCCATTGAATTTTAATGCGTTCCTTGAGAAAGCAAAGTTGAAAGATGATGGTAGCAATTACACGGACTGGGTCCGTAACTTGAGGATTATCCTCATTGCTGCACAGAAGAATTACGTCCTGGAAGCACCGCTGGGTGCCAAACCCGTTGCAGGAGCAACGCCAGATGTTATGAACGTCTGGCAGAGCAAAGCTGATGACTACTCAATAATTCAGTGTGCCATGCTTTACGGCTTAGAACTGGGACTTAAACGTCGTTTTGAACGTCATGGAGCATATGAGATGTTCCAAGAGTTGAAGTTAATATTTCAAGCAAATGCCCGGATTGAGATATATGAAGTCTCCAATAAGTTCTACAGCTGCAAGATGAAGTAGAATAGTTCTGTCAGTGAACATATATTTAGAATGTCTGGGTACCATAATCACTTGACTCAGCTGGGAGTTAATCTTCCGGTTGATAGTGTTCAATCACTGCCACCAAGCTACAAGAGTTTCGTGATGAACTATAATATGCAAGGGATGGATAAGACGATTCCCGAGCTCTTCGCAATGCTAAAGGCTGCGGAGGTAAAAATCAAGAAGGAGCATCAAGTGTTGATGGTCAACAAGACCACCAGTTTCAAGAAAAAGGGTAAAGGGAAGAAGAAAAGGAACTTCAAGAAGAACGGCAAACAAGTTGCTGCTTAAGAGAAGAAACCCAAGTCTGGACCTAAGCCTGAGACTGAGTGCTTCTACTGCAAAGGGACTGGTCACTGGAAGCGGAACTACCCCAAGTATTTGGTGGATAAGAAGGATGGCAAGGTGAACAAAGGTATATGTGATATACATGTTATTGATGTGTACCTTACTAGAGCTCGCAGTAGCACCTGGGTATTTGATACTGATTCTGTTGCTAATATTTGCAACTCAAAATAGGAACTACGGATTAAGCGAAGACTGGCTAAGGACGAGGTGACGATGCGTGTGGGAAATGGTTCCAAAGTCGATGTGATCGCCGTCGGCACACTACCTCTACATCTACCTTCGGGATTAGTTTTAGACCTAAATAATTGTTATTTGATGCCAGCGTTAAGCATGAACATTATATCTGGATCTTGTTTGATGCGAGACGGTTATTCATTTAAATATGAGAATAATGGTTGTTCTATTTATATGAGTAATATCTTTTATGGTCATGCACCCTTGAAGAGTGGTCTATTTGTGTTGAATCTCGATAGTAGTGATACACATATTCATAATGTTGAAGCCAAAAAATGTAGAGTTGATAATGATAGTGCAACTTATTTGTGGCACTGCCATTTGGGTCATATTGGTGTAAAGCGCATGAAGAAACTCCATACTGATGGACTTCTGGAATCACTTGATTATGAATCACTTGGTACTTGCGAACCATGCCTCATGGGCAAGATGACTAAAACGCCATTCTCCGGAACAATGGAGTGAGCAACAGATTTGTTGGAAATCGTACATACTGATGTATGTGGTCCGATGAATGTTGAGGCTCGTGGCGGGTATCATTATTTTCTCACCTTCACAGATGATTTGAGCAGATATGGGTATATCTACTTAATGAAACATTTGAAAAGTTCAAAGAATTTCAGAGTGAAGTGGAAAATCATCGTAATAAGAAAATAAAGTTTCTACGATCTGAGCGTGGAGGAGAATATTTGAGTTACGAGTTTGGTTTACATTTGAAACAATGTGGAATAGTTTCACAACTCACGCCACCCGGAACACCACAACGTAATGATGTGTCTGAATGTCGTAATCGTACTTTACTAGATATGGTGCAATCTATGATGTCTCTTACTGATTTACCGCTATCATTTTGGGGTTATACTTTAGAGACAACTACATTCACGTTAAATAGGGCACTATTGAAATCCGTTGAGACGACGCCTTATGAACTGTGGTTTGGCAAGAAACCAAAGTTGTCATTTCTTAAAGTTTGGGGCAGCAATGCTTATGTGAAAAAGTTTCAACCTGATAAGCTCGAACCCAAATCGGAGAAATGTGTCTTGATACGTCTCCAACGTATCTATAATTTTTGATTGCTCCATGCTATATTATCTACTGTTTTAGACATTATTGGGCTTTATTTTCCACTTTTATATTATTTTTGGGACTAACCTATTAACCGGAGGCCCATCCCAGAATTGCTGTTTTTTCCTGTTTTAGGGTTTCGAAGAAAAGGAATATCAAACGGAGTCCAAACAGAATGAAACCTTTGGAAACGTGATTTTCTCATCAGATAAGATCCAGGAGACTTGGACCCTCCGTCAAGAAAGCCACGAGGTGCTCACGAGGGTAGGGGCGCCCCCCTAGGGCGCGCCCCCTGCCTCGTGGGCCCCTCGAAGCTCCACAGACGTACTTCTTTCTCCTATATATATCCACGTACCCCCAAACGATCGGGGACGGAGCCAAAAACCTAATTCCACCGCCGCAACTTTCTATATCCACGAGATCCCATCTTGGGGCCTATTCCGGAGCTCCGTCGGAGGAGGCATCGATCACAGAGGGCTTCTACATCATCATCCAAGCCCCTCCGATGAAGTGTGAGTAGTTTACTTCAGACCTACGGGTCCATAGCTAGTAGCTAGATGGCTTCTTCTCTCTTTTTGGATCTCAATACAAACTTCTCCCCCTCTCTCGTGGAGATCTATTCGATGTAATCTTCTTTTTGTGGTGTGTTTGTTGAGATCGATGAATTGTGGGTTTATGATCAAGTCTATCTATGAATAATATTTGAATCTTCTCTGAATTCTTTTATGTATGATTGGTTATCTTTGCAAGTCTCTTCGAATTATCAGTTTGGTTTGGCCTACTAGATTGGTTGTTCTTGCCATGGGAGAAGTGCTTAGCTTTGGGTTCAATCTTACGGTGTCCTTTCCCAGTGACAGAAGGGGCAGCAAGGCATGTATGTATTGTTGCCATCGAGGATAACAAGATGGGTTTTTATCATATTGCATGAAACTATCCCTCTACATCATGTCATCTTGCTTAAGGCGTTACTCTGTTTTTAACTTAATACTCTAGATGCATGTTGGATAGCGATCGATGAGTGGAGTAATAGTAGTAGATGCAGAATCGTTTCGGTCTACTTGTCTCGGACGTGATGCCTATATACATGATCATACCTATATATTCTCATAACTATGCTCAATTCTGTCAATTGCTCAATAGTAATTTGTTCACCCACCGTAGAATACTTATGCTCTTGAGAGAAGCCACTAGTGAAACCTATGGCCCACGGGTCTCTTTCTCATCATATCAATCTCCATCACTTTATTATTGCTTTGCTTTTACTTTGCTTTTACTTTATTTATTTTGCATCTCTATACCAAAAATACCAAAAAATATTATTTATCATCTCTATCAGATCTCACTTTCGTAAGTGACCGTGAAGGGATTGACAACCCCTAAGCGCATTGGTTGCATTGAGCTATTGTTTTTGTGTAGGTACGAGGGACTCGAGCATAGCCTCCTACTGGATTGATACCTTGGTTCTCAAAAACTAAGGGAAATACTTACGCTACTTTGCGGCATCATCCCTTCCTCTTCGGGGAAATCCAACGCAATGCTCAAGAGGTAGCAAGAAGAATTTCTGGCGCCGTTGCCGAGGAGTCTGCGCAAAAGTCAAAATACCAAGTACCCATCACAACCCCTATCTCCCGCATTACATTATTTGCCATTGCCTCTCGTTTTCCTCTCCCCCACTTCACCCTTGCCATTTTATTCGCCCTCTCTCTCTATCCCCCTCTCTATTTGCATCTGTTGCCCATTTGCTCTTGTTTGCTCGTGTGTTGGATTGCTTGTTTGTCGCGATGGCTCAAGATAATACTAAATTGTGTGACTTCACCAATACCAATAATAACGATTTCCTTAGCACTCTGATTGCTCCTCTTACCGATGCTGAATCTTGTGAAATTAATACTGCTTTGTTGAATCTTGTCATGAAAGATCCGTTCTCCGGCCTTCCTAGTGAAGATGCCGCTACACATCTTAATAGCTTCGTTGATTTGTGTGACATGCAAAAGAAAAAAGATGTTGATAATGATATTGTTAAATTGAAGCTATTTCCTTTTTCGCTTAGAGATCGTGCTAAAGCTTGGTTTTCATCTTTGCCTAAAAATAGTATTGATTCATGGAACAAGTGCAAAGATGCTTTTATCTCTAAGTATTTTCCTCCCGCTAAGATCATCTCTCTTAGAAACGATATTATGAATTTTAAACAACTTGATCATGAACATGTTGCACAAGCTTGGGAGAGAATGAAATTAATGATACGTAATTGCCCTACTCATGGTTTGAATTTGTGGATGATTATACAAATTTTTTATGCCAGATTGAATTTTGCTTCTAGAAATCTTTTAGATTTGGCCGCGGGAGGCACTTTTATGGAAATCACTTTAGGAGAAGCTACTAAACTCCTAGATAATATTATGGTTAATTATTCTCAATGGCATACTGAAAGATCTACTAAAAAGGTGCATGCGATAGAAGAAATTAATGTTTTGAGTGGGAAGATGGATGAACTTATGAAATTATTTGCTAATAAGAGTGTTTCTTCTGATCCTAATGATGTGCCCTTGTCTACTTCGATTGGGAATAATAATGAATCTATGGATGTGAATTTTGTTGGTAGGAACAATTTTGGTAACAACGCGTATAGAGGAAATTTTAATCCTAGGCCTTACCCTAGTAATCCCTCTAATAATTATGGTAATTCCTAAAACAATGCTTATGGAAATTATAATAATATGCCCTCTAATTTTGAATCTAATATTAAAGAATTTATTTCTTCGCAAAAGAATTTTAATGCTATGATTGAAGAAAAATTACTTAAGATTGATGATTTGGCTAGGAACGTTGATAGAATTGCTCTTGATGTTGATTCTTTGAAACTTAGATCTATTCCACCTAAGCATGATATCAATGAGTCTCTCAAAGCCATGAGAATTTCCATTGACGAGTGCAAAGAAAGAGCCGCTAGGATGCGTGCTAAGAAAGATGCCTTTATAAAAGCGTGTTCTTCTAGTTCCTATGAAAATAATGATGAAGATCTAAAAGTTATTGATGTGTCCCCTATTAAATCTTTGTTTTGCAATATGAATCTTGATAATTATGGGACTGAATATGATCCACGTTTACGTAGAAGGCCTTCTAAGAATTCGGAATTTGTTGATCTTGATGCTAAATTTGATAAAAGTGGGATTGAAGAAACTAAAACCCTAGATGTTGCTAAACCCACTATTATGGTTTCAAGAAATTTAACTATGAAAATTGCTCTTTGATTGATTGTATTTCCTTGTTGCAATCCGTGCTAAAATCTCCTCACGCTTATAGTCAAAATAAAGCGTTTACTAAACATATCGTTGATGCCTTGATGCAATCTTATGAAGAAAAACTTGAATTGGAAGTTTCTATCCCTAGAAAACTTTATGATGAGTGGGAACCAACTATTAAAATTAAAATTAAAAATTATGAGTTTTATGCTTTGTGTGATTTGGGTGCTAGTGTCTCTACTATTCCCAAAACTTTGTGTGATTTACTAGATTTCCGTGATTTTGATGATTGCTATCTAAACTTGCATCTTGCGGATTCCACTATTAAGAAACCTATGGGAATAATTAATGATGTTCTTATTGTTGCTAATAGGAATTATGTGCCCGTAGATTTTATCGTTCTTGATATAGATTGCAATCCTTCTTGCCCTATTATTCTTGGTAGACCTTTCCTTAGAACGGTTGGTGCAATTATTGATATGAAGGAAGGGAATATTAGATTTCAATTTCCATTAAAAAAGGGCATGGAACACTTCCCTAGAAAAAAATAAAATTACCATATGAATCTATCATGAGAGACACTTATGGATTGCCTACCAAAGATGGCAATACCTAGATCTATTCTTGCTTGTTATGCCTAGCTAGGGGCGTTAAACGATAGCGCTTGTTGGGAGGCAACCCAATTTTATTTTTATTCCTTGCTTTTTGCTCCTGTTTAGTAATAAATAAATTATCTAGCCTCTATTTTGGTTGTGTTTTTTGTGTTTAATTAGTGTTTGTGCCAAGTAGAATCGTTGGGAAGACTTGGGGAAAGTCTTGTTGAACTTGCTGTAAAAAAACCAGAAACTTTAGCACACATGAGAACTGCTGTCATTTTTATTTGGAAAGTTCTATTTAGTTAATTATTTTTGCAGATGATTAATAGATAAATTCTCACGTCCAGCAATTTATTTTAGAATTTTTGGGGTTCCAGATCTTGCGCTAGCTACAGATTACTACAGACTGTTCTGTTTTTGACAGATTCTGATTTCGTGTGTTGTTTGCTTATTTTGATGAATCTATGGCTAGTAAAATAGTTTATAATCCATAGAGAAGTTGGAATATAGTAGGTTTAACACCCATATAAATAAAGAATGAGTTCATTACAGTACCTTGAAGTGGTCTTTTGTTTTCTTTCGCTAACGGAGCTCACGAGTTTTCTACCTTAAGTTTTGTGTTGTGAAGTTTTCAAGTTTTGGGTAAAGATTTGATGGATTATGGAACAAGGAGTGACAAGAGCCTAAGCTTGGGGATGCCCATGTCACCCCCAAGATAATCTAAGGACACCTAAAAGCCAAAGCTTGGGGATGCCCCGGAAGGCATCCCCTCTTTCGTCTACTTCTATCGGTAACTTTACTTGGAGCTATATTTTTATTCACCACATGATATGTGTTTTGCTTGGAGCGTCTTTTATGATTTGAGTTTTTGCTTATTAGTTTACCTCAATCATCCTTGATGATAGAGGCTAAGGTGTCCCGGTGTTTCGATGAGATGGTGGCTATCGTTTTCTGTGGGAGTCGACCTTGACGATCCGACTACGAACGTGCGAGACGTCGCGCCTTAGCAATTGCTAAACCAACTTCCGAGGGTTATTGACCACGCCGGAGCACGATCAACCTGACCGCGAGGGTCTGTTTCCTGCGAGCAAACGAAGAACAAGCAAGAAACTGAGATTGCAATCGGGATATTGCGAATATAAGATGAAAGCTTTATTGATCAAGGTGGGGTTCTGTGACGTCTTGGTCTGGTCGTTGGACACAAACGAAGTACGCGAAGTTGCAGCTATGGCGAACTTTTAATCTAAACAAAACCCAAAGTCTAAACGACGCCCTAAGGGCTGTATATATGGAGGAAGAGGGGGAATTTCGTGGCCCTTGAGGGTGGGGGGTCCGAAACCAACCCTAACTCTTGTTTCTCCACACATACGGACTCTAAAAATAGCCTATACTTAAGTATTTCAAAATTACATGGGCCTGGCCCAGCACCTAGAATAGCCTATGGACGAATATTATGAAGTGGCATCTTGTATATTTCGTCCAAGGCTTCATGCACTCCTTATGCCGGCTTCAAAGTCCTGAAATCATCACTTGTAACTCCGTTCTTGATCCCCTTGCGCATGCCATCAACTCCATGCGTGTTCTTGCTCCAATGTTCATCCTTCTCCAAGCTAGGCCCTTCATTTGTAAGCAAAACAAATGTATCCAATTTAGGTAGCATCATAATCTCATGAACATTAGAATCATTACCAAGAAACGAAAGTACCTGGTAATTTAATTGGCGTGCGCGAGCTCTAGTAATTGGTCCAGTATATGTAACAGTAGGGGCTGTGGGTGTAACAATGGTATTGATGTCCTCATCATCCTCCCCTTCTTGAAATGAAGTCGTCCTCGACGGAAGCGCATCTTCCTCACCCAAATAAGGCTTCAAATCTGCAATGTTAAAAGTGGGACTAACCCCAAAATCTACAGGTAGCTCAAGTTTATATGCATTATCATTTATTTTCTCTAACACCTGAAAAAGACCATCAGCACGTGGCATTAGCTTTGATTTGCGCAGATTAGGAAATCTATCTTTACGCAAATGTAACCAAACAAGATCTCCAGGCGCAAACACAACATGTTTTCTACCCTTATCTCCATCAAGTTTATATTTAGCATTCATACGCTCAATGTTTTCCTTAGTTAACTCATGCATTTTTAAAATCAATTCAGAACGTTCTTTAGCATCAAAATTAACCTTCTCTGAAGATGGAAGAGGCAACAAATCAATAGGTGCATGAGGTAGGAAACCATACACAATTTCAAAAGGGCACATCTTAGGAGTAGAATGCAATGAACGATTATAAGCAAATTCAATATGAGGCAAGCATTCTTCCCACATTTTCTTGTTATTCTTCAAAACAGCCCTAAGCATAGTAGACAATGTTCTATTGACTACTTCAGTTTGTCCATCAGTTTGGGGGTGACAAGTAGTACTAAAAAGCAGCTTAGTCCCCAACTTAGCCCATAAACATCTCCAAAAGTGGCTAAGAAATTTAGTATCACGATCTGAAACAATAGTATTTGGCACACCATGTAAGCGAATAATTTCACGAAAGAACAAATCAGCAACATTAACAGCATCATCGCTTTTATGACATGGTATAAAGTGTGCCATTTTCGAGAACCTATCCACGACAACAAATATGCTATCCCTCCCCTTCTTTGTTTGAGGTAAACCTAAAACAAAGTCCATAGATATATCCTCCCAAGGAACACTAGGTACATGCAAAGGCATATATAAACCATGAGGATTGAGTCGTGACTTAGCTCTTTGACATGTAGTGCAGCGAGCAACAAAACGCTCAACATCCCGTCTTATCTTTGGCCAAAAGAAATGTGTAGCAAGTATATCCTCCGTCTTCTTGACGCCAAAGTGTCCCATTAATCCTCCTCCATGCGCCTCCTGCAACAACAAAAGACGAACGGAGCTAGCTGGAATGCATAGCTTGTTAGCACGAAACACAAATCCATTGTTAAGAATGAACTTGTTCCAAGTTCTCCCTTCCTTACAATTTTGCAATACATCTTTAAATTCAGCATCATGAACATATTGATTTTTGATGGTCTCCAAACCAAATATTTTAAAGTCAAGTTGTGAAAGCATAGTATAACGACGAGACAAGGCATCAACAATAACATTTTCTTTACCCTTCTTGTGTTTAATGACATAAGGGAAAGTCTCAATGAATTCAACCCATTTAGCATGTCTACGGTTCAGTTTTGCTTGACTTTTAATGTGTTCCAAAGATTCATGATCAGAATGTATAACAAATTCCTTGGGCCATAAATAATGTTGCCATGTTTCTAAGGTCCGAACAAGAGCATATAATTCTTTATCATAAGTAGAATAGTTCAGACTAGGCCCACTCAATTTTTCAGAAAAGTATGCAACAGGTTTTCCATCTTGTAATAACACACCTCCTAATCCAATTCCACTAGCATCACATTCAAGCTCAAAAGTCTTATTGAAATTAGGAAGTTGGAGTAAAGGAGCATGTGTCAACTTATCTTTCAATACCATGAAGGCTTCTTCCTGTGCGGTACCCCAAACAAAAGGCACATCCTTCTTTGTAAGCTCGTTAAGAGGTGCAGCAATGGTGCTGAAATCTCTCACAAAACGCCTATAGAAACCAGCGAGGCCAAGGAAACTCCTCACTTGTGTGACCGTTTTGGGCTGCGGCCAACTCTCAATAGCTTCAATCTTGGCTTTATCAACTTCAATTCCCTGTGGAGTAACAACATAGCCAAGAAAAGATACTCGGTCGGTGCAAAAGGTGCACTTTCCAAGGTTTCCAAACAAACGTGCATCACGTAGAGCAATAAAAACAGCACGTAAATGTTCCAAATGTTCCTCCAAAGATTTGCTATAAATCAATATGTCATCAAAGTAAACTACCACAAATCGTCCAATGAAAGCACGTAAAACTTCGTTCATTAACCTCATGAAAGTACTAGGTGCATTAGTTAACCCAAAAGGCATGACTAACCACTCATATAATCCAAACTTAGTTTTAAATGCTGTTTTCCATTCATCACCCAATTTCATACGAATTTGATGGTATCCACTACGCAAATCAACTTTGGAGAATATTGTAGAGCCACTCTATTCATCAAGCATATCATCTAGCCTAGGAATAGGATGACGATAACGAATAGTAATATTATTAATGCCTCTACAATCAACGCACATACACGACGTACCATCTTTTTTCGGCACTAAAATGATAGGAACAACACAAGGACTAAGGGATTCGCGTATATAACCTTTGTCGAGCAGTTCTTGTACTTGACGCATAATCTCCTTCGTCTCCTCTGGATTGGTACGGTATGGTGCACGATTGGGTAGCGAAGCACCGGGAATTAAGTCAATTTGATGCTCAATCCCTCGAATAGGTGGTAATCCCGGTGGCACGTCTTGTGGAAAAACGTCAGCGAACTCCTGCAAAATGTTAGTGACAGTAGGGGGCAAAGAGGAAGGCACGTCCTCGAATGAAAATAATGCCTCTTTGCACACAAAAGCATAGCAAACAGATTTGCTAAAATCTAGCTCATCAATATCAGATTTGGTGGCAAGTAAACATGCACTTTTCAATTTAATTTCAGAAACAAAAGTAGATGGTTTATTATTAGGCTTCATTTGGTGCTCAAATTCTTTTGCCACAATCTGATTTTCACTCTTATTTGTCTCCTGTTTTGCTTTATTAGCTCTATTAATATCATCTTTCAAAATGGAATCAGGAGTCATAGGAAGCAAAGTAATATTTTTATCGTTATGAACAAGAGTATACTGATTGTTTCTACCATGGTGTACAGAATTTTTATCAAATTGCCATGGTCTACCAAGTAATAAGGAACATGCTTGCATAGGTACCACATCACAATCAACATAATCAGCATATGTAGAGATACTAAAATGCACACGAACAGTACGTGTTACCTTAACCTTGCCGCTGTTGTTGAACCATTGGATGTAGTAAGGATGTGGATGTGGTCTTGTGGTGAGAGATAGCTTCTCCACCATCTCCATGCTAGCCAAGTTATTGCAGCTCCCTCCATCTATGATCACGCGAATAGAACGTTCCTTCACAACTCCCTTTGTATGGAACAAATTATGCCTCTGATTTTGCTCAGCTTGTGTAACCTGCACACTCAAAACACGTTGAGCAACTAAACATTCATACCTGTCAGCATCTTCAGGAGCCATGTATTGCGTCTCATGATCAGAATTGTCTCCACCGTGTTCTTCACGTGTAATAAGAGCCAAGTCTCCTCATCATAGTCACTAGCGGACTCATACCCACCATCCTCAGTAACAATCATCACACGCTTAAATGGGCATTCTCTCGCATAATGACCTCCACCCTTGCAACGTCGACAAATAATATCATGTGTTTGCCCTGTTGATGCCATGGATGAAGAAGAGCTCTTTGCAGGCCCAGAAGGTGTGCTCTTGGCAGATAGTGGTGATTGTGCCTGCTTTATTGTATCACGGTTGGAGGTGGCAGCCGACGGAGGCGCCGGTGTAGCAGAACGTGTGGAAGTAGATGATGCACGTGGTGTCCATGATGAAGGTCGACCTGCAGAAAAGTTAGTCCGCGCCAATGCCTGTCGATCCTGCACTTCACGTTCAGCTTTACAAGCAAGATGGAATAAACGAGTGATATTAGTATACTCCTTATACTCTAGAATCGTCTGAATCTCTCTATTTAATCCACCCATAAAACGTGCAAGCATAGCTTCATTCTCCTCAACAATACCACATCTAATCATGCCAGTTTGTAATTCCTGATAATATTCTTCTACATAATTTTTTCCCTGTCTTAAGCGCTGCAATTTTTGAAGTAATTCACGTTGATAATATGGTGGAACCCAACGAGTACGCATAGCAGTTTTCAAAGCAGCCCAAGTAGCCGGAATAGGATATAATCTACAATGCTCAGACCACCAAACACATGCAAAACTAGTGAATGCACAAACAGCAGCAGGAACACGTCTCTCCTCGGGATATTGTAAACATGTAAATCGTTGTTCAGTTTCTAACTCCCAAGTAAGATATATATCAGGAACATATCTACCCTCAAATGGTGGAATATTCAATTTTAGTTTAGGGAGATGGTCATGATCTCGTACCTGAGGGTGAGCCCTACCATTGCCATTATTTGCATGTGGACGACCTGGTGGTTGTTGTGCTGGTGGTGGCACGTAGTTCTGATTTTGATCAACCTCATCCTCATAATCTCCCACATAATCCTCCTCCTCCACATCAGCAGTAGGAGCCACAGAAGTATCAACAGCAGCACCAGCAGTTTGGCCCGACTGAAGAGGGACACGGCTCGCTCGGCGGAGGGCTGTTTCCCGACGTGGAGGTAGTCGATGTTGTTGCTGTTGTTGCAGAGGTGCGGCAGGAGCAGCCGGTGGTGGTGGTGGTGGAAAACGCGAAAGCAATTCAGCAAACTTGTTATCGAGCTTTGTTTCAAACGTCTTCTCCATGCCATCTATCTTCTCCATGGCCTCTTCAAATCTGTTTATCACATCTTGCACCTGTCCACTCATCATTTGCTGAAACGTATCATGAAGCTCCTTGTTCGTCAAGTTCTCCCAGTCAGTCTCGTCGGCTTGTGATCCTGGCATGGTTAGCAGCAATAGAAACACACAAGAATATGATCCTACAGACTACTAACAAGTGGTGGTGGTGGAGGGTGTCACAAATCCGGCAAGCAAATCTCAAATTCTTACCAGTTCTTACCCAGCAGTAGGCGGTGATCGGCAACCGTTGTAGTCAAAACTTCTCAAAAGCTTGGATAGAGCGATTGCCAGGGAGAGTCAAACGCACGACGTAGATGTATGTGGAGCTGGGAAGGCTTATAGTATGGTAGCAAAAAGGGTCAGCAATAATCAATTTAGAGATGCAAAGTTGAATAAACGCTCAACGACGGTACTGTGCTGGTCCTAGGCTAGACCGTGCTAGAGACGCGAGCCTAGAACACTAACAAAATCACGGCGCTGCACGCAAATAAGGGAAAAGCACACTCTGGAACTCTTTTTTTTTTCGCTCTTTTTTTTGCGCTCCTTTTTTTTGCGCTCCTCTTTTTTTTGCGAAAAATCACTATAATGGCGAGTGTCTCAAAACTCTTCCCTCGTCAAACTGATAGGATGGGCATGAAATTTTTTTTTTCACTTTTTTTTCAGAAATCAGGGCAGCGACGACGAAAAAGTGCGACAAAAAATCACTATGATGGCACGTGGCTCAAAAGACTCAGAAAAGCCTAAAAATAGGATAGGGAAAAAATTGCCCGTGAAAATTTTGGCCTAAAAACTGCCCGGGGGTCTCCAGACTCTTTTTTTTCCGAGACCTATGCAGGCAAGGAAACACGAATCAGAATTTAGATTGATCTCAAGAACAAACCTAATATGAGAAGAACTCGGATTGGTGGTGGATATATGGTTGTGGTATATGGCAGCGGTGGTGGTATATGGTAGCGGTGGTGGTATATGGATACAGATTGGTGGTGGTATATGGATACGGATTGGTGGTGGTATATGGATATGGATTCAGAGCGGTGGCGGATAAGCAAAAGTGGTAGATGGGCGATGATGATGGTGCGGCGGCGGCGTGACAACTTATGACCAGAACTCGAAACTCTAAAAGACTAGACTCTAAGACCAACAACTTGACACGACGATGCAACCGCAAATTCAACAAAGCAAAAACCCTAAAAAGATTATGCAAAGGCTCAGATTGGTTCGGATATGATGAACTAACCCTAATTTTTTTCTGGCTTTTTCGTGGACTGTAGGTATGAAGAACAGACTCGATCTAATCTACGAAAAACTGTAAAATCTCACCGAGCAACCTGGAAATCTAATACCACTTGATAGAGGCTAAGGTATCCCGATGTTTCGATGAGATGGTGGCTATCATTTTCTGTGGGAGTCGACCTTGACGATCCGACTACGAACGTGCGAGACGTCGCGCCTTAGCAATCGCTAAACCAACTTTCGAGGGTTATTGACCACGCCGGAGCACGATCAACCTGACCACGAGGGTCTGTTTCCTGCGAGCAAACGAAGAACAAGCAAGAAACTGAGATTGCAATCGGGATATTGCGAATATAAGATGAAATCTTTATTGATCAAGGTGGGGTTCTGTGACGTCTTGGTCTGGTCGTTGGACACAAACGAAGTACGCGAAGTTGCAGCTATGGCGAACTTTTAATCTAAACAAAACCCAAAGTCTAAACGACGCCCTAAGGGCTGTATATATGGAGGAAGAGGGGGAATTTAGTGGCCCTTGAGGGTGGGGTCCGAAACCAACCCTAACTCTTGTTTCCCCACACATACGGACTCTAAAAATAGCCTATACTTAAGTATTTCGAAATTACATGGGCCTGGCCCATTAATAAGGTGACGCAGCACCTAGAATAGTCTATGGATGAATATTATGAAGTGGCATCTTGTATATTTTGTCCAAGGCTTCATGCACTCCTTATGCCGGCTTCAAAGTCCTGAAATCATCACTTGTAACTCCGTTCTTGATCCCCTTGCGCATGCCATCAACTCCATGCGTGTTCTTGCTCTAATGTTCATCCTTCTCCAAGCTAGGCCCTTCATTTGTAAGCAAAACAAATGTATCCAATTTAGGCAACATCATAATCTCATGAACATTAGAATCATTACCAAGAAACGAAAGTACCTGGTAATTTAATTGGCGTGCGCGAGCTCTAGTAATTGGTCAAGTATATGTAACAGTAGGGGCTGTGGGTGTAACAATGGTATTGATTTCCTCATCACTTGATGTACACACCTTTTGAGAGATCCATACATGATTTGGAATTTGATAGAATACTCTATGTACTTCACTTATATTTTTTGAGCTTTATAGTTTTGCTCTAGTGCTTCACTTATATCTTTTAGAGCACGTTGGTGGATTTGTTTTACAGAAACTAGTAATCTCTCATGCTTCACTTAGATTATTTTGAGAGTCTTAATAGCATGGTAATTTGCTTAAATCCTAATATGCTTGGTATGCAAGATTAATAATAAAACTTTCGTATGAGTGTGTTGAATACTAAGAAGAAATTGATGCTTGATAATTGTTTTGAGATATGAGGATGGTGATATAAGAGTCATGCTAGTTGAGTAGTTGTGAATTTGAGAAATTCTTGTTTTAAAGTTTGTGATTCCCGTAGCATGCACGTATGGTGGACCGTTATGTGATGAAGTCGGAGCATGATTTATTTATTGATTGTCTTCCTCATGAGTGGCGGTCGGGGACGAGCGATAGTCTTTTCCTACCAATCTATCCCCCTAGGAGCATGCGCGTAATACTTTGCTTTGATAACTTCTAGATGTTTGCAATAAGTATATGGGTTCTTTATGACTAATGTTGAGTCCATGGATTATACACACTTTCCTTCCTTCCACCATTGCTAGCCTCTCTAAAACCGCGCACTTTTCGCCGGTATCATACACCCACCAAATACCTTCCTCAAAATAGCCACCATACCTACCTATCATGGCATTTCCATAGTCATTCCGAGATATATTTCCATGCAACTTTCCACCGTTCCGTTCATTATGACACGCTCCATCATTGTCATATTGCTAGCATGATCATGTAGTTGACATCGTATTTGTGGCAAAGCCACCGTTCATAATTCTTTCATACATGTCACTCTTAATTCATTGCACATCCCAGTACACCACCGGAGGCATTCATATAGAGTCATATTTTGTTCTAAGAATCGAGTTGTAATTCATGAGTTGTAAGTAAATAGAAGTGATGATCATCATTATTAGAGCATTGTCCCAGTGAGGAAAGGATGATGGAGACTATGATTCCCCCACAAGTCGGGATGAGACTCCAGACGAAAAAAAAGAAGAGGCCATAAAAAAGGGAGAAAGGCCCAAATAAAAAAATGAGAGAAAAAGAGAGAAGGGACAATGTTACTATCCTTTTACCACACTTGTGCTTCAAAGTAGCACCATGATCTTCATGATAGAGAGTCTCTCATTATGTCACTTTCATATACTAGTGGGAATTTTTCATTATAGAACTTGGCTTGCATATTCCAATGATGGGCTTCCTCAAAATGCCCTAGATCTTCGTGAGCAAGCGAGTTGGATGCACACCCACTTAGTTTCTTTTGAGCTTTCATATATTTATAGCTCTAGTACATCCGTTGCATGGCAATCCCTACTCACTCATATTGATATCTATTGATGGGCATCTCCATAGCCCGTTGATACGCCTAGTTGATGTGAGACTATCTTCTCTCCCCTTTTGTCTTCTCCACAACCACCATTCTATTCCACCTATAGTGCTATATCCATGGCTCACGCTCATGTATTGCGTGAAGATCGAAAAAGTTTTGAAAATGTCAAAAGTATGAAACAATTGCTTGGCTTGTCATCGGGGTTGTGCATGATTTAAATACTTTGTGTGGTGAAGATAGAGCATAGCCAGACTATATGATTTTGTAGGGATAGCTTTCTTTGGCCATGATATTTTGAGAAGACATAATTGCTTTGTTAGTATGCTTGAAGTATTATTATTTTTATATCATTGTCCTGAATCTTTTGAATCTGAATATTCATACCACAATTAAGAAGATTTACATTGAAATTATGCCAAGTAGCACTCCGCATCAAAAATTCTGTTTTTATCATTTACCTACTCGAGCACGAGCAGGAATTAAGCTTGGGGATGCTTGATACGTCTCCAACGTATCTATAATTTTTGATTGCTCCATGCTATATTATCTACTGTTTTAGACATTATTGGGCTTTATTTTCCACTTTTATATTATTTTTGGGACTAACCTATTAACTGGAGGCCCAGCCCAGAATTGTTGTTTTTTGCCTGTTTTAGGGTTTCGAAGAAAAGGAATATCAAACGGAGTCCAAACGGAATGAAACCTTCGGAAACGTGATTCTCTCATCAGATAAGATCTAGGAGACTTGGACCCTCCGTCAAGAAAGCCACGAGGTGCTCACGAGGGTAGGGGCGCCCCCCTAGGGCGCGCCCCCTGCCTCGTGGGCCCCTCGAAGCTCCACTGACATACTTCTTCCTCCTATATATATCCACGTACCCCCAAACGTTCGGGGACGGAGCCAAAAACCTAATTCCACCGTCACCACTTTCTGTATCCATGAGATCCCATCTTGGGGCCTGTTCCGGAGCTCCGCCGGAGGAGGCATCGATCACGGAGGGCTTCTACATCATTATCCAAGCCCCTCCGATGAAGTGTGAGTAGTTTACTTCAGACCTACGGGTCCATAGCTAGTAGCTAGATGGCTTCTTCTCTCTTTTTGGATCTCAATACAATGTTCTCCCCCTCTCTCGTGGAGATCTATTCGACGTAATCTTCTTTTTGCGGTGTGTTTGTTGAGATCGATGAATTGTGGGTTTATGATCAAGTCTATCTATGAATAATATTTGAATCTTCTCCGAATTCTTTTATGTATGATTGGTTATCTTTGCAAGTCTCTTCGAATTATCAGTTTGGTTTGGCCTACTAGATTGGTTGTTCTTGCCATGGGAGAAGTGCTTAGCTTTGGGTTCAATCTTGCGGTGTCCTTCCCAATGATAGAAGGGGCAGCAAGGCACGTATTGTATTGTTGCCATCGAGGATAACAAGATGGTTTTTTATCATATTGCATGAAACTATCCCTCTACATCATGTCATCTTGCTTAAGGCGTTACTCTATTTTTAACTTAATACTCTAGATGCACGCTGGATAGCGGTCGATGAGTGGAGTAATAGTAGTAGATGCAGAATCGTTTCGGTCTACTTGTCTCGGACGTGATGCCTATATACATGATCATACCTAGATATTCTCATAACTATGCTCAATTCTGTCAATTGCTCAACAGTAATTTGTTCACCCACCGTAGAATACTTATGCTCTTGAGAGAAGCCACTAGTGAAACCTATGGCCCCCGGGTCTCTTTCTCATCATATCAATCTCCATCACTTTATTATTGCTTTGCTTTTACTTTATTTACTTTGCTTCTCTATACCAAAAATACCAAAAAATATTATTTATCATCTCTATCAGATCTCACTTTTGTAAGTGACCGTGAAGGGATTGACAACCCCTAAGCGTATTGGTTGCGTTGAGCTATTGTTTTTGTGTAGGTACGAGGGACTCGAGCATAGCCTCCTACTGTATTGATACCTTGGTTCTCAAAAACTGAGGGAAATACTTACGCTACTTTGCTACATCATCCCTTCCTCTTCGGGGAAATACAACCCAGTGCTCAAGAGGTATCATGTCTTCATAGGATACCCAAAGGAAATTGTTGGGTACACCTTCTATCACAGATCCGAAGGCAAGACATTTGTTGCTAAGAATTGATCCTTTCTAGAGAAGGAGTTTCTCTCGAAATAAGTGAGTGGGGGGAAAGTAGAACTTGATGAGGTAACTGTACCTGCTCCCTTATTGGAAAGTAGTTCATCACAGAAACTGGTTCCTGTGACACCTACACCAATTAGTGAGGAAGATAATGATGATGATCATGAAACTTCAGATCAAGTTACTACCGAACCTCGTAGGTCAACCAGAGCAAGATCCGCACCAGAGTGGTACGATAATCCTATTCTAGAGGTCATGTTAATTGACCATGACGAACCTACAAACTACGAGGAAGCGATGATGAGCCCAGATTCCACAAAATGGCTTGAGGCTATGAAATCTAAGATGGGATCCATGTATGAGAACAAAGTGTGGACTTTGGTTGACTTGCCTGATGATCGGCAAGCCATCGAGAATAAATGGATCTTCAAGAAGAAGACTGACGCTGACGGTAACGTTACTGTCTATAAAGCTCGAGTTGTTGCGAAAGGTTTTCGACAAGTTCAGGGAGTTGACTACGATGAGACCTTCTCACCCATAGCGATGCTTAAGTCCGTCCGAATCATGTTAGCAATTGCCGCATTTTATGATTATGAAATTTGGAAAATGGATGTAAAGGCTGCATTCCTGAATGGTTTTCTGGAAGAAGAGTTGTATATGATGCAATCTCAAGGTTTTATCGATCCAAAGGGTACTAACAAAGTGTGCAAGCTCCAGCGATCCATTTATGGACTAGTGCAAGCCTCTCAAAGTTGGAATAAATGTTTTGATAGTGTGATCAAAGCATATGGTTTTATACAGACTTTTGGAGAAGTCTGTATTTACAAGAAAGTGAGTGGGAGCTCTGTAGCATTTCTAATATTATATGTGGATGACATATTATTGATTGGAAATGATATAGAATTTCTGGATAGCATAAAAGGATATTTGAATAAGAGTTTTTCAATGAAATACCTCGGTGAAGCTGCTTATATATTGGGCATCAAGATCTATAGAGATAGATCAAGACGCTTAATTGGACTTTCACAAAGCACATACCTTGATAAAGTTTTGAAGAAGTTCAAAATGGATCAAGCTAAGAAAGGGTTCTTGCCTGTGTTACAAGGTGTGAAATTGAGTAAGACTCAATGCCCGACCACTGCAGAAGATATAGAGAAAATGAAAAGTGTTCCCTATGCTTCAACCATAGGCTCTATCATGTATGCAAATGCTGTGTACCAGACCTGATGTGTGCCTTGCTATTAGATTAGGAGGGAGGTACCAAAGTAATCCAGGAATGGATCACTGGACAGCGGTCAAGAACAGCCTGAAATACCTGAAAAGGACTAAGGATATGTTTCTCGTTTATGGAGGTGACAAAGAGCTCGTCGTAAATGGTTACGTCGATGCAAGCTTTGACACTGATCCGGACGATTCTAAATCGCAAACCGGATACGTGTTTATATTGAACGGTGGAGCTGTTAGTTGGAGCAGTTCTAAACAAAGCGTCGTGGCGGGATCTATGTGTGAAGCGGAGTACATAGATGCTTCGGAAGCAACAAATGAAGGAGTCTGGATGAAGGAGTTCATATCCGATCTAGGTGTCATACCTAGTGCATCGGGTCCAATGAAAATCTTTTGTGACAATACTGGTGCAATTGCCTTGGCAAAGGAATCCAGATTTCACAATAGAACCAAGCACATCAAGAGACGCTTCAATTTCATTCGGGATTAAGTCCAGGTGGGAGACATAGATATATGCAAGATACATACGGATCTGAATGTTGCAGACCCGCTGACTAAGCCTCTTCCACGAGCAAACACATGATCAGCACCAAGACTCCATGGGTGTTAGAATCATTACTGTGTAATGTAGATTATTGACTCTAGTGCAAGTGGGAGACTGAAGGAAATATGCCCTAGAGGCAATAATAAAGTTATTATTTATTTCCTTATTTCATGATAAATGTTTATTATTCATGCTAGAATTGTATTAACCGGAAACATAATACATGTGTGAATACATAGACAAACATAGTGTCACTAGTATGCCTCTACTTGACTAGCTCATTGATCAAAGATGGTTAAGTTTCCTAGCCATAGACATGAGTTGTTATTTGATCAACGAGATCACATCATTAGGATAATGATGTGATTTACTTGACCCATTTCGTTAGCTTAGCACTTGATCATTTAAAGTTTATTGCTATTGCTTTCTTCATGACTTATATATGTTCCCATGACTATGAGATTATGCAACTCCCGAATACCGGAGAAACACTTTGTGTGCTACCAAACGTCACAACATAACTGAGTGATTATAAAGGTGCTCTACAGGTGTCTCCGATGGTGTTCGTGGAGTTGGCATAGATCAAGAATAGGATTTGTCACTCCGATTGTCGGGAAGGTATCTCTGGGCCCTCTCGGTAATGCATATCACTATAAGCCTCGCAAGCAATGTGACTAATGAGTTAGTTGCGGGATGTTGCATTACGGAACGAGTAAAGAGACTTGCCAATAACGATATTGAGCTAGGTATTGGGATACCGACGATCGAATCTCGGGCAAGTAACATACCGATGACAAAGGGAACAACACATATTGTTATGCGGTTTGACCGATAAAGATCTTCGTAGAATATGTAGGAACCAATATGAGCATCCAGGTTCCGCTATTGGTTATTGACCGGAGACATGTCTTGGTCATGTCTACATAGTTCTCGAACCAGTAGGGTCCGCACGCTTAAAGTTCTGTGACGATCGGTATTATGAGTTTATATGTTTCGATGTACCGAAGGTAGTTCGAAGTTTCGGATATGATCATGGACATGACGAGGAGTCTCGAAATGGTCGAGACATAAAGATTGATATATTGGAAGCCTACATTTGGACATCGGAAGAGTTCTGGGTGAAATCGGGATTTTACCGGAGTGCCGGAGGGGTTACCAGAACCCCCGGGGGTTAATGGGCCTTATTGGGCCCTAGTGGAGAGAGAGAGGGGCCGGCCAGGGCAGGCCGCGCGCCCCCTCCCCCTCTGGCCCGAATTGGACTAGAAGGGGGGGGGGGGGCGGCGCCCCCCTTTTCTTCTCCTCCCCCTTCCTTTCCCCCTAGTAGGAGTAGGAAAGAGGGGAATCCTACTCCTACTAGGAGGAGGATTCCTCCTCCTGGCGCGCCCTCTAGGCCGGCCGACCTCCCCCCTTGCTCCTTTATATACGGGGGCAGGGGGCACCTCTAGACACACAAGTTGATCATTGATCTCTCCCAGCCGTGTGCGGTGCCCCCCTCCACCATAATCCACCTCAGTCATACTATAGTGGTGCTTAGGCGAAGCCCTGCAACGGTAGCTTCATCAACATCGTCACTACACCGTCGTGCTGACGAAACTCTTGCCCGAGCTCTACTGGATCGTGAGTTCGCGGGACGTCACCGAGCTGAACGTGTGCTGAACGCGGAGGTGCCGTATGTTCGGTACTGAGGATCGGTCGATCATGAAGACGTATGACTACATCAACCGCGTTGTCATAACGCTTCCGCTTAACGGTCTACGAGGGTACGTGGACGACACTCTCCCCTCTCGTTGCTATGCATCACCATGATCTTGCATGTGCGTAGGATTTTTTTTTAAAATTACTACGTTCCCCAACAACTAGCTCAATGAAGCTTCCCAAATAGTGCCTTCCTGCAACCGACCTCTAGCTGTTGGGCAACATAGAATATAAACATTAATTATAAATTTGAAAATAAATAATAACACACTTATTATTGTCTCTAGGGTATATTTTCAACACGCAGCCACCACGAGCGCTCGCCACCGCCGTCAAAACGTCGCAGCGTGCGGCAACGACCATGGGGCACTTGGGCGGCGGAGATTCGAAATCCAAACATGCGAGAAAAGCGGTGGCTTGGCACATTCGCCACCATAGAGAGCAGTCAGCGCACACGGACAACGTGACAACAATTCACTATTTTGGCAGCCGTGCGAAGCTTAACTTTCCCCTAGCAGTCACGCCCAAGACTACGTAACCTCTAGTTAAAATGGTCTCCCGTGCTGACGAGAAAGAAAACCGCATAGCCGTGAACTAGCTCGAGGCCGAGCGCATTGATAAGGCCTATATGGCGAAGCTCATCGCAAAGAATCTGCAGCTCATCGCCGAGAACCAAGTGTGGTTTGAGTTCAAGGAGGATGGCGTGATGTGGGACAAATCTTGGCTGAGCCCTCCGACGAGGATGAGGAGATGCCGTCGACTCGACCTAGTAACAATGACGATGAGACCGGCCCCTACCGGCCCCTACGATGGTGGTGGTGGGTGATCCCTATCTCCTTAGACTCAGACGACTTCGACGTATTCTGCGCCAACTGTGGTGATGACGAGTATAGCTTACATTTGTTTGATATGCTATATCTAGTGATAACCCATCTAATTATGTTATGTATGATGTGCAACCTTTTGTTAAATAATGTAATCAAGTAGTTTAGATTTGTCTTTGAAATGAATGTTTATGAAAAACATCATAGAGTTAAGTTTTAGGATAACTCCTTTTTTTTAGACAAGATAACTCCTAAAATTTGAGGAGACTTTGGATGGGCTAATTTTTAGAAACTGAGATGCCCTCACCGTCTCACCTGGCCCGGTCCATGACCTAATAACCTTCTTAAACCCCAGGTTGACACAAAGAGAGGAAGGAAAATCAATCACCGACTCACGCACGCAAGCCTTTTCCCCCATTCTCCGGCGGCGGCAGCTATGGCGGCGGTGGCGGCAAGGTCCGGGCTCCGACGGATGTTCTCCATCGCCGACTTCGCGACGCCGAACACGCGCATGTTCTCCATCTCGGCCTTCGCGCCGCCGAGCCCGCCCACGCCTCCCCCGAAGGCCGACCCCTCCCCCAACCTCTTCGTCTCCGGTACGATTGTTCCCCCACTCTTTCCTTGTTCCATTCGCTCCTGTAACCACACCTAGGCCTCGATCCCCGCCAGAGATTTTGCTCGAAAGCTCGCTTTTGAGTGCGAGAAAATGGTATCCAGTCGATTAGGGTCAGATATCATGCCATGATGTGATGTTGCTTATTAGGTCTCTGCCTAGCCTTATAGATCCGTTCTTGCTAGATGTGCAGCAACTAACTAGGAGATATGACGCTGATTCCTTTCTTGTTCAGTGTAAATTTATTGGTCTAGGGCACATCTAGATGTGCCCTAGTTATTGCACATCTAAGTGAGTGAATCAAGCATAAAGAGGAAAAGAAAAAAGAAAAATAAAATATGCACATGAATCTCGGTGTAAGATCAATGACATAGGACCTAGATGTGCAATACTTATGGCACATCTAGATGTGCTTTAGCAAAACTGAAATTTATTACATAAACATGTGGAGGGCACTTTAACTGTAGGCGATTCAAATCCTTGATGTGGATTATACATTTTACGACATTATTAATCTGGTTCTATTAGTTCACTGATCTTTTTTCTGCGGGGAATGCCTGGCTTGCACGAACCTTAGCGTAAAATCTAGTTATTGCACATCTAAGTGAGTTATTCAAGCTAGAAAGAAAAGGAAAACGACTAAAGAAATGCTTGCATGAATCTTAGCGTAAAATCAACGACATAGCACTTAGATGTGCAATACTTAGAGCACATCTAGATGTGCTTTAGCAAAACTGTTATTTAAACATCAACACTACAATCATTACGCACAAAGAAAACAAAGAGTTCATAATACTAGCCAGACAACAGATTGCCAGGACACACCACCAGAGTTCATGACACTAGTCAGACGATGAGCAGCAGTATTCGCATCCTGCCAAACTGACAGTCTGTCATCACCTATGTCCCACCAACAGAGAGCTAGCTGTGAAAAAAATCCTTCTCTACAGCCCTAAGCTTGGCCACTGCATTCATGCTATCCAGCTCTACCAGAAGTTTATGGGCTTCCAGCTTCTCAGCAAGGACGAGACCATCTTCTTCGACATGAATAGTGCATCATTTGAATTGGTTTTGAGCCCAGTCTGGGGAGGAGTTTTCCAGCGCTTGGGTTCTCGCCTACTGCTTGCCACCCGGACATGCTACAGATTGAGCTCCATTCCTCTACCAATTTGTGAATTTCGTCAGCGGCGCACTGTGACTGATGAACACAAGGACTCACCATGTCTTACATCATTACACATACGCACCAGCTCCTAACATCTTGTTAGGAGGAGCCTTGCCTCGTCTTCTTTCGAGCCACCGAGAGCAGTTAGGCACCACCGCCGCAATAATTGGATGGCGCTCACCCTCAATCTGGCAACCACAAGAAGAAATCTAGCAAGTGCAAAGGCAAGAAGGGTGGCGATAATGGGGAGGCACAGGTGGTTCCATGATACTCCTTCTAGACTGCAAACGTGGGCTCAGATGTGTCAGTTGTTTTTATCTTTGTTTTCTTCTCCAGTTCAAGTGGGCCGATGGGGTTTCATTAATGACATTGTGACCCAAGTGTTGAAGGGTTGCTGTGGCTCTGTGTTGGGTGCAGGGGCGGAGCCAGGATTTTGGTATAGGGGGGGCCAAGTCAAGTTCATATTTTTTTTGTCTCGACTGAAAAAAACTCTATCATCATACTATAATAATGCCCCACACCTATAAAATATTGTACGAGTTTAAATTTTCCTCTACAATTGCCAATAAGATGAGAAAATTTAATAATTTCATTGGAAGAGAAATTACCTGCCAATTTTTCCAATGTATCTGATCATGTAGCACCAAAGTAAGTCATATCCCATTTGGCGGCGCTTTAATGATAAATTACTGTTTAGAGTGTTTCGAGGCACTTTTCGGCTGATATGGTCCCTCGGATATATAGAAATGCCGATCTTCATCTTGCTTGTCCAGTGCCAGCTCTCAAATTTGGCAATGTTTACCGGGGTCTCTCTGATAAGCCAATTTTGTTCTTGTTCTGCAACATTTACCATGTCCAACATATCAGCTTCATTAAAAATTTCACTAGGTTGAGAACTTGAAGCAACCAGCCTAAAGAATGAATTAATCTTAACGGTGTATGGCGGTGCTTTTCTCTTCATATCTGCTGAATTGCAATTTCATATAGCTATATTGTAGTTTGACATAGGACAAAATTGCACCACAAAAAATAACTCATACAAGGTAATTTGCATCAGACCACGCCATGATAATTTCTAGTACACATATAATATAGGAATTGTTCACAGAATTACAGCATCGCTAATCGCACAACCAAAGCAAGTAGACAACAAAAATCTGATGATACAAGATGAGAATTGAGATTAGTAGATTGTGTGATAAACCTTGGGTCCTCGGCTAGTTCCCGTTGGTTGCAGCCGGAAGATTTGACAAGTGAAGAAGGCAGTGTCGCGCCGTCGCCATACGAATAGGATCGAGATCGCAGTAGGGCAGGGAGAGCAGAGGCGGCCGGGCGGGCGAGGGCACGGAACGGCGGCGACTAATTTCTTGGGTACTAATCCACGTACATGCTTTTTTTTTGGGGTGAACTCCACGTACAGGTTAATCATCACAGGAGAACGTAACGCCCTACCTGGCCGCTAGTGGGCTTCACATGGGTCCTTTTCCTTTTTCCAGAATCAACGTTGAGAT
>NC_041392.1:442409071-442416369 GCF_002162155.2 Triticum dicoccoides
ATACGTGGGAAATATGTGCCTTTGTATCGCTAATCACCACAGCATCGCTCGATCGTTAGGGGGGGCCAGGCCCCTGCTTGCCCCCCCTTGTCTCCGCCACTGGTCGGGTGTGTTTGTCGGTCTGCCTATGTGGTCCTGTGGATGCATAATCCGGGAGTAGTTCACATGGGTGGGCAAGTTGTGACGGTTTTCCATAAATTAATCGGGCAACTCTCTTCTGCTTAATTAATGGATGAGATAAAACTTTTGCCTCCGTTTTGGATTTCTTTAGGGGAGAAACACATGTGCTCCCAACTGACCCAATGAGCCTTCCTTCCACCAGCCGAGCCCCACCAGAAATTTGCCGTGATTGACTGGAGCATCAAACATAGGCGCTTATTAGAACGGAAACAGTGCATTGTGTGACCTGGTACCGCCTGCAACAGACTTGATGAGGATTTCTTTTCCAGCCCTGCACTTTCCCCCAAGTATGGTCTAGGATATGCTTAAAACAGTTTTTTTAGCATCTGACCACCGTATGTAGTAACAAGTATCTCTTGTTCATGGCTTCTACACCACCCTGGTACCGCGTGCAACACAGACTTGATGAGGATTTCTTTTCCAGCCCTCGAGAGACATTGACCTTTCCAGCCCTTAAGATATGCTTAAAACAGTCATTTTTTGAGTATCCGACCACCGTAAGTAGTCACAAGTATCTCTCGTTCAGGGCTTCAACACTGCCAGTCCCCCACGTCCAAAACTCACTCCTCGCAGCCTGCGTTTCCCCTTGCTCTTTCCAAAGGAGAGCAGAAAATCCTTTGGCACATAATATGAAAAGGTAGGGCAAATGGGAACCCCCTGCTGGAGTCCTCTAGATGGCTTAAAACATTTCAGACTTACTCCCATTGAGCTTAACGTCATACTTCACAGTTGAGACAAATCTCTTGATCCTCTCCAGCCAACTAACTGAGTAACCCATCTTGAGCATGGCTTGAAACAGAGAATCCCATTTGACTTTGTTATATACCTTCATCATATTAAGTCTGACTGTATAAAGTTGCACACTTTTGGTACTGCATTTTTAGGTGACTAAAATCTACAAAAATTTCAGGCAACTGAGAATTAGCATAACTGCTTAAAATATGTTATGGAAGAATTATACAAGGATATCGAGTGTATCACTATGAAAAATGAACTCTATTTTGTGGATTCCTGAATGACTACGGAACATGTGGTGAATATATCTGGATTTGTCTAGAGAACCAGAACTTACATAGATTATAAAGATAGTCATGTACTTTTCAAGTATCCAACCTCATTTTGGTCAAGTCAATGCATGCCAGAATGTAGCATGACACTGTTAAATTTCTGTTCAAATGGGCTTTGAAGTTTATGACTATGCTATCACCACAGCACTACGATGTCAAGAGCATCCATCTCTTTGAATCACAAAGCTGATATGCTGCACGACAAGACCAAATTTTCAATTATCTTTTCTTTAGACTTTTGACCATCTTAGTTCTTGCTTGATCCTACACGAAACTGGTCATACAGCCAAACAGCCAAACATCCTTCGAAGCCTATAGGCATCCTACTAACTACCATTCAGGGCCAACACAGTTGATAGTGACTTGACTCTTCAATTCATCATTACCCTTGATAAAGCCAGTTGAAATTTGTATCCAACTTGTTGTGCATATTTTGTCTAATCAGCTCTTAGCCTTGTGGTATACACAACATCTGAATTCTCATATTAATAATAATGATTTATAGGGCTAAGCAAGCGTACAACAACTGATGGACTTAGAGAAGCTTTTGCAAAGTTTGGGGAAGTTGAACACGGTATGTGTTTAAAATTTCAGTTACCTCACAGGGCATTGTACTTGAATGTTCTCACTTCTGTATCCAATTGCAGCTCGAGTTGTCACAGATCGTGTCACTGGTTTTTCTAAGGGGTTTGGCTTTGTAAGGTATGTTTCGGTTGAAGATGCAACTAAAGGAATAGAAGGAATGGATGGAAAAGTAAGGTTTCTTATCATACTTATTGTTCTATTTCTGTGGATCATTTAATTCCTTAACGCCTATATTTGCTCCCTTCTTGGTCTGGTGGTTCTGTGATTTTGCTTTCTTCTCACGTTGATCGACTCTGTCTCAATATTCATGCAATGGTTGGTGCTGGCCACTGGGCCAGTTTTAGCCGTTAACTCGTTTTATTATTTTCTTCTCTCTTTCAGTATATAAGTATGTGATTTGTAGATATGTGATAAGTCATAAGTGTACACGAGTATTATGCATATGTTCATTCAGATGCATGGATTAAGATTCTAATGCATCTGTTTCATCAAAAAGGCCAGTTTGCCTTTTTTTTTGGTGGACAGCCTTATGTTCAATCATGGTTTATAAGGTGGTAAAGTGAGCACCACCTGCTTTGACGCTTAAGCGCCTAAAGCGGGCATATTTCTATGGCGCTGCCAGGGCGCCTTATCGCTGAAGCGTCTGAAGTAGGACGCTTTATAAACAAAGTGTTCAATACATAATTACATAGTAAGAATAATACCTCCATTCTATGCGGGGTTTCAACAATTCTGGAAAGACCATTTAGAAAATAAAACACATATTGCGCCATTAAGAAAAACTAGTCCAACTGGAGATGAGCCATGTGGGCGAGATACCAGAAATTCACTCCTGACACTGACCGGATTTGAACCCTGGTCACAAGGGATGCCTTGGCGCAGTGGTAAAGCTGCTGCCTTGTGACCATGAGGTCATGGGTTCAAGTCCTGGAAACAGCCTCTTACAGAAATGTAGGGAAAGGCTGCGTACTATAGACCCAAAGTGGTCGGACCCTTCCCTGGACCCTGCGCAAGCGGGAGCTACATGCACCAGGTTGCCCTTTCACAAGGGATGCACCGGTGTGGCCCTACCACTGGGCTATTGCCCAGTTCTCACATATTGCACTATTATGCTTTTATCTAGTGGGTGTACGTTTACTCTCTTTCTTAGTGGTTGAACATGGACTATGCTCCCACTGACTAGACTCCCTCCATCCCACAATATAAGATCGTTTTTCAAGCTATGTTAGCTTGAAAAACGATCTTATATTTTGGGAGGGAGGGAGTATTTACGAAGAATACAGTAGTTATTAACTAATGGAGGCTTACTTTGTTCTCTTCTGGATAAATATTTCCTGACAAGTTACTGCCCATACACTGCTTGAGCCTTTTCTTTTGTTACTTGTAGGCAATTAGTTGACATGCTTAAATAATTGTGTATTGACACAAAGAAAAAAATATATAATTAATGTGGTTTGATTGTCTGAAAGGTCTTGCGGGGATCCATTGCTCTCTTGGACTCTTGCATAAAGCAATGTTTGTGTTAATAATATTTGAGTTATTTTGATTTCTTCTAAGTTTTGACGCAGCTTAATTTGTGTGCAGTTTCTGGATGGATGGGTTATTTTTGCCGAATATGCTAGACCCAGACCACCGCCGCAGATGGGAGGGGCAACTCCGCAGCCACAACAATCATGGGGCACTCCTTCTGGTTCCTGGGGCTCACAGTAGATGAAGGGACAATCATTCTACCTGGCTGTGCGTCTGACAGCGTATCAGTCAGCCATCGCAGTCTACATTTAGATCATAGCTACCATGGTGTTGTCCCAGGTGTGAACACCCTTGCCTGATCCAATATTCTTGTCGTGTTGGACTGGTCGTTTACGGCCTCCACATGGAGAAGCACTAGGGAAACCTTATATGGACCGAGCAGGTATTACTGTCAGCATGCAACAGCTTCGGACCATTGCTAAGAATGTCTTCTTGTCCCTTTTATTTGAATTGTCGTAAGCCTTATCAGCTGCTGATGGCATGTGCTGCTCTTGTACTACTGGATAATGACTCGTAGCTCGGAATAAGAACACGTTTGCAAGCGAATCTCGGACTGAATTCCCCATGATCTAATCCGTTCCGCGGATAGCGACGTGGATCTGTACAGCGCACGCGTCTGTGTATCGCGTGCCTGTTCCTGATTTGGATTTGGGTTTTGCCAGCTTATGATGTTATCTGAACTATCATCTGTACCATGAACCTTGTGTTTCCTGGTATGGTCTGTACTTTTTACTGTATGCACGTCTGTCACCTGTTGTTACTCTCATCGGTACACCTGTGATCCTTGGCGTTGTTCCTCGCCACTGCTATCTACCTACGGTTACTGATGACCTGAGCATACCGGTTACCGACATGGTGTTCTCTTCTCCGTAGCTGTGCATTCCAGTCAGAGTCAGTGGTATTGACTGTGCCGTCCATGAACCATAAGCTGCTTGCCTGATAGAGAGAGCGACCGCAATACTGATGCGTCCACCAGAGCCCTGGAAACTTGCCTGCCCTCGCCGGCCAACGACCACCTGCATCGTCAACCGTGCCGGTGCCGACGCCGCGGCGTGCTCTCGTGGAATCATAATATCTGCTCTACCTGTAGAGGGCATCGTCTACTGTATGTGTGGCGGCTGTTAATCTCCCTTCCAAAGTTTTAGGGGGAAATCCACCGGGAAGCGGCCGCGGCCACAGGATCTGTCGTCTCCGTCGGCATGTCGCGGTGTCGTGCGTCACGTTGGGAGGATCGCGTTGAGCTCGAGAGCCTTTTACTGCGCGGGCAATGGCAGCCTCAGGGGCTCCTTTCAGATGGAGGAGATGGCGAGAGGTGCCCTGGTATGCAGGGAAGCCGCCGCGTCGCCCCACGTTGGCAGCCTCCTTGCGGTTTATCCAGGCTATCTGTCTAATCTAATCCAATCTATCCGTTTATTGTGTGCGCGCGCGCGTATCCGCTGTCTGGATTAAATGGACTTGAATGTGCCAACAGTGAGTCAGTGACTTCAACCAAACTCAAATGTTTCTTCCTCGCCCAAACGTTTCTTTTCAATTTTCTGAAATAAAAGGACTTTTCTTGTGTCTCAGCAATGGGAAGGTGGTAATGGACACAGCTCGATTATGGGCCCGGCCGATTGTGTTCCTAAATACACTTTTTGTCCAAAATTATATACGTGTTTGACTTTTTGGAGTCTCGAATGTGCAGCATTGACTAATTTTTACTTGCAGTATACTTTAAAATAGTAAAGTTATACTCCCTCATTTTCGGTTTATAGGGCTTAATTAAAAAATCTCACCAACCAAGGTAGATGGTGAGTGGTGGAATAATTTTTATAGTTTGCAAAACCACTCAATTAATACGCTTGTTTTTCCTCAAATAATTGTGTTTATCAATGCATTAATTGCAGTGCATGCATGCATAAAGCACATGTATTGGTCAATTTTTCTTTTAATACTTGCATGCAATGATTTAATGCACCTTAAAATCTGAACGTGTGATGAGAAACAACCAAATTGAACCGTATAAAACAAGAAAACTAAAATTTTGAGATAAGCTTTATAAACCGGAAATGAGGGAGTATATAGTATAACACAAAATAACCGAAAGACAAATAATATTGTACTACTATTTGATCCTCGGTTTATGCAATTCTACGCATGACACTGATACAAGTTTACCACATGTTTAATAATGTGGTTTTTTTTAGTTATATTTCCGCAAGAAGAGAGTATTTTGTCAATCATGATAATTGACTACTCCCTTCGTCTTTAAAAGTGTGTACTTCCAACTTTGTTGGAAAGTCAAACTTTTTTATGTTTAACCGTATTTATACAATAATAGACCAACATTTATGCCATCAAATTAGTAGCATTAGATCCATGATAAAATATATTTTCGTCATATACCTATTTCATTTCACAAGCATTGATATATTTTTGCGCAAACTTAGTCAAACTTTGAGATAGTTTGACCCTCCAACAAAGTTGAAAGTACACTCTTTCAAGGACGGAGGGAGTACGTAGTAATTGAATGATCTCACATTTTACCCCAACCTCGGTATTTTGGGAGAATTTAAATATAGTGAGATGAAAGACATGTATGGTTATTTCTGTTATTTTTAAAATTTAAGGTTGTCATGTTAAATCTTAGTTGCGCAATTGTTCATCGGGCACATATATTCAGTTCACCGCCACATGCCATCCTTGTCACAGTTCTGTCACATAGAGGTCCTTGAAAAAAGAAAAGAAATTGTAGAGTTTTTTTGCCACACTGTTTTTGGTCATCTACAATTTGTCTAAAGTTAATCGTAATAATGTCAGAGATCAACCAAGCAAATCTACATTTCATTTGCCGGCCTACGTTGTCGTCTATAGTCTCCCCATTCCAAAAATATAGTGCATTTTTTAAAAAGTCAACTTCTTAAGGTTTAACCATATTTACAGAGAAAGTTATCAAGATCAATAATACTAACTCCAATCCAAAATAAGTGTCGCAATTTTGAACTGGATTTACTTCAAAACCGCAACACTTATTATGGATCGGAGGTAGTACTAAATTAGTTAAACCTTACAAAGCTTGACTTTTGAAAATAATAATATGTGAACTATATTTTGGAATAATCCTAAAGCAACTAAACATAGTAGTGAACAAGCAACACCTCCTTTTCTCTTAGCTCTCCCACCAGTTGAGAATCTCTCGTTGTTCCCTAGTTCTTCTCCCCTTCTCATCTGGCGGCCGACCAGAGTGGGGGTGGGAGAGGAGGCCAAGTTACCACCATATATGCTAGGGGTTGGCCTCTATGCATGGAGACTTGCGCCATGCCGTTTTGGAGACTCTTTGTAGTGTGCATAATGTTTGGTCGTCACCTGGTCATCTCCAGCAGTTATCCATGGTGGACCGTGATTGCTGGGGGTGGATCTAGTGGGAGCTTCTTCAATAAGCTTGGCAGTTCGCTAGAACAGGCTAATCCAATTTTCGCTCGTCTCCTACTTCACCATCATAGAGATGGAAGGAAAGATGGATGTGGATCAACACTCGTTCCCCTCGGATCCATTGTATTGTGGGGGTAATAAAGTTGGCTTGGATGTTATTAATCTCTTTTTGGCCACTACATCGACATATGTCTCCATGAGCTACACTAGGGTTGATCGCTGACTGGGCTGACGGCGATCCCATTGGCTGCCATTTCCAACCTCCAAATCAACGAGGCCTTCTTCCCCTTGCCTACAATTTTCAAAGTTATGGTTGGAGACGTGGCCTAAACGTCTCCGCGTGGTCATTGTTTGATTTGGGACCAAATTGTGTTATTTGTATCTCCCATTAAGGACCCGACTGTAATTTCTATTTTCTAGGGGTCCTTTTTGTGTAATGATGTAAAAATAATGTAGTAGTAATGCCAGCCTATAGATGAACAACCATACTGATTTGTTGTTTCCCGAGGTCAGAAGCAGAGAGAG
>NC_041392.1:442416632-442418009 GCF_002162155.2 Triticum dicoccoides
GGAGGGAGGGGGGGGGGGCAAATCTGATGTGTAAGGTGAGATGACAACAACCAACGGCCATCATTGGTGGTACCTAGATACGATGGACCTTTGGGTTCATTCTGATAAAATATCAGGATATCTTTGCAAATATGATGACAGTGGTTTGGATAGAAATAACTTAGATACGATGGATCACGGGTTAACTTTGATAAAATAGAAGATTACTTCTAAATAATACATCTCCTAAATGTAGTTAATGTGTTTAAACATATGTGAGGTGAATATTCCGGCTAAGTATTCATGCATTATAGTAGGAACCCCTAATTCTCTCGCAAATACAACTCCCTTGATCATTTCTCACATATACTCGTGGTCACATTCAAGGAACGCCCCTTGATTTCCCTGATTTTGGCCTGTGATTTATAAATCGTGTTGGCACAAAAATCAAACCGATATCTAGTATAATGATCAAATATGAGAATATTACGCCAAAACATAAATACATTTTTTACACCTGGTCCCATTTTTCAATGAGCTTGTTGGAAAATGAATTGGAATCAAATGGCAAGCACTAGCCAATCGAAATAGCTTACCAACTTTTTATTTGGCAAAATGGCTTCAAATCTATTAATGAAACCAACAGTATAAACACCCTATAGTAAGAAAATACATCGAGGCTCTTGGGCCACATCGCCTTCTTTGTGCCGAATGGGCCAATGGTGCGTCGCCAGTTATGCCTTTGCATCGCCGGAGCAAACCAATCGTTGTTGATAGCGGACGAGAATTCATCAAGTCGACTCTCATGTTGGGCTAGTGCCATGAACACCGAAGGATCCAAGATCACAACCTTCAAAAGAGTTCACATACCTCATGACAAAGCAGGAGGTTGTACCAATGTTAGAGGCAATGGCGGAGCTTCATGGAGACCAACAGGGGCCATGCCCCCCCTTAATTTTTGCATCCATTGAAGAATTGGTTATATATTAGGCCTAAATAGTGTTTAAACTAGAGATTAGCCCATCCTTTCCTATTATTTTTCTCCCCTTCAAGTAATGCCCCCCTCTTGAATTATGCCCAAGCTCCGTCCCTGGTTAGAGGGAGTAGGACGGAGGGCCAAACTACAAAGGGAAGCCACCCATAGAGGACCGTAGGAATCTGCACCAACGAGCTATCTACCCGACATCGTCCAGATGTGGAGGCTCAAGGATACTTTATTTACCAGATCGCCGACATCACCACCACAAGCGAAGCGCATTGCGTAACCCTATGAAAAGCCTCAAAGCGTGGGGAGTAGAGCTCCATCTGGTAGACCGAGGCCTCCACCCACTCCCATCCAGACTAAGTTGGTAGAAGAGGTGAGAGGTGACGAGCTACCAGTGGAGGAGGGGTGGCGGT
>NC_041392.1:442418152-442478077 GCF_002162155.2 Triticum dicoccoides
TTAGAGAAGAAAGAACATTTCCAGTTGGTGTCTTTTGAAATAGTTTACCAACACAGTTGGCAGAATAATTTTTTGGCTCATGGGTGAACATGCACCTAGATAAACATTGAAATGGGTGAAATAGCAAAAATAAAAATAAAAATCAAACATATTGATTTTTTAACAAATGTACTCGAGTGTTCTACTCATGTGTGAAATTTCACGAAGAAATGACATGAGTGGTATTTTGAACAAAGAAGAGAAAATGTGTCCCAAAAAGCAATTTTTAGGTAGTTTGGTGGAGACGATATTGTTTTCCGCCCAAAACACTAAGAATGTCATTTCATCACGTGTATTCATATATAAGTAGAACACTCGACCACTGTTTGTGAAAAATAAATTCAGAAACGTTTGATGTTTTGCTATTTTTTAGATTTTTACTGTTCATTCAAGTGCGTGTTCTACTATGGACCCATGTTCACTGATGTAATTCCGTGATCCGTCAAGTCGGTTACGAACCACACGGAGTTCTATCCATTTTGCCAAAATTTTAAGAGGCAGAATGCTTATGAAGCAAACAATCTACCAACAAATTGGCAACAAACTTATAATTGGGCTAGTTGGGCTCAAACCTGATGGAGTCTCGCATATCACTCACACAGTTCATTCTGCTACTTGGTTTATCCCCTAAAAAAAAGTGTTCATTCTGCTACTCCACCGGTAAAGCATTTTTCTGTTAACCCAGGCCCACCGTACACTCTTCCAGAGCACGGTCGCCGTACGTATTCTCTCCATCAGATACGTACGCACGTAGACGGAATACGGCTCCATCAGGCACGCGCATGCCCGGGCCCACCGCCACATCCACTTGGCCGGGCCACCTGCATACGCACGACGCGATCGGTACCTACACATCGACGTCGACTGAACTTTTGTGATAGTATTATTTTTGTTCCCACCGAAACTCCCTCTACTGCATGGCACCGAAAAATGGCAATTTCCACGTTCCCGAGACTACCCTTGGCCACCCCACTGCGGAGCGGGGGTGTTTCGGACATTTGCCACCCTCCGCGAACCCTATAAAGCAGCCCCAACACGTGACACTGCAGGTACGCTCTCCCCGTTAGCCGAGTGGTGGTCAGCTAGCGAGCTGAGGCCACTCGTACGCGGTGGCATTCCCGTGAATACACGGGCGACGGCCGGCCGGGGATTTCGTCGCCGGAGAGTGTAGAGTAGATTGTACAGAGAGAATTGTTAGCTGTGTATCAGGGGAGAGATTAGAGACAGGGGAGGGGAGATCTAGAGAGAAGGGTCGGGAGGGGCCAAGATAGAGGGGAGGGTGCGCAGGAAGCTGATGAGGCTCTTGTCGTTCGTGCCCTGCGGCTGCCGTGCTGGACCCATCGACGACGCGCCGCCTGCGGATCAGCAGGCTGCTGCCACGACCACCGGCGCGGCGGCGAGGAGGAGGCGGAGGAGGGCCAGGTCGCTGGGCGGCTCGCCGCAGTGGAGGCCGGCGCTTGGGGACATCTATGAGGGTGTCGCGGTGGACGTGGGCAAGGCCGCAGCGGGTGGGCGCGTCGTCCCGGCCAGGCCCGGCAGGGTGGCCTCCAGGGTCCTGCCCCGCGCGCACAGCGACGAATACAGGTACGCGTCTCTCTTTCTACTAGTAGATCTTTGTGGTGCAAATAATCGAAGTTAACTGATTACATGGGTGTGAACGTGCGCAGGCACATCGAGACGGCGTCGTCGATGCCGGCGTTCGCGCCGACGGCGTTCCTGTTCTGATGACGGCGGTGGACCGGCGATGACGACCACGAAAACCAAGCAGCAGAATCGGAAATCTATATACAGATTGCTATTACTGTCTACGTATTGCAGGACTAAGGATCTGTACAGGGAATAAACCGGCTCCCCTGATGGCGAGCTGGATTAATTAATTAATCAACTACTCCTACTAGCCTATATGCGCGTCAGTGCGTGCCGCGTGTACGTAAGTGTGATGTGTGTGTATCTCGGCAGGGTACGGTTGCCCTGCACTGTACATGCATCACGTACCATGCATGCATGACCTTGTAAATCCTATGTCGAACTCATGGTGTAAATGTCATGTACATATATCTGAATCGCACCGAGCCCCTTTCTAGCCGCCGCCTCCTCCTCAAAAAAAGCTAGGGTTCGTGCCTCTCGTCGGCTCCGTCGCAGGTCCGCCTCGTCTCCGGTGGCCCTAGGGCCATGGGGGCGTGGTGGATCTTGGCAAGGGCCGGCGGGAGGGCTCCGTTGTTAGTCGTTCATTTAAAATTTGTTAGGGTTTGTGTCCTACTCAGGAAGACGAGACGGTGGCAGCTCCCTGAAGATGGAATAAATGTCTCCCCGCCTAGTCCCCGTTCCGATGGTGCGTCTAGCATCGTTGGTGGGCGTGTGGAGGTGTGTCTCCGGCGGATCTATCCTCGGTGGATTTGCTCGGATCTGGTTGTGGTTCGTCTATGTTCGTGTGTCTTCAGGTTGGATCCTTTCGATCTACGTTATTCTTCATCAGCGGCGGTTGCTGTTCTGGTGCGCTGATCCTACGGGGCCTTAGCACGACGACTTCCCGACTGTCTACTACAACAAGTTGTGCCCGACTCCGGCAAGGGAGGGGTGATGACGGCGGCGCGCCTTCGGCTCGTTTCAGTGATTGTAGTCGTCGCTAGGTGGTCTATGAATCTGGATGTAATTTTTATTATTTTCTAATGTTCGTTGTACTGCCGTGATGGAAAATGAATAGATTGAAAGTTTTCTCGCAAAAAAAAAGTATACAGTACATCTTACGGAAACATGTATATAAATCAATCTGTGGGCGAATCCCTACACTCGTCAAGCCGAAAGGTTTTCCTCCTCCCCACAAGCGGACTCCAGCGCGACTATGATTTTCTTGCCTCCTGCCGGTGTCACAACCAATCTGCACTGTCTTGTGGCCTTAAAACCATGGTGGCGTGGTGCACTAATGGATCTAGGATTGGAGCAAGCTCCGGGTCCAAATTTTTTGTCATCACGAGAGAAAAATTTAACGTCCATCAGGCTATAGCTATCACAAAAGAATATCTCAAATATGGTTCAATTGCACCCAAAATTTAAAAAACTCAATGTTTAAAGATACAACAAAATAGATAAACAAATGACAAAAACTACGAAGAGTACGTGCAGTAAAAAGAGTACCAAATCAATGGCTTGCTTCATAAGTGTCTTCCATAACTTGATCAACGGAGAAAGAAGAGCCAACACCTTAGAGAAATCAAAAGCAAAATTTCATAAAAGAAGACATAAACATCAAGTGAAACAATTAACATTGTACAAAGTTGAAAACTTACTACTACGACGAGGCAAAATTCCTTTACGAGATCTATAGGATTGAAAGCGATATATAATAGCATCATCATCAACCTGTGCAAATATTTCTCGCTCAATATTGCAACCATGAAATAATTCAACCAATCATCACCCATCTTATTCCTTAACTCGGTCTTGATAATACTCATAGCTGAGAAAGCTCTTTCCACTGATGCGCTTGGAACAGGCAAAATCAATGCCAACTCAATAAGACGACATACCAAAGGAAAGACCATGTGTCTGCAAGACTACCAAGGTCATTACAACTAACAAAACTTGAATCAGCTCTCATCAACAATGAAATTTTCAAGTTGGTTTCCAAGGACAAAAGAAATCTCATATGTGGAGAAGTCATCAACATACATCTCAGCAAGTTGAACAAGTTTGTCTTCATCAAATTTAGCAAATGAGTTCTTTGGATCAAGACAAGCAATCATCTCACCAATTGAGTAGATCTTTCAGCAAAGCGATGACTTCAACGGTCTTCGAGCCGCGATCCCATCATCATTCCCAACTTGTATCATGACTTCATTTCTCCTCTCCTTGTGAGCTCTCTGTAGTCCCTATATCGGTTTGCAAAACGACAACAACCGATCACTATCAAATACCCATGACATACATAAATTTTACAAATAGAATAACATTAACTTTGTATAACGATTATACCTTTACCTGGAGAACCGTTCTTTTTATCCACCAAATACTTCTTGCGGTTACGTTTCTAGTGTCCTTTCTGCTTGCAGTAGAAACATTCAGTCTCTTTAGAGGCTCCACCCTTGTCCTTCTTCTGAGACTCGGTCTTATCGGCTTCAGTAGATTTCTTCTTCTTGGACTTGCCCTTCTTCTTGAAACTAGTGGTCTTGTTGCCCATCAACACTGTTTTGTTCTTCTGCATTCCAGCTTCCGTAGTTTTGAGCATAGCAAACAACTCGTTTGCACTTTTCTCTGTCCCATTCATGTTGTAATTCATGATAAAGCCATTGTAAGATGGGGGGAGTAAAGCAAGCACAATATCTATACCAAGTGTTGGAGGAATTCCAAATTCCAGAGAAGTCAGTCTGTCAGCATAGCCAACAAGCTTTACTATATGCTCATGTAACGCCCTCGATGCGGCTATATCTCCTACGTGTCGAAGCACGACTTAGAGGCATAACCGCATTGAAAGCAATGTCGCAAGTAAGGTAATCTTCACAACAACCCATGTAAATAGATAAAAGGGGAAAAAGTACATAGTTGGCTTACACTCGCCACGTCACACAAATACATGAATAACATTACAATCATCCAATACACTCATGGTCCGACTACGGTACCAAATTAAAGATCAACCCCCACATGCGACACGGTCCCCGATCGCCCCAACTGGGCACCACTACTGATCATCTGGGAAAAACACGTAGTAACGGCGAGAGTCTTCATCGAACTCCCACTTGAGCTCAAGCGCATCGTCTGGAACGGTATCATCGCCCCATGCATCTGGTTTGGAAGTAATCTGTGAGTCACGGGGACTCAGCAATCTCGCACCCTCGCGATCAAGACTATTTAAGCTTTTAGGTAAAGGCAAGGTAATATGTGGAGCTGCAACAAGCGACTAGCATATATGGTGGCTAACCTGTTCGCAAAAGAGAGCGAGAAGAGAAGGCAAAAGCACGGTCGAACAACTATGATCAAGAAGTGATCCTAGAACAACCTACGTCAAGCATTACTCCAACACTGTGTTCACTTCCCGGACTCCGCCGAGAAGAGACCATCATGGTTGCACATGTGGTTGATTCATTTTAATTAAGTTAAGTTTCAAGTTATCTACAACCGGACATTAACAAATTCCCATCTGCCCATAACCGCGGGCACAACTTTCGAAAGTTCAAATCCCCGCAGGGGATTCCCAACTTAGCCCATCACAAGCTCTCATGGTCAACGAAGGATATTCCTTCTCCCGAGACATTCCGATCAGACTCGGCATCCTGGTTACAAGACATCCTCGACAATGGTAAAACAAGTCCAGCAACACCGCCCGAATGTGCCGACAAATCCCGATAGGAGCTGCACATATATCGTTCTCAGGGCACACTCAGATGAGACATCCTACGAGTAAAACCAACCCTCAAGTTGCCTTGAGGTGGCCCCGCAGTCTACTCGGTCGGACCAACACTCAGAGGAGCGCTGGCCCAGGGGAGTTTAAATAAAGATGACCCTTGGGCTCCGGAAACCCAAGGGAAAAAAGAGGCTAGGTGGCAAATGGTAAAACCAAGGTTGGGCATTGCTGGAGGAGTTTTATTCAAGGCGAACTGTCAAGGGGTTCCCACTATAACCCAACCGCGTAAGGAACGCAAAATCCGGGAACATAACACCGATATGACGGAAACTAGGGCGGCAAGAGTGGAACAAAACACTAGGAAAAAGGCCGAGCCTTCCACCCTTTACCAAGTATATAGATGCATTAAGATAAACAAGATAATATGGTGATATCCCAACAATAAACAATGTTCCAACAAGGAACGATCTCCAATCTTCACCTGCAACTAGCAACGCTATAAGAGGGGCTGAGCAAAGCGGTAACATAGCCAATCAACGGTTTGCTAGGACATGGTGGGTTAGAGGTTTGACATGGAAATTTGGGAGGCATGATGAGCAAGTGGTAGGAATCATAGCATAGGCATAGCAAAAGAGCGAGCATCTAGCAAGCAAAGATAGAAGTGATTTCGAGGTATGATCATCTTGCCCGCAAAGTTGTCAGAGTTGACTTGATCCTCGTAAGTGAACTCAACGGGCTCCTCGTTCACAAACTCGTCTCCCGGCTCTACCAAAACAAGAACAACAAGCAAATGGAACACAATCAACCACGTGCAATGCTCAAACAACATGATGCAAACATGGTATAATATGCGGGATGCGGTATGCGATGCATATGTAAGATTTAACAAGGAATGATTGAACCTGGCCTCAACTTGGAAATCCAAGAGTGCCAATGGAAAGGTTAGGTGATTTCGGTTGAAATCGATATAAAGATCACCGGAATCGGATGCACGGTTTGGAAATGGCAAGCAAAACAAATATGGCACCGGTCTGCGATAATCAACATGTGACCAACTAAATGCATCAAGAAAATTATGCTACGGTACTCAAACATGACAACAAAATACATGGCAGGGATCCACTCATGATGCTTGACAAAAGATGAACACTGAGCTACGACTAATTCATCCAATAACAGGTTCAAACAAGCATGACAAAAGTGCAAATAATAATAGGTTTCAGACTTAGTAAAATTAACACAAGTATGGAATTTATCATCAGAAAGCACACTTTAGAGCATGAAAACTACAAGCTACAGGAACTACAAGCTACTCAAAAGCACTTAACAAAAGTCACTTAGTGACCTTGATCCAAAAGGGATCAGAAAATACAATTGCAAGCATGTGAACATGGCAAAAACATAAACAAATCTCAGACTTTGTGAAAAACTGGAGCATGCAAATCAGTTAACGAGTAGGCATGTTTACGAGTTCAATGCACTCACTACAGAGCATGGCATGACAAACTAAGCATACACCCATCAAGAATACATGGCATAGGAGCTAGACATGGCAAGAACAACAACATAGCATGCACAGATCAATAGCAACATCCTCGGCAAAATCGCTAAACATGTCAATAATCTGCCAGGATTCACAATATAGCAAAAGTAGAGCTCGATTGACTCAAGCTAGGGTGCTTAATAAATGCAAACAAAGACATGGATGGATACAGCACCACAATATTAACAAAACATCCTTACTGATCATCTTCAAAAGAGGCACAGATCACTAGGAAACAACATGAACATATGGCATAACAACAAAAACAGGACAAGGACTTTGAGAAATTCTAGGTCCCTGAAATCAGCATTACCGATTACTCTACTTTGCAAGCTTGTGCTAGTCACCACAAATATCACAAAAATACATGGCAAGCACCTATGTAAAGAAGGCATGGCATATGACAAAACACATGTAGAGCTCAGGATCATATCATGCACACATTAAACATGGCAAAAATGACAAAAAACCATTTGATGAAACAGATCTGACAAATTCACCATATAGCCCTCTTCCAACAACATTTCGGGCATCAATATGAGCTCAAATGAAAATTATTCAATGAGATGAAATGATGTACTCGTCGAGACGAACATTTTGATATGCTACATGCACAAACCGGAGCTACGGATGCAGAGTTATGACATGCCAAAGTTTGCAAAAAATTAGGGTTCGGGGATGAAAAAGTCAACCGAGGGGATTTGGATTTGGATCTGGCGCGTGACACTGTAGCGATGCACGCTTCCCGAAGCTCGCCGGGTTCGTCGCCGGAGACGACGAGACTTGCCGGAGATGGTCGTCGCCGACGTGGAGGGACGACGAGGCGACGCAGTGGAGCGATCAGGCGGGGCGGCGCTGGAGACCGGACGGCGGGGAGCGGCTGAGGCGGAGGAGGTCGGCGATGAGGTGCTTTACGGCGGAGGCGGTCAGCGGCTTCGGCGGCGGACGCGAGGAGCGGCGTCGTGGGCGACCCGAGGCGGGCGGCGCAGCCCGATGGGCCTGGAAGGCCCGATGCGGGCTCGCCCGGGCCGGAGGAGAGAGACGGCGGCGGAGGGACAGGTGGCAGCCTCCTATTGGCGGCGGCGGTGCGTCCGGGCAGTGACGGACATGTCCGGCCGCGCAGAGAGGGATTTGATCTAGGTTTAGGGTAGGGAAGACCCAAAAATTTCGGGGGAGACGTAGTTTTATAGGTAGGAGGAGCTAGGAGACTCCAAATTGAGCACGGTTTGCAGCCACACGATCATGATCGAATGCTCTAGATGATGGATAGGTTTTTGGTGGGTTTTGGGCCAAATTGGAAGGGTGTTGGGCTGCAACACAAATGAGGCCTTCTCGGTCCCTCGGTTAACCGTTGGAGTATCAAACGAAGTCCAAATGGCGCGAAACTTGACAGGCAGTCTACCGGTAGTAAACCAAGGCCGCTTGGCAAGTCTCGGTCTAATCCGGAAATGTTTAAACCCCACACACGAAAAGAGGTAGAAAGGGGCACCGGAGGAGATAGGAGCGCCGGAATGCAAAACAGACAACGGGGAAAATGCTCGGATGCATGAGATGAACACGTATGCAATGCAATGCACATGATGACATGATATGAGATGCATGAAAGGCAAAAACACACGGAGACAAAAAAACCCGACATCGAGGAAATAAAACAACTTAGCGCCGGAAACGGCAAGAGTTGGAGTATAGATAAGGTAAATTACATCTGGGGTGTTACAACACTCCACCACTACGAAAGGATCTCGTCCCGAGATCTAGGACTGGAAAAACGCTGGGTACTCAGAAGGGAGGTGGTCCTCGCGTTCCTAGGTGGCTTCACGGTCGGAATGGTGTGACCACTTGACTTTGAGGAATTTGATTGACTTATTGCGAGTCTTGTGCTCAGTTTCTTCAAGAATAGCAACGGGGTGCTCATGATAAGAAAGGTCTTCTTGGAGATCAATGTCTTCGAAGTTGACGGTGCGGTCAGGGGTCTTGAAGCACTTGCGGAGCTGAGAGACATGGAATACGTCATGCACATTTGCAAAGTTTGAGGGAAGCTCGAGTTGATAGGCGAGATCGTCTCTCTTACTGACGAGCTTGAAAGGACCCACGTATCTAGGGGCAAGCTTCCCTTTGATACCGAAGCGACGAGTACCTTTCATTGGAGAGACGCGGAGGTAAACATGGTCTCCGATCTCGAAAGCCAAATCATGATGCTTACTATCATAGTAGTTCTTCTGGCGTGATTGCGCTGCTTTGAGGTTATCACGAATGACTTTGCACATCTCTTCTGCCTCTGTGATCAAGTCATTTCCCAGAAGTTGACGTTCACCGGTCTCTGACCAGTTAAGAGTACGACACTTCCTGCCATAGAGAATTTCAAATGCGGCCTTGCCCGGACTCGCTTGGAAGCTGTTGTTGTAGGAGAACTCGGCATATGGAAGACAATCTTCCCATTTCATACTGAAGGAGATAACGCAAGCCCTGAGCATATCTTCCAGAATCTTATTGACACGCTCGACTTGACCGCTAGTTTGAGGATGAAAAGCTGTGCTGAAACGGATGTTGGTGCCCATGGCCTTCTGAAAAGAATCCCAAAACTTCGAGGTTAAAATGCTGCCACGATCTGAAGAAATCAACTGCGGAATACCGTGCAGAGAGACAATCCGAGAGGTATAAAGCTCTGCCAATTGAGCTGCTGTGATAGACTCTTTGATAGGCAGGAAATGAGCCACTTTACTGAGTTTGTCGATGACAACGAATATAACATCATTGCCACGCTTGGACTTTGGAAACCCAGTCACGAAATCCATCTCAGTGTGGTCAAACTTCCATTCTGGAATGGCAAGAGGTTGGAGGAGACTAGCTGGTCGTTGGTGTTCTGCCTTCACTCTTTTTCAGACATCACATTCATTCACGAACTGAGCAATCTCACGCTTCATTCGAGTCCACCAATACGCCTGCTTGAGGTCCTGGTACATCTTTGTACTCCCAGGGTGGATGGAGAGGAGAGAATTGTGAGCCTCGTTCATAATGACTTCACGAAGGTCACCTTTAGGCACCACAATGCGATCCTCGAAGAAGAGAGTATCCTTGTCATCAAGGCGATATCACTTGTACTTGGGTTGACTCTTGGCAATCCCAATCTTCACCTTCTTCACCATAGCATCAAGAAGTTGAGCCTCGCGAATCTGATCTTCCAAAGTAGGAGAGACTTGAAGGTTGGCGAGGAAACCTTGAGGAACAACTTGCAGATTGAGTTTGCGGAAAGCTTCACAAAGCTCGGGTTGGTAAGGCTTGAGAATCAGACTGTTGCAGTAAGCCTTTCTGCTCAATGTGTCAGCAATTACATTGGCCTTGCCTGGAGTATATTCGATACTCGGATTATACTCTTGAATCATTTCGACCCAACGGGTCTGCCTGAGGTTGAGATTAGGCTGAGTGAAGATGTACTTGAGACTCTTGTGGTCAGTGAAGATGTCCACTTTTCTTCCCAATAAGAGATGTCTCCAAGTCAAAAGAGCATGCACAACTGCCGCCAACTCGAGATCATGAGTGGGGTAGTTCTTCTCGTTGGGCTTCAACTGACGAGAAGTATAAGCCACAACTTTCTTCTCTTGCATCAACACTGCACCAAGACCTTGAAGAGAGGCATCGCAGAAGACCTCGAACGGTTTGGATTCGTCAGGAGGAGTCAGAACTGGAGCAGTGACTAATTTCTCTTTCAGGGTGTTGAAAGCGATGTCACATTCCGGAGACCAAACGTACTTCATGTGCTTCTGGAGAAGGTTTGAAAGAGGCTTTGTGATCTTTGAAAAGTTTTCAACGAACCTTCGACAATAGCTTGCGAGACCAAGGAAGCTGCGGAGTTGCTTCACGTTCTGAGGTGGTTCCCAATTCACAATTGCAGACACCTTCTGAGGATTCACCGCTATGCCCTTGGTAGAGATGATATGCCCAAGGTAGAGAACCTCATCGAGCCAAAACTCGCACTTTGAAAACTTGGCATAGAACTGATGTTCTCTGAGCTTATCGAGCACCAAACGCAAGTGCTTGGCATGATCTTCCTTGTTCTTGGAAAAGACCAAAATGTCATCGAGGTAGACCAAGATGAAGTCATTTGTGTAGGGGTTGAATATGAAGTTCATCATGCGAGAGAAAGTCGGAGGAGCGTTGACGAGGCCAAAAGACATGACAGTGTATTCATATGAACCATAGCTTGTTCTGAACGCCGTCTTGGGGATATCTTGCTCACGAATTCGAATCTGGTGATAGCCCATACGGAGATCAAGCTTGGAGAATACTTGAGCACCTTTGAGTTGTTCAAACAGCTCGTTGATGTTGGGAAGTGGGTACTTGTTCTTTATAGTCTTCTTGTTCAATGGACGGTAGTCAACACAAAGTCGGTCCGTTCCATCCTTCTTCTTCACAAAAAGAACTCCACAACCCCACGGAGAAGAACTAGGTCGGATGAGACTCATACGCTCTTGTTCATCGAGTTGTTTCTTCAGCTCCTTCAACTCTTTGGGTCCCAGCTTGTAAGGACGTTTGCAAACAGGTTCCATACCAGGCTCAAGATCGATGACAAATTCAACTGGCCGGTGCGGAGGCATTCCTGGAAGCTCTTATGGAAAGACGTCTTTATATTCGCAAACGACTGGAATTTGAGAGATGGCATCCAGTTCATCCTTCTCATTGAGAGAAAACAGACGGATGGTATCATCACGAGCGGCAAAGACAATTACATCCTCAGACGAATGAGTCAATTGAATCTGCCTGGCAGCACAATCAAGATGAGCCTTGTGCTTAGAAAGCCAATCCATTCCGAGAATAAGATCAATATCCGAGTTACCAAGTACCACTGGAGAGGACAGAAACTTGTAGTCGCCCAACGTGATAGAGACATCGGGAGCAACCAAACTAGAAGTCAAAAGCTTGCCAGGAGAAACAACTTGCATGACTTTGGGCATAACCTCAGTATCAACATTGTGCTTCGATGCAAATGGGAATGACAAGAAAGAATGCGATGCACCAGTGTCAAAAAGTACTTTTGCAGGAACATCGTTAACAGGAAGGTTACCCATAATGACATCTGACGAGTCCTCTGCCTGAGCTGCATTCATCAAGTTGACCTTGGCGTGCTTGGGGTTATGCTTGACCACAACTGTACTTGCCGATCTCACAGGAGGAGGGAGACGCCTCTGATTGAAGCATTTGTTGGCATAGTGACCCTTTTGTTGGCACTTGTTGCACGTGACCTCCGAGAGCGGACGGTGATACAGAGCACTTGATCTTGGAGCTTGAGACGAAGTCTTGTTCTGAAAGCCAGGGTTGGGTGGGTGGGAAGATCCACTACCACCTTTGCTCTTCTGCTGATAAGGCTGACGGAACGGAGGAGGAGGAAGCCAATACTTTTGCTGCTTAGCCACTTGAGTTGAGGAAGAAGGAGTAGCATCTCTGACTCGCTTCTTGGAAGCATCGCACTTCAGTTGAGCAGTCTCTTGCTTCATTGCCATGTTGTAAAACTCATCGTACCTCTTGGGCTCAAAGAGGATGAGAGCTAGCTGGATTTCTTCTCTGAGACCACCCCTGAACTGGTAAATCATGCTCTTCTCGTCAGGGACGTCTTGCTTAGCAAAACGGGCAAGCTTTTGAAACATTTTGTTGTACTCGTAAACAGACATAGTGCCTTGCTTCAGGTTGCGGAATTCCTCACGCTTGCTTTCAACCACACTCTGAGGAATATCATGAGCTTTGAAGTCTTGACGGAATTCATCCCAGGTAATCACACAACCTCCTTTGGAATCTTTGTACTGCTGAAACCATTCTGTAGCTTGGTCTTTGAGTTGGAAGGAGGCGAACTTGACAAAGTCCTCAAGCCTGACGTTACTGCACTCGAAATGCTTGCATATGTCCACGAGCCAATCATCAGCGTCTGTTGCCTCAACACAATTGCTGAAGGTCTTTGGCTGGTTAGCAAGGAACTGGTTGAGTGTAGCAAACTGATTCTGATTGTTGCCATGGCCCTGGTTCCCTTGGTTGTGCTCTTGAAGAAGTTGCATGATCAGCTGCGTGTTTGCATTGGTAGCGGCCATCACAACTTGCCATGCCTCCGGAGGTGGAGGTGGAGGTGGCGGGTCAGGATTCGGAGTCGTGCGCGTTGGAGGAGCCATCCTGAAGAGGTTGACATCCATTAGCAACTTGACAGACAAATATTGAAGTTGAATCAAACGGGTTCAATTGCAACATAAAGTCTTCACATCCGAACAAAATGAACGAATGCATTCCAATTGAAATGGTCACATATCCATAAATTGAGAAGCCACTTAGAATTGAGGTAGAAGAAAAACAACAAGGTACGGACAAGAACGAATACTTGGTGAGGATTACCCAATCCCAAACCAAATATCCGCGGAAGAAGAACTAGAACTACAAGAATTCCCACCTATGAAACTCCCGAACCTTTTCGGTTATGCAATCAGGTGTTGGGGATACATGGGAAGCATAATATCTTACCCAAATCTAGCAAATCCTACATCCAGCTGTATCCATCCTTCAACACATAACCGAGAAACCTTCGGAAATCATTTACCTCAACCTTCGAAAAGCATACGTTATACGAGTTATGGCAATACTCCCGAACTCCCGCCCCAGTACTGGGTGGCGTCGAGGTTATCTCACCAACAACTACATAAAAGAGATTTTCGATGTCGGCGAAACTCATGTATTCCAGAATCTCAACGATAAAATTGTGACGACAACACCTCGGAGCTCAACTCCCCGGGACACTGCCACAACCCCGAAATGACAGGAGGCACCAAGAACAATGTTCTCGTCACAAATCGATCGGAACGATTCCAAGATACCCGCGTGATCCTAAATTTTTTAGTGAAATTTGAGAAGAGAAGAGTCAAAACTCTACGTCAGGATGCCTTACCAGAGCGATGAAGGGACTGGGGAGTAAAAAGAATTCCTAAACTCTCCGATATATATAATCCTAAATGACTCAAAACATTTTTCTAGACTCGACAACGCCAACGATTCGATCAAGCAGGGGGCTCCTAAGGTCGGGGAAGGCTCTGATTCCCAATATGTAACGCCCTCGATGTGGCTATATCTCCTACATGTCGAAGCACGACTTAGAGGCATAACCGCATTGAAAGCAATGTCGCAAGTAAGGTAATCTTCACAACAACCCATGTAAATAGATAAAAGCGGAAAATGTACATAGTTGGCTTACACTCGCCACGTCACACAAATACATGAATAACATTACAATCATCCAATACACTCATGGTTCGACTACGGTACCAAATTAAAGATCAACCCCCACATGCGACACGGTCCCCGATCGCCCCAACTGGGCACCACTATTGATCATCTGGGAAATACACGTAGTAACGGCGAGAGTCTTCATCAAACTCCCACTTGAGCTCAAGTGCATCGTCTGGAACGGTATCATCGGCCCCTGCATCTGGTTTGGAAGTAATCTGTGAGTCACGGGGACTCAGCAATCTCGCACCCTCGCGATCAAGACTATTTAAGCTTTTAGGTAAAGGCAAGGTAATATGTGGAGCTGCAGCAAGCGACTAGCATATATGGTGGCTAACCTGTTCGCAAAAGAGAGCGAGAAGAGAAGGCAAAAGCACGGTCGAACAACTATGATCAAGAAGTGATCCTAGAACAACCTACGTCAAGCATTACTCCAACACCGTGTTCACTTCCCGGACTCCGCCGAGAAGAGACCATCACGGTTACACACACGGTTGATTCATTTTAATCAAGTTAAGTTTCAAGTTATCTACAACCAGACATTAACAAATTCCCACCTGCCCATAACCGCAGGCACGGCTTTCGAAAGTTCAAATCCCTGCAGGGGAGTTCCAACTTAGCCCATCACAAGCTCTCACGGTCAACGAAGGATATTCCTTCTCATGAGACATTCCGATCAGACTCGGCATCCCGGTTACAAGACATCCTCTACAATGGTAAAACAAGTCCAGCAACACCGCCCGAATGTGCCGACAAATCCCGATAGGAGCTGCACATATCTCGTTCTCAAGGCACACTCAGATGAGACATCCTACGAGTAAAACCAACCCTCAAGTTGCCCCGAGGTGGCCCCGCAGTCTACTCGGTCGGACCAACACTCAGAGGAGCACTGGCCCAGGGGGGTTTAAATAAAGATGACCCTTGGGCTACGGAAACCCAAGGGAAAAAGAGGCTAGGTGGCAAATGGTAAAACCAAGGTTGGGCATTGCTGGAGGAGTTTTATTCAAGGTGAACTGTCAAGGGGTTCCCATTATAACCCAACCGCGTAAGGAACGCAAAATCCGGGAACATAACACCGATATGACGGAAACTAGGGCGGCAAGAGTGGAACAAAACACTAGGAAAAAGGCCGAGCCTTCCACCCTTTACCAAGTATATAGATGCATTAAGATAAACAAGATAATATGGTGATATCCCAACAATAAACAATGTTCCAACAAGGAACAATCTCCAATCTTCACCTGCAACTAGCAACGCTATAAGAGGGGCTGAGCAAAGCGGTAACATAGCAAATCAACGGTTTGCTAGGACATGGTGGGTTAGAGGTTTGACATGGAAATTTGGGAGGCATGATGAGCAAGTGGTAGGCATCGTAGCATAGGCATAGCAAAAGAGCGAGCATCTAGCAAGCAAAGATAGAAGTGATTTCGAGGATATGATCATCTTGCCTGCAAAGTTGTCAGAGTTGACTTGATCCTCGTAAGCGAACTCAACGGGCTCCTCGTTCACGAACTCGTCTCCCGGCTCTACCCAAACAAGAACAACAAGCAAACGGAACACAATCAACCATGTGCAATGCTCAAACAACATGATGCAAACATGGTATGATATGCGGGATGCGGTATGCGATGCAAATGCAAGATTTGACAAGGAATGATAGAACCTGGCCTCAACCTGGAAATCCAAGAGTGCCACTGGAAAGGTGTGGTGATTTCAGTTGAAATCGATATAAAGATCACCGGAATCGGATGCACGGTTTGGAAATGGTAAGCAAAACAAATGGCACCGGTCTGCGATAATCAGCAAGTGACCAACTAAATGCATCAAGAAAAATACGCTACAGCACTCAAACATGACAACAAAATACATGGCAGGGATCCACTCATGATGCTTGACAAAAGATGAACACTGAGCTACGGCTAATTCATCCAATGACATGTTCGAACAAGCATGGCAAAAGTGCAAATGATAACAAATTTCAGACTTAGTGAAATTAACACAAGTCTGAAATTTATCATCAGGAAGCACACTTTAGAGCATGAAAACTACAAGCTACAGGAACTTAACATGGCAAATCAAGGCATGGCATGAAGCTACTCAAAGCACTTAACAAAAGTCACTTAATGACCTTGAGCCAAAAGGGATCAGAAAATACAATTGGAAGCATGTGAGCATGGCAAAAACATAAACAGATCTCAGACTTTGTGAAAAACTGGAGCATGCAAATCAGTTAACGAGTAGGCATGTTTACGAGCTCGATGCACTCACTACAGAGCATGGCATGACAAACTAACCATACACCCATCAAAAATACATGGCATAGGAGCTAGACATGGCAGGAACAACAACATAGCATGCACGGATCAATAGCAACATCCTCGGCAAAATCGATAAACATGTCAACAATCTGCCAGGATTCACAATATAGCAAAAGTAGAGCTCGATTGACTCAAGCTAGGTTGCTCCATAAATGCAAAAAAGACATGGATGGATAGAGAACCACAATGTTAACAAAATATACTTACTGAGCATCCTTAAAAGAGGCACGGATCACTAGGAAACAACATGAACATATGGCATAACAACAAAAACAGGACAAGGACTTAGAGAAATTCCAAGTCTCTGAAATCAGCATTACCGATTACTCTACTTTGCAAGCTTGTGCTAGTCACCACAAATATCACAAAAATACATGGCAAGCACCTCTGTAAAGATGGCATGGCATATGACAAAACACATGTAGAGCTCAGAATCATATCATGCACACATTAAACATGGGAAAAATGACAAAAAGCCATTTGATGAAACAGATCTGACAAATTCACCACATAGCCCTCTTCCAATAGCATTTCGGGCATAAAGATGAGCTCAAATGAAAATGATGCAATGAGTTGAAATGATTTACTCGTCGAGATGAACATTTTGATATGCTACACGCACAAATCAGAGCTATGGATGCGGAGTTATGACATGCCAAAGTTTACAAAAAATTAGGGTTCGGGGATGAAAAAGTCAACCGAGGGGATTTGGATCTGGATCTGGCGCGTGATACTATAGCGATGCACGCTTCCCGAAGCTCGCCGGGTCCGTCGCCGGAGACGACGGGACTTGCCGGAGATGGTCGTCGCCGGCGTGGAGGGACGGCGAGGCGACGCGGCGGAGGGCGGCGCGGCGGAGCGGTCCGGCGGGGCGGCGCTGTAGACCGGACGGAGGGGAGCGGCCTAGGTGGAGGGGGTCGGCGACGAGGTGCGCCGCGGCGGAGGCGGTCGGCAGCTTCAGCGGCGGACGCGAGGAGCGGTGTCGGGGGCGACCCGAGGCGGGCGGCGCGCCCCGATGGGCCTGGAGGGCCCGGTGAGGGCTCGCCTGGGCCGGAGGAGAGAGATGGCGGCGGAGGGATAGGTGGCGGCCTCCTATTGGCGGCGGCGGTGCATCCGGGCGGCGACGGACATGTCCGGCCGCACAGAGAGGGATTTGATCTAGGTTTAGGGTAGGGAAGACCCGAAAATTTCGGGGGAGACCTAGTTTTATAGGTAGGAGGAGCTAGGAGACTCCAAATTGAGCACGGTTTGCGGCCACGCGATCGTGACCGAACGCTCTAGATGATGGAAAAGTTTTTGGTGGGTTTTGGGCCAAATTGTAAGGGTGTTGGGCTGCAACACAAACGAGGCCTTCTCGGTCCCTCGGTTAACCGTTGGAGTATCAAACGAAGTACAAATGGCGCGAAACTTGACAGGCGGTCTACCAGTAGTAAACCAAGGCCGCTTGGCAAGTCTCGGTCCTATCCGGAAATGTTTAACCCCCACACACGAAAAGAGGTAGAAAGGGGCACCGGAGGAGATAGGAGCGCCGGAATGCAAAACGGACAACGGGGAAAATGCTCGGATGCATGAGACGAACACGTATGCAATGCAATGCACATGATGACATGATATGAGATGCATGACAAAGGAAAAAACACACGGAGACAAAAAAAATGACATCGAGGAAATAAAATAACTTAGCGCCGAAAACGGCAAGAGTTGGAGTACAGATAAGGTAAATTACATCCGGGGTGTTACAGCTCACTCACTGAGGAACCCTCTTTCATCTTGCATTCAATCAAGGCCTTGGTTAATTCAAAATGTTCGGTCCTTGCCTATTTCTTGTATAGAACTTCCAGTGATCCAATTATAAATTGAGTAGTAGATTGTTCAAAACGCTTCTATAGTTCAGGATCCATGCAAGTCAACATGAGGCACTGGACTATGGCTTGCAAGATCAGATCTAGACCATAAATATAATGGTGAAAACATAAACGGTTCATATCTGAAATCATGGCACTCGGGACCTAGTGACAAGCATTAAGCATAGCAAAGTCATAGCAACATCAATCTTAGAACATAGTGGATACTAGGGATCAAGCCCTAACAAAACTAACTCGATTACATGATGAATCTCATCTAGCTTCTTAGCATGCAGCGAGCCTACGAAGGAATTACTCACTCTCGGCGGTGAGTATCATGAAATTTGTGATGTGGGATGGTTGGTGATGACGAAGACCGAAGATCCCCCTCTCTGGAGCCCCGAACGGGCTCCAGATCTGGCCTCCTAATGAAGAACAGGAGGTGGCGGTGGCTCCATATCGTAAAAGGTGATGAAACTTCCTCTCCTATTTTTTCTGGAAAATAGGATTTTATAGCGTCGGAATTAGGGTCAGCGGGGCCTCGAGGGCCCCACTACCCACTAGGGCGCGCCAGAGGGGGTGGCCCGCCCTGGTGTCTTGTGGGCAGCCAGGCCCCCTCCAGTGGGTCTTGGTTCCAGTATTTTTTATTTATTGCAAAAATAATTCTCCAAAAAGTTTCGTCCAAATTAGAGAACTTTTATTTCTGCACACAACAACACCATGGTAATTCTGCTGAAAACAGTGTCAGTCCGGGTTAGCATCGTTTAAATCATGCAAATTAGGGTCCAAAACAAGAGCAAAAGCGTTTGGAAAAGTAGATGCGATGGAGACGTATCAACTCCCCCAAGCTTAACCCATTGCTTTGTTGGGGAACGTAGTAATTTCAAAAAATTTCCTACGCACACGCAAGATCATGGTGATGCATAGCAACGAGAGGGGAGAGTGTTGTCCATGTACCCTCGTAGACCGTAAGTGGAAGCGTTAGCACAACGCGGTTGATGTAGTTGTACGTCTTCACGATCCGACCTATCAAGTACCGAACGCATGACACCTCCGAGTTCAACACACGTTCAGCCCGATGACGTCCCTCGAACTCCGATCCAACCGAGTGTTGAGGGAGAGTTTCGTTAGCACGACGGCGTGGTGACGATGTTGATGATCTACCGACGCAGGGCTTCGCCTAAGCACCGCTACAGTATTATCGAGGTGGACTATGGCGGAAGGGGGCACCGCACACGGCTAAGAGATCAATGATCAATTGTTGTGTCTCTAGGGTGCCCCCTGCCCCTGTATATAAAGGAGCAGGGGGGGTGCGGCTGGCCATAGGAAGAGGCGCGCAGGAGGAGTCCTACTCCTACCGGGAGTAGGACTCCCCTCCTTTTTCCTAGTTGGATTAGGACTTGGGGGGGGGGGAAGGAGTGGAGGAGAAGGAAGGAAGGGGGGCGCCGCCCCCCTCTCCTTGTCCTATTCGGACTAGGGGGAGGGGCGCGCGGCCAGCCCTTGCCTCCTCTCCTCTCTTCCACCTAGGCCCACTAAGGCCCATTTGATTCCCGGGGGTTCCGGTAACCTCCCGGTACTCTGGTAAAATCACTATTTCACCCGGAACACTTTCAATATCCAAACATAGGCTTCCAATATATCAATATTCATGTCTCGACCATTTAGACACTCCTCGTCATGTCCGTGATCACATCCGGGACTCCGAACAACCTTCGGTACATCAAAACATATAAACTCATAATATAACTGTCATCGTAACGTTAAGCGTGCGGACCCTACAGGTTCAAGAACTATGTAGACATGACCGAGACACGTCTCCGGTCAATAACCAATAGCGGAACCTGGATGCTCATATTGGATCCTACATATTCTACGAAGATCTTTATCAGTCAGACCACATAACAACATACATTGTTCCCTTTGTCATCGGTATGTTACTTGCCCGAGATTCGATCGTCGGTATCTCAATACCTAGTTTAATCTCGTTATCGGCAAGTCTCTTTACTCGTTTCATAATACATCATCCCGCAACTAACTCATTAGTTGCAATGCTTGCAAGGCTTAAGTGATGTGCATTACCGAGAGGGCCCAGAGATACCTCTTCGACAATCGGAGTGACAAATCCTAATCTCGAAATACGCCAACCCAACAAGTACCTCCGGAGACACTTGTAGAGTACCTTTATAATCACCCAGTTACGTTGTGACGTTTGGTAGCACACAAAGTGTTCCTCCAGTAAACGGGAGTTGCATAATCTCATAGTCATAGGAACATGTATAAGTCATGAAGAAAGCAATAACAACATACTAAACGATCGTGTGCTAAGCTAACCGAATGGGTCATGTCAATCACATCATTCTCCTAATGATTTGATCCCGTTAATCAAATGACAACCCATGTCAATGGCTAGGAAACTTAACCATCTTTGATCAATGAGCTAGTCAAGTAGAGGCATACTAGTGACACTCTGTTTGTCTATGTATTCACACATGTATTATGTTTCCGGTTAATACAATTCTAGCATGAATAATAAACATTTATCATGATATAAGGAAATAAATAATAACTTTATTATTGCCCCTAGGGCATATTTCCTTCATTCTCCCACTTGCATTAGAGTCAATAATCTAGATTACAGAGTAATGATTCTAACACCCATGGAGCCTTGGTGCTGATCATGTTTTGCTCGTGGAAGAGGCTTAGTCAATGGGTCTGCAATATTCAAATCCGTATGTATCTTGCAAATTTCTGTGTCTCCCACCTGGACTAGATCCCGGATGGAATTGAAGCATCTCTTGATGTGCTTGGTTCTCTTGTGAATTCTGGATTCCTTCGCTAAGGCAATTGCTCCAGTATTGTCACAAAAGATTTTCATTGGACCCGATGCACTAGGTATGACACCTAGATCAGATATGAACTCCTTCATCCAGACTCCATTTGCTGCTTCCGAAGCATCTATGTACTCCGCTTCACATGTAGATCCCGCCACGACGCTTTGTTTAGAACTGCACCAACTGACAGCTCCACCGTTCAATGTAAACACATATCTGGTTTGCGATTTAGAATCGTCCGGATCAGTGTCGAAGCTTGCATCAACGTAACCATTTACGATGAGTTCTTTGTCACCTCCATAAACGAGAAACATATCCTTAGTCCTTTTTAGGTACTTCAGGATGTTCTTGACCGCTGTCCAGTGATCCACTCCTGGATTACTTTGGTACCTCCCTGCTAGACTTATAGCAAGGCACACATCAGGTCTGGTACACAACATTGCATACATGATAGAGCCTATGGCTGAAGCATATGGAACATCTTTCATTTTCTCTCTATCTTCTGCAGTGGTCGGGCATTGAGTCTTACTCAACTTCACACCTTGTAACACAGGCAAGAACCCTTTCTTTGCTTGATCCATTTTGAACTTCTTCAAAACTTTGTCAAGGTATGTGCTTTGTGAAAGTCCAATTAAGCGTCTTGATCTATCTCTATAGATCTTTATGCCCAATATATAAGCAGCTTCACTGAGGTCTTTCATTGAAAAACTCTTATTCAAGTATCTCTTTATGCTACCCAGAAATTCTATATCATTTCCAATCAGCAATATGTCATCCACATATAATATCAGAAATGCTACAGATCTCCCACTCACTTTCTTGTAAATACAGGCTTCTCCAAAAGTCTGTATAAAACCAAATGCTTTGATCACACTATCAAAGCGTTTATTCCAACTCCGAGAGGCTTGCACTAGTCCATAAATGGATCGCTGGAGCTTGCACACTTTGTTAGCTCCCTTTGGATCGACAAAACCTTCCGGTTGCATCATATACAACTCTTCTTCCAAAAATCCATTCAAGAATGCAATTTTGACATCCATCTGCCATATTTCATAATAATAAAACGCGGCAATTGCTAACATGATTCGGACAGACTTAAGCATCGCTACAGGTGAGAAGGTCTCATCGTAGTCAATCCCTTGAACTTGTCGAAAACCTTTCGCAACAAGTCAAGCTTTGTAGATAGTAACATTACCGTCAGCGCCAGTCTTCTTCTTGAAGATCCATTTATTCTCATTTGCTTGCCGATCAACGGGCAAGTCAACCAAAGTCCACACTTTGTTCTCATACATGGATCCCATCTCAGATTTCATGGCTTCAAGCCATTTTGCGGAATCTGGGCTCACCATCGCTTCTTCATAGTTCGCAGGTTCATCATGATCTAGTAGCATGACTTCCAGAACAGGATTACCGTACTACACTGGTGCGGATCTTACTCTGGTTGATCTACGAAGATCAGTAGCAACTTGATCTGACGTTTCATGATCATCATCATTAACTTCCTCACTAGTTGGTGTAGGTGTCACAGAAACCGATTTCTGTGATGTATTACTTTCCAATAAGGGAGCAGGTACAGTTACCTCATCAAGTTCTACTTTCCTCCCACTCACTTCTTTCGAGAGAAACTCCTTCTCTAGAAAGGATCCATTCTTGGCAACGAATGTCTTGCCTTCAGATCTGTGATAGAAGGTGTACCCAACAGTCTCTTTTGGGTATCCTATGAAGACACATTTCTCCGATTTGGGTTTGAGCTTATCAGGTTGAAGCTTTTTCACATAAGCATCGCAGCCCCAAACTTTCAGAAACGAAAACTTTGGTTTCTTGCCAAACCATAGTTCATAAGGTGTCATCTCGACGGATTTCGATGGTGCCCTATTTAGCGTGAATGCGGCCATCTCTAAAGCATAACCCCAAAACAATAGCGGTAAATCTGTAAGAGACATCATAGATCGCACCATATCTAGTAAAGTACGATTACGACGTTCAGACACACCATTACGCTGTGGTGTTCCGGGTGGTGTGAGTTGCGAAACTATTCCGCATTGTTTCAAATGTAGACCAAACTCGTAACTCAAATATTCTCCTCCATGATCAGATCGTAGAAAATTTATTTTCTTGTTACGATGATTTTCAACTTCACTCTGAAATTCTTTGAACTTTTCAAATGTTTCAGACTTATGCTTCATTAAGTAGATATACCCATATCTGCTTAAATCATCTATGAAGGTGAGAAAATAACGATATCTGCCACGAGCCTCAACATTCATCGGACCACATACATCTGTATGTATGATTTCCAACAAATTTGTTGCTCTCTTCATAGTTCCGGAGAACGGAGTTTTAGTCATCTTGCCCATGAGGCACGGTTCGCAAGTACCAAGTGATTCATAATCAAGTAGTTCCAAAAGTCCATCAGTATGGAGTTTCTTCATGTGCTTTATACCGATATGACCTAAACGGCAGTGCCACAAATAAGTTGCACTATCATTATCAACTCTGCATCTTTTGGCTTCAACATTATGAATATGTGTATCACTACTATCGAGATTCATCAAAAATAGACCACTCTTTAAGGGTGCATGACCATAAAAGATATTACTCATATAAATAGAACAACCATTATTCTCTGATTTAAATGAATAACCGTCTCGCATCAAACATGATCCAGATATAATGTTCATGCTCAACGCTAGCACCAAATAACAATTATTTAGGTCTAATACTAATCCCGGAGGTAGATGTAGAGGTAGCGTGCCGACCGCGATCACATCGACTTTGGAACCGTTTCCCACGCGCATCGTCACCTCATCCTTTGCCAGTGTTCGCTTAGTCCGTAGTCCCTGTTTCGAGTTGCAAATATTAGCAACAGAACCAGTATCAAATACCCAGGTGCTAGTGCGAGCTCTAGTAAGGTACACATCAACAAACATGTATATCACATATACCTTTGTTCACCTTGCCATCCTTCTTATCCGCCAAATACTTGGGGCAGTTCTGCTTCCAGTGACCAGTCTGCTTGCAGTAGAAGCACTCAGTTTCAGGCTTAGGTCCAGACTTGGGTTTATTCTCCTGAGCAGCAACTTGCTTGCTGTTCTTCTTGAAGTACCCCTTCTTCTTCCCTTTACCCTTTTTCTTGAAACTAGTGGTCTTGTTGACCATCAACACTTGATGCTCCTTCTTGATTTCTACCTCCGCAGCCTTTAGCATTGCGAAGAGCTCGGGAATTGTCTTATTCATCCCTTGCATATTATAGTTCATCACGAAGCTCTTGTAGCTTGGTGGCAGTGATTGACGCACTCTGTCAATGACACTATCAACCGGAAGATTAACTCCCAGCTGAGTCAAGTGATTATGGTACCCAGACATTCTGAGTATATGTTCACTGACAGAACTATTCTCCTCCATTTTGCAGCTGTAGAACTTATTGGAGACTTCATATCTCTCAACCTGAGAATTTTCTTGGAATATTAACTTCAACTCCTGGAACATCTCATATGCTCCATGACGTTCAAAACATCGTTGAAGTCCCGGTTCTAAGCCGTAAAGCATGGCACACTGAACTATCGAGTAGTCATCAGCTTTGCTCTGCCAGACGTTCTTAGCGTCGTCAGTTGCATCAGCAGCAGGCCTAGCACTCAGCGGTGCTTCCAAGACGTAATTCTTCTGTGCAGCAATGAGGATAATCCTCAAGTTACGGACCCAATCCGTGTAATTGCTACCATCATCTTTCAACTTTGCTTTCTCGAGAACGCATTAAAATTCAACGGAACAACAACACGGGCCATCTATCTACAATCAAACATAGACAAGCAAGATACTATTAGGTACTAAGTTCATGATAAATTTAAGTTCAATTAATCATATTACTTAAGAACTCCCACTTAGAAAGACATCCCTCTAATCCTCTAAGTGATCACGTGATCCAAATCAACTAAACCATAACCGATCATCACGTGAAATGGAGTAGCTTTCAATGGTGAACATCACTGTAAGTGCATCTAGTGCCACCCCTAGTTGGTTTTGGAGTATTGACGACAAACCTGGTTGAGGGACTAATGTGTTTGTGAGAATTGCAGGATAAAACAGGTAGAAGTCCCTCATTGATTCGGTTTTCCTACCAGAGATGACCCCTAAAAATGTATGAAGACATTGAAGTCAAAGGTGGTATGTGAAGACATTCACATTGAAGACTATGACAAGAGAAGACATCGCGTGAAGACTATGGAGCGCGAAGACTTAGTTGTTTCGTCGTTCTTTTTGGTCTTTGTTGAGTCATAGGAACCACCGTACTGTTAAGTGGGGTCCAAGAGAACCAGTCAGAATGACTGAAGTGATGCTTAACCAAAATCCTATGTCTTCGAGTGAAGACTATGAGAGCAAATCTTATCCAGAGTTGGATAAGTCAGCTTTGCTTGTAGCCCAAGTAAAGTTGCCGTGTGTGACCGTTGGAACACGTGTCAGTTCCTTAGTGACCCAGGGTCATTTCGGACAAATCAGGTCGGGTTGCCTAGTGGCTATAAATAGCCCACCCCCTACAACCATAAACGGTTGGCTGCTCAGAGTTAGTGTACGGCTTTTGTCGTTTGAGAGCAACCCACCTCGAAGCCTTTGAGAGAGAATTCCTTGGGAGGATAAAGCCCTAAACACCTAGAGCCAAAGAGTGTTAGGAATCACTTAAGTCTTCCTGTCTGTGTGATCTGAAGACTTATTACACTTGAGGACTGTGAATCCTCTAGCCGGTTAGGCGTCGCGTTATGAGCATCCAAGAGTCATTATGGATCGCCGGCGAACGAAGTCTGTGAAGGTTTGGAAGTCTGCCTTGAAGACTTACCAGAGTGATTGGGCGAGGACTAGGTGTCCTTAGCTCAAGGGGAATAAGGTGAAGACACGGTCTTCTGAGTTGAATCTCAGCCTCCCTAACCAGACGTACAGTTGTCACAACAACTGGAACTGGTCCAACAAATCATTGTCTTCAATGAGTCACTGGTTCTATCCTTCCCATCTCCTTATTTACTGTTGGTCCTTGTGAAGTCATTGTATGATTGCATTATCTTTTGTCTTCACTGAGTGACTGCTTGTTCTGATTGGCTTCGTACTATCTTCCTACCTGATCTATACTGCCTAGCTGCCATTAGTTGTTGTGCTTTCACTTCATTGAATACTTGACTATGGTTTGCTTAATGTAGTCTACCTTCCGCTGCATGGTAATAGGTCATTTGTCTTCGAAACTCCCATGTTTCTGAAGACTTTCTTAAAAATCGCCTATTCAACCCCCCTCTAGTCGATCACTAGCACTTTCAATTGGTATCAAAGCAAGGTACTCCCTTGTTCTGTGTGATTCGGTTTAACCACCTGGAGTTTTAGCTATGTCGACTGCAGGGATAATCAAAGTCTCCGTTGTGTGCCCAGTCTTCGATGGAACTGAATATCCCTACTGGAAGAATAAGATGCGCATGCATCTTGAAGCCATTGATGTCGACCTATGGTATGTCATCAAAAATGGCGTTCCCAAGGCGGGTGAAGGTGTCACCGCTGCTGATGTCAAGAAGTTCGTTCAACTGGACTCCACTGCCAAGAACATCATCTGTGGTCTTCTGACCAAAGGACAGTATGGCCGTGTGAGTGCTTTGGAAACATCTAAGCTAGTCTGGGACTGGCTCTCCAAGGTCAACGAAGGCGTCTCAACCCGGAGAGATCAAAGAATCAGTGTCCTTCGCAACCTCTTCAACTGCTTCAAGATAAACGACAATGAGAATGTTCAGCTCACGTTTGATCGACTCACTGACATCACAAATGAACTTCAAGCCCTTGGGGCTACTGAGATCACCAAGCATGAAGTCGTCAAGACACTCCTGAGATCACTTGACAGCTCGTTTGACACCCTAGCCCTGATGATTCAAGAACGTCCTGATTTCAAGACTCTCGATCCGTCTAACATACTTGAGAGGCTCAACACACATGAGTTTTAGCTTTCTGAGAAAAGAGACATCTATGGTCCCAACTATGGGCGAACTCGTGCCCTGAAGGCAAAAGCTGTCTCTTCATCTGAAGAAGAATCTGATAGCAGTTCTGATGATCCTGAAGACATTGGAAAGGAGCTTGCTATGCTTGTGAAGAAGTTCCAAAAATTCACCAAGAAGAAAGGCTTCAGAAAGTCTTCACGATCAAGCTCAAGGAATGATGAAGCTTCTGCTCATGACTACAAGAAGAGAACATGCCACAAGTGCAAGAAACCTGGCCACTACATCTCTGAGTGTCCACAGTGGGAAAATGAGAACAACAACAAGAAGAAGAGCAAGGAGTATGATTCTGACGACAAGAAGAAGAAGTAATACTCAAAGTCTTCTTCCAAGTCTTCCTCAAAGTCTTCATCTCACAAGAAGAGCTCATCTGGCAAGGCTCGTGCGTTCGTTGGGAAGGAAATGGATTCAGAGGAGGAGTCCGCTTCTGAGGAGGCGGAGGTGGAGTCTGAGGAGGAGTCCAATTCTGGCGTTGCAAGTCTGGCTACAGGATACGTTGCCAAGTCCATCTTCAACACTGAAGACAATGGCTTCATCACCGACGCCGATGCAAATGACAAGGACTACTCCGCTCCCACCTACTGCTTCATGGCACGTGGTGCCAAGGTAAACACACACACTACTCGCTATCAAACATCCAGTGAAGATGACTCTGATTGTGGTTCCAAACCCAGCTACAAAACACTTGCTAAAATTGCAACTGAACAACAGAAAGCTATGGAACATATTCAAAAATTGTTAGACAAAAGCGATGACCTGTTAGACGCTAAAATGACTCGGTCTCAGTCCTTAATTGAAGACATAAAAAATCTTCATGTTAAGTATGAGGAACTTGAAAGTCGTCATGAAACGCTCTCAACAACTCATGAAAAGCTTTCCTATGATTATCTTCAAAGGAAGCAAGATCTTGAGAAATTGAGAGCGGCTCATGAAGGTCTTCAAAAGGAAAACGAGTCACTTCGCGCCAAACAGATCAGTTCCGCTCAGGAAGGATTTGAACCACCATGTCTTTAATGCATTGAGCGTGACAACGCTACTTCCATTGCTGGATGTTCTACTACTGCTACTACTGCAATATCTTCAACTGTTGATGTGGTAACTAACCCCTCTGCTGAGGATACCACTGCTATTGCTGATGAAAATGCTAGGTTGAAGTCATTGCTTGAAACAGGGATGTAAAAAAGTCTCAAAGGGCACCAGACACTATGTGATGTCCTCAAAAAGCAGATCCTGAACCGAAACCCTAGGAAAGAGGGTCTTGGGTTCGAAAGGAAAATGAATGCTGATGGCTCTTACTGGAAACCTGAGCAGTACCCCAAAACCACATCGGTTGCTGCAAAGGAACCTTCAGTGGATCCACCCACCCTGTTTGGCTTCACTTGTGCTAATCCCGTTGTTATTGATGAATCCTTTGATGCAAACTATAAACTGTTTAAGAATCAGAATGGTGAAGTGTTTGCCAGGTAGATTGGTACTAACTGCAGGAATGGGCCACCTATGAAGAAAGTCTGGGTGCCGAAAAAGTTGTTGGAGAATCTTCCTGTGAATGTTGTCATGACACCACAAGTGAAGAAGACAAACCCCAGACCACAGGCTTCACATGGTCCAAAGGCTTCATACAGACAAAGGACTCACCTGAGTCGCACTAATGCAAATGTTTTGCAGGGAAACCATACTCAGGCCTATGAATATGAGCGCGTTTCATCAAACCGCCATGTTCATAAGACCAATAACTACTCTGCTTATTCTTATGAGTACTATTGTCCACCTGCAAGACTTTTTGCTAGGGCTCCAAAGCCAAAGTTCTCAGATGCTGCACTTAGACTCATTGCTTCAAAGCCACCCTTGAAGATGTGGGTGGCTAAGAAAGCTTAACTCTCTTTTGTAGGGAAGGGTCTCCAGCCAAAAATCAAATTCATCTGAAGCTATTGCTGGGGACCTTAAACATCTTGTAGGGCGCAAGATCAAATGCCCAAATGGTCTTATTATGTATTTTGTTCCTGAGTCGCTTGCTACTTGCCCTATCAGTCCTAACCTCGATCTAAGCTTTCATAATCCACTTGCTCGTCAAATGTTTATGCTTCACAATTCTCTTCGTGAAGCCTATCCCCCTAACTGCACTGTAGGGTATGACACCAGCTGCTTCAGAATGGATTATTGATAGTGGGTGTACTAATCACATGACTGGCAAGCGAAGTCTTCTCATGGACTCAACTTTACGTCCATCTGATAAGAGTCACATCACATTTGCTGATACTGGTAAAAGCAAGGTATTGGGTCTAGGTAGAGTTGCAATCTCGAGGGATCAACACATGGATAAAGTAATGCTTGTTGAATCCCTTGGTTTCAACTTAATGTCTGTCTCAATGCTTTGCGATTTAAACATGATTGTGATATTTATAAAATATCGTTGCCTTGTTCTAATGGAATCTGACAAGTCTCTAGTCTTTGAAGGGTATCAGAAAGATGATTTGTATGTGGTAGATTTCTCAGCAGGACCACAACTTCCCGTATGTCTTCTAGCAAAAGCTTCAGAATGCTGGCTTTTGCATCAGAGGCTAGGGCATGCTGGCATGAGGAATTTGCACACTCTTGCAAAGAAGAAGCATGTCATAGGCATCGAGGGCGTCAAGTTAAAGAAGGATCACTTATGTGGTGCCTGTGAAGTAGGAAAGATGACGAGGGCCAAGCATCCCTCGAAGACAATCATGACAACGACTTAACCCTTCGAACTGCTCCACATGGACCTCTTCGGTCCCACCCACTACTCAACTCTTACTACTACTGCTTGTCTCTATGGCTTTGTCATTGTTGATGATTATTCAAGATATACTTGGGTGCATATAATCCTCTACAAGACTGAAGTGCACGATGTCTTCAGACGCTTCTCCAATCGAGCCATGAACAACTATGGCGTCAAGATCAAGCACATCAGAAGTGACAATGGCACTGAATTCAAGAACACTGGCCTCGACACTTATCTTGATACTTTGGGCATCACTCATGAATTCTCAGCTCCGTACACGCCGCAGTAGAATGGCGTCGTGGAACGCAAGAACAGAACACTTATTGAGATGGCCCGGACGATGCTCGATGAATACAAGACTCGCAGAAAGTTCTGGCCTGAAGCCATTGATACTGCATGCCATTTCATGAACCGTGTTTATCTTCACAAGCTTCTGAACAAGACATCCTATGAGCTCCTTACTGACAAGAAGCCAAATGTCAGTTACTTCAGAGTATTTGGTGCCAGGTGCTGGATCAAGGATCCACATCACACTTCAAAATTTGCACCGAAAGCACATGAAGGTTTTATGCTTGGATATGGAAATGATTCGCACTCCTACAGAGTCTTCAACCTCTTTCACTATAAAGTGGTTGAAACTGTGGATGTGCGGTTTGATGAGACTAACGGCTCGCAAAGAGAGCACCTGCCAAATGTGCTAGATGAAGCTCTATCCAGTGAAACCAACAAACTCATGGGAACTGGAGAAATCACAACGTCTGAAGCTCAGCCTGAAGAGGAACTCATCATCTCTGCACCAGATCAACCTGAAGACAATGCTCAGCCTGACGACAATCCTTTCTAACAATGACAATGATCAGCAAGAGCAAAATCTTCGTCCTGTTCATCCTTGTGTTGCAAATGAAGTACAGATTGAGAGAATAATTGATAGCATCAATGCACCAGGTCCACTCACTCGTTCAAGGGCAACACAGCTAGCAAATTTCTGTGGGCACTTCACATTCGTCTCAATATCTGAACCCAAGAAAGTTGATGAAGCCTTCATGGAACCTGAATGGATTCAAGCTATGCAAGAAGAGCTTCAACAACTTGAGTTGAATAATGTATGGGAACTGGTTAAGCGTCCCGATCCTCATAAGCACAATATAATAGGCACTAAATGGATATATCGCAACAAGCAAGATGAGCATGGACAAGTTGTCAGAAACAAAGCTCATCTCATTGCTCAAGGATACACTCAAGTTGAAGGAATTGACTTTGATGAAACATTTGCTCCTGTGGCTAGGCTTGAAGCTATACATATACTGCTGGCCTATGCAAATCATCATAACATTCTTCTATATCAAATGGATGTGAAGAGCGCTTTTCTCAATGCCAAGATTGAAGAAGAAGTGTATGTTGCTCAACCGCCTGGCTTTGAAGATCCAAAACATCCTGACATGGTTTACAAACTCAACAAGGCACTGTATGGCCTTAAACAAGCCCCTTGAGCTTGGTATGACACACTCAAAGACATCCTGAAGAGCGAAGGCTTCAAACCTGGTTCCCTGGATCCCACTCTCTTCACGAAGACATATGATGGTGAACTGTTTGTGTGCCAAATATATGTGGATGACATTATCTTCGGCTGCACTAAATAGAAATACAGTGAAGAGTTTGGATATATGATGCAAGAGCAATATCAGATTTCCATGATGGGTGAGCTGAAGTTCTTCCTTGGTCTACAAATACGTCAGCAACGCAACGACATCTTCATATCTCAAGAGAAATACCTCAAAGATTGCCTGAAGAAATTTGGAATGCAAGACTGCAAAGGCCACACGACGCCAATGCCAGCCAAACACCATCTGGGTCCCGACGATAATGGTAAAGAGTTCGATCAAAAGGTATACTGCTCCATGATTGGTTCTTTTAAGTGCATCTAGTGCCACCCCTAGTTGGTTTTGGAGTATTGACACCAAACCTAGTTGAGGGACTAATGTGTTTGTGAGAATTGCAGGATAACACAGGTAGAAGCCCCTCATTGATTCGGTTTTCCTACCAGAGATGACCCCTAAAAATGTATGAAGACATTGAAGTCAAAGGTGGTATATGAAGATATTCACATTGAAGACTATGACAAGAGAAGACACCACATGAAGCCTATGGAGCTTGAAGACTTAGATCTTTCGTAGTTCTTTTTCTTCTATGTTGAGTCATAGGAACCACCGTACTGTTAAGTGGAGTCCAAGAGAACTAGTCAGAATGACTGAAGTGATGCTTAAACAAAACCTATGTCTTTGAGTGAAGACTTTGAGAGCGAATCTTGTCCAGAGTCGGGCAAGTCAGCTTTGCTTGAAGCCCAAGTAAAGTTGCCGTGTGAGTTTGAAATCTGACCGTTGGAACACGTGTCAGTTCCTTAGTGACCCAGGGTCATTTTGGACAAATCAGGTCGGGTTGCCAAGTGGCTATAAATAGCCCACCCCCTACAACCATAAATGGTTGGCTGCTCAGATTCAGAGTACGGCTTTTGTCGTTTGAGAGCAACCCACCTCGAAGCCTTTGAGAGAGAATTCCTTGCGAGGATAAAGCCCTAACCACCCAGAGCCAAAGAGAATTAGGCATCACTTAAGTCTTCCTGTCTGTGTGATCTGAAGACTTATTATACTTGAGGACTGTGCATCCTCCAGCCGGTTAGGCGTCGCGTTCTGAGCATCCAAGAGACATTGTGGATTGCCGGTGAACAAAGTCTGTGAAGGTTTGGGAGTCTACCTTGAAGACTTACCAGAGTGATTGGGCGAGGTCTGTGTGACCTTAGCTCAAGGGGAATACGGTGAGGACTGGGTGTCCTGAGCTGCGTGTTTAGGACTGTGTGTCCGGGACTGTGTGTCCTAAGGTTTAAATACCTAGCCGCCCTAACCAGACGTACAGTTGTCACAGCAACTGGAACTGGTCCAACAAATCATTGTCTTCAGCGAGTCACTGGTTTCATCTTCCCTTCCCTTTACTTACTTGTGAAGTCATTGTATGTTCGCACTATCTTTTGTCTTCACTGAGTGATTGCGTGTTCTGTGTGGCTTCACAATATCTTCCTACCTGATCCTTACTACATTGCTGCTATTAGTCATTGTGCTTTCACTCTATTGAATACTTGACTATGGCTTGCCTAGTGTAGTCTACCTTCCGCTGCAGGGTAATAGGTTTATTTCTATCATTTGTCTTCATAACTTCCACGTTTTGAAGACTTTCATAAAAATCTCCTATTCACCCCCCTCTAGTCGATATAACGCACTTTCAATTGGTATCAGAGCAAGGTGCTCCCTTGTTCTGTGTGATTCAGTTTAACCACCTGGAGTTTTAGCTATGTCGACTGCAGGGATAATTAAAGTCTCTGTTGCATGCCCCGTCTTTGATGGAACTGAATATCCCTACTGGAAGAATAAGATGCGCATGCATCTTGAAGCCATTGACGTCGACCTATGGTATGTCGTCAAGAATGGCGTTCCCAAGGCTGGAGAAGGTGTCACTGCTGCTGATGTCAAGAAGTTCGTTCAACTGGACTCTACTGCCAAGAATATCATCTGTGGTCATCTGACCAAAGGACAATATGGCCGTGTGAGTGCTTTGGAAACATCTAAGCTGGTCTGGGACTGGCTCTCCAAGGTCAATGAAGGCATCTCAACCCAGAGAGATCAGAGAATCAGTGTCCTTCGCAACCTCTTCAACCGCTTCAAGCAAAATGACAATGAGAATGTCCAGCTCACATTTGACCGACTCACTGACATCACAAATGAGCTTCAAGCCCTCGGCGCTACTGAGATCACCAAACATGAAGTCGTCAAGACACTACTGAGATCACTTGATAGTTCGTTTGACACCCTAGCCCTGATGATTCAAGAACGTCCTGATTTGAAGACACTCGATCCGTCTGACATACTTGAGAGGCTCAACACACATGAGTTTCAGCTTTCTGAGAAAAGAGATATCTACGGTCCAAACTATGGGCGAACTCGTGCCTTGAAGGCGAAAGCTGTCTCCTCATCTGAAGAAGAATCTGACAGCAGTTCGGATGATCCTGAAGACATTGGAAGGGAACTTGCTATGCTTGTGAAGAAGTTCCAAAAATTCACCAAGAAGAAAGGTTTCAGAAAGTCTTCCCGATCAAGCTCAAGGAATGATGAAGCTTCTGCTCACGACTACAACAAGAAAACATGTCACAAGTGCAAGAAACCTGGCCACTTCATCTCTGAGTGTCCACAGTGGGACAATGAGAACAAGAAGAAGAAGAAGAGCAAGGAATATGACTCTGACGACAAGAAGAAGAAGAAATACTCAAAGTCTTCTTCCAGGTCTTCCTCAAAGTCTTCATCACACAAGAAGAGCTCATCTGGCAAGGCACGTGCGTTTGTTGGCAAGGAAATGGACTCAGAGGAGGAGTCCGCTTCTGAGGAGGCGGAGGTGGAGTCTGAGGAGGAGTCCGATTCAGGCGTCGCAAGTCTGGCTACAGCATACGTTGCCAAGTCCATCTTCTACACTGAAGACAATGACTTCATCACCGACACCGATGCAAATGACAAGGACTACTCCGCTTCTACCTACTGCTTCATGGCACGCGGTGCCAAGGTAAACACACGCACTACTCACTATCAAACATCAAGTGACGATGACTCTGATTGTGGTTCAAAACCCAGCTACAAAACACTTGCTAAGATTGCAACCGAACAACAGAAAGCTATGGAACATATTCAAAAACTGTTAGACAGAAGCGATGATCTGTTAGGTGCTGAAATGACTCGATCTGAATCCTTAATTGAAGACATAAAAAATCTTCACATTAAGTATGTGGAACTTGAAAGTCGTCATGAAACTCTCTCAACAACTCATGAAAAGCTTTCCTATGATTATCTTCAAAGGAAGCAAGATCTTGAGAAATTGAGAGCGGCTCATGAAGATCTTCAAAAGGAAAACGAGTCACTTCGCGCCAAACAAATCAGTTCCGCCCAGGAAGGATTTGAACCACCATGTCTTAAATGCATTGAGCGTGATAATGCTACTTCTGTTGCTGAATGTTCTACTGCTACTACTGTTGCAATATCTATAACTGTTGATGTGGTAACTAACCCCTCTGCTGAGGATACCACTGCTATTGCTGATGAGAATGCTAGGTTGAAGACATTGCATGAAACAGGGATGTACAAAAGTCTTAAAGGGCATCAGACACTATGTGATGTTCTCAAAAAGCAGATTCTGAACCGAAACCCGAGGAAAGAGGGTGTCGGGTTCGTAAGGAAAATGAATGCTGATGGCTCTTACTGGAAACCTGAGCAGTACCCCAAAACCACGTGGGTTGCTGCAAAGGAACCTTCAGCAGATCCATCCAATCTATCTGGCTTCACTTGTGCTAACCCCATTATCATTGATGAATCCCTTGATGCAAACTATAAACTGTTTAAGAATTAGAATGGTGAAGTGTTTGCCAGGTACACTGGTACTAACTGCAGGAATGGACCGGCTATGAAGATGATCTAGGTTCTGAAAAGGTGTCTGGAGAATCTTCCTGTGAATGTCATCATGACACCTCACGTGAAGAAGACAAACCTTAGACCAAAGGCTTCATACGGTCCAAAGGCTTCATACAGACAGAGGACTCACCTGAGTCGCACTAACGCAAATGTTTTGCAGGGAAACCATACTCAGGCATATGAATATGAGAGCGGTTCCTCAAACCGCCATGTTCATAAGACCAAGAACTATTCTGCTTATTCTTATGAGTACTATTGTCCGCCTGCAATACTGTTTGCTAGGGCTCCAAAGCCAAAGTTCTCAGATGCTGCACTTAGACTTATTGCTTCTAAGACACCCTTGAAGATGTGGGTGGCTAAGAAAGCTTAACTCTCTTTTGCAGGGAAAGGTCTCTAGCAGAAAACCAAAATCGTCTGACGCTATTGTTGGGGACCTTAAACATCTTGTAGGGCACAAGATCAAATGCCCGAATGGTCTTACTATGTACTTCGTTCCTGAATCGCTTGCTACTCTCCCTATTAGTCCTAATCTGGATCTAAGCTTTCATAACCCACTGGTTCGTCAAATGTTTTTGCTTCACAATGCTCTTCGTGAAGCCTATCCCCCTAACTGCACTATAGGGTACGACACCAGCGTCTTCAGAATGGATTATTGATAGTGGGTGTACATATCACATGACTGGCAAAAGAAGCCTTCTTATGGACTCAACCTTACGTCCATCCGACAAGAGCCACATCACATTTGCTGACACTGGTAAAAGTAAGGTATTGGGTCTAGGTAGAGTTGCAATCTCAAGGGATCAACACATGGATAAAGTCATGCTTGTTGAATCCCTTGGCTTCAACTTAATGTCTGTCTCAATGCTTTGCGATTTAAACATGATCGTAATATTTGGAAAATATCGTTGCCTTGTTCTAATGGAATCTGACAAGTCTCTAGTATTTGAAGGGTATCGAAAAGATGATTTGTACGTGGTAGATTTCTCAGTAGGACCACAGCTTGCCGTATGTCTTCTAGCAAAAGCTTCAGAATGCTGGCTCTGGCATCGGAGGCTTGGGCATGCTGGCATGAGGAACCTCCACACCCTGGCAAAGAAGAAGCATGTCATAGGCATCGAGGGCGTCAAGTTCAAGAAAGATCACTTATGCGGTGCCTATGAGGCAAGAAAGATGACGAGGGCCAAACATCCCTCGAAGACAATCATGACCACTACTCGACCCTTCAAACTGCTTCACATGGATCTTTTCGGTCCCACTCATTACTCAACTCTTACTACTACTGCTTGTCTCTATGGCTTTGTCATTGTTGATGATTATTCTAGATATACTTGGGTGCACATAATCCTTTACAAGGCTGAAGTGCAGGATGTCTTCAGATGCTTCGCCAATCGAGCAATGAACAACTATGGTGCCAAGATAAAGCATATCAGAAGTGACAATGGCACTGAATTCAAGAACATTGGCCTTGATACATATCTTGATACCTTGGGCATTACACATGAATTCTCAGCCCCGTACACGCCACAGCAGAATGGGGTCGTCGAACGCAAGAACAGAACACTCATTAAGATGGCCAGAACGATGCTAGATGAATACAAGACTCCAAGAAAATTCTGGCCTGAAGCCATTGATACTGCATGCCATACAATCAATCGTGTTTATCTTCACAAGCTTCTGAACAAGACATCTTATGAGCTCCTTACTGGCAAGAAGCCAAATGTCAGTTACTTTAGAGTATTTGGCGCCAGGTGCTGGATCAAGGACCCACATCACACCTCAAAGTTTGCACCAAAAGCACATGAGGGTTTTATGCTTGGGTATGGAAATGATTCGCACTCCTACAGAGTCTTTAATCTCTTTCATTACAAAGTGGTTGAAACAGTGGATGTGCGGTTCGATGAGACCAACGGTTCACAAAGAGAGCAACTGCCAAATGTGCTAGATGAAGTACCATCCAGTGAATCAATCAAGCTAATGGGAACTGGAGAAATTATACCTTCTGAAGCTCATCCTGAAGAAGAACTTATCATCTCAGCACCTGATCAACATGAAGACAATGCTCAGCCTGAAGACATTCCTTCTAACAACGACAATGATCAGCAAGAGCAAAATCTTCGCCCTATACATCCTCACGTTGCCAATGAAGTGCAGATTGAAAGAATAATTGATAGCATCAATGCACCCGGTCCACTCACTCGTTCAAGGGCAACTCAGCTAGTAAATTTCTGTGGGCACTTCGCATTCGTCTCAATAACAGAACCCAAGAAAGTTGAAGAAGCCTTCATGGAACCTGAATGGATTCAAGCTATGCAAGACGAGCTTTAACAGTTTGAGCTGAATAATGTATGGGAACTGGTCAAGCGTCCCGATCCTCGGAAGCACAACATAATAGGCACCAAATGGATATACGGCAACAAGCAAGATGAGCATGGTCAAGTTGTCAGAAACAAAGCTTGTCTCGTTGCTCAAGGATATACTCAAGTGGAAGGCATTGACTTCGATGAAACATTTGCTCCTGTGGCTAGACTTGAAGCCATACGCATACTGCTGGTCTATGCAAATCATCACATCATACTTCTTTATCAAATGGATGTGAAGAGCGCCTTCCTCAATGGCAAGATTGAAGAAGAAGTGTATGTTGCACAACCTCGTGGCTTTGAAGATCCAAAACATCCTGACATGGTATACAAGCTCAACAAGGCACTGTATGGCCTCAAACAAGCCCCTCAGGCCTGGTATGACACACTCAAATACTTCCTGAAGAGCAAAGGCTTCATACCTGGTTCTCTCGACCCCCACTCTCTTCACGAAGACATATGATGGTGAACTGTTTGTGTGCCAAATATATGTGGATGACATTATCTTCGGCTGCACCAATCAAAAGTACAGTGAAGAGTTTGGATATATGATGCAAGAGCAATATCAAATGTCTATGATGGGAGAGATGAAGTTCTTTCTCGGTCTTCAAATACGACAGCAACGCAACGGCATCTTCATATCTCAAGAGAAGTATCTCAAAGATTGCCTGAAGAAGTTCGGTATGCTGGACTGCAAATGCTTCACGACGCCAATGCCAGCCAAGCATCATCTGGGTCCTGACGACAATGGTAAAGAGTTCGATCAAAAGGTATACCGCTCCATGATTGGTTCTTTACTTTATCTATGTGCATCTAGGCTAGATATTATGCCTAGTGTTTGCATGTGTGCTTGATTTCAAGCGGCACCAAAGGAGTCGCATCACTTAGCTGTGAAGCGAATTCTTCGATATTTGGCTCACACCCCAACTCTAGGATTATGGTATCCAAAGGGCTCAGAGTTTGATCTAGTTGGATTCTCGGATGCTGATTATGCTGGTGACAAAGTTGATCGCAAGTCTACATCAGGCACATGTCACTTTCTGGGACGATCACTTGTATGTTGGTCTTCAAAGAAGAAGAACTGTGTATCTCTCTCCACTGCTGAATCTGAATACATTGCTGCTGGATCTTGCTGCACTAAGCTTCTGCGGATGAAGCAAACGCTCAAAGACTATGTCATTCATCTGAAGCAAGTGCCACTCTACTGCGACAACGAAAGCGCCATCAAGATTGCCAACAACCCAGTTCAGCACTCGAAGACAAAGCACATTGAAATTTGTCATCACTTTCTCAGAGATCATGTTGTGAAGGAAGATAATGATATCATACACGTCAACACTGAAGAGCAATTGGCAGATATCTTCACCAAGCCCTTGAATGAGAAGATATTTTGCAAGTTACGGTGTGAGCTAAATATCCTGGAATCCTCAAATGTCCTGTGATCAGGCACACATCCTAACCCTTATGCATATTGATGACTTAGATGTGCAACACACGAAGTAAAGTATATCTTCAATCAATGAAGACATACATTCTAAGTGTGAATACATTAATGTGGAATTTGACTTCGGAGCGCCACGATAATTGTGCGCCGTGTCTGGGTCTAATACTTCCTATACGGTGGGTAACGCCACCACCAAATGTTCTATTTTGAAGTATTTCACTCATGGCGTTACCTTGCTATGTCTTCACATTTGGTTTGGCTTCAATCTCAACATGTCTTCATGATTATCTTCACTATGTTGATTATATATATATACTAGTGTTCTGTCCTCTACATCATTCACTTATAGCTATGTCTTCTTGTTGAATCTTTTGAACTAAGTGAATGTGATCGGACCCTAACCTCTCTATGCTATCTATCTCAAACTCTATCTCTCCAAATCATATGCATTCTATTGAAACTGTCGAATGTCTTCTCTGCGTCCTTGTCAGCAGAAGATACAAAGACAAACCTTAAGTCCACTTTCAATGCTCATTCCTCCACATGAAACCCGGAGAAGTAGGAATGACCACCCGACAATCCAGGCATGCGTGGGACGTGGAACAAACCCCAAAATTCTGCATGATGGCCACGTGTTCCTCAGATGCGAATCGCCAGGGGCACCTGTGTAATAACGCAGTGTCGCCCCTGTACCTATAAATACACACTTCACGGCGGTCATTATCTCTTCTTCCACTCTTGCACGAACCCTAGCGCCACCGCTAGCCCTCGACGACGCCGGCGACGAAGCGCTTCACTGCCGCAACCTCTCCGACGCCGTCTTCACGCCGACCGCGGACATCGTCCTCTCCGTTGTCACCGTAGGTGTCCTCCGTCGCCAAGTTAGGGCACGGAAGATCGAACTGCTCGGCCTCATCTTCCACTCCGTCTAGCAGTTCTTAGTGTGGTAAATAAAACTTCCTTTTTACGACACCGTTGATCCTATGGCTTTGTCACTTTCTACCACAAGCAGTTTCTATTCACACAAGTTAAATCTCTCTCATACTGCATCTCATAACAGGCCTAGTATATTCACTTATGCTTCACAAGGTAGTTAGATTCCTCACTTGTACTGATCTCTGGATTCGTACAAATCTGGAACCAACTCCTTATCTATGAGTGAATGTCTTCGCACGATGAGGTCAATGTCTTCTAAACTAATTTATATTCAAAATCTTCTGAGAATGCATATGACCTCTTCCCCTTCCCTCGCACCTTAATGCTGTCACAGGTACATGTCTGTGGGAGAATCCCTTGGTTCTCATAGTATGCATTCATTTGCAGAATTCTTACAGCATCATATAAATTCTCCCGAAGCAAGTTCCTGTTTGTCCAGCAAGCGAAAATCTTTGAAGCCTTTGAACGTGTTGAAGCCTTTCAGTTTGAAGTTCATGGCTTCAGAGAAATCAGCAAGGAAGGGTGGCAGAAAGCGTCGTGGAGAAACATCTAGAGATCTACTAGATGACCTCTCAGAACTGTACAAGACAGATCCTGAAGAGGATTACAATCAGCGCAAGACCCGAATCCAATGGATTCGAAGATATTGGGCAGAACAATGGTTCAAATACCGATTTGTAACCCAGGAATATGCTGAGAAAAATGCCATCAAGAGACCGTGGGGAGACATCCTATACAAGAATCTTCAACCCAGGTCCAGAGATGAAGCCATTGAACAAGGTTTCTATCCCTGCATGGTCCGTGGGCCACAGCCTGTTGATGCACACCCATCATCACTACTATGGTGTCGTGACGACATTCTGTTCAAGCGCAACTTCCAGTTTGCCCAGAACTCAGCGAAGCAAAACGAGAAGACATTGGGACTAGACTTCAACCCTGGTCCCTCAGCTCCAAGGGCTGATGGCACACGAGATGCAGAACCCAATGTCGTTGGTCCTTTCTACAACCTTGAAGGCCTCATCACCCATATCTTGGTTCAAGGGACTGCAGTGAATGAGTCTGCAGCTGACGCTGAATCAGATGAAGTGCCTGCAGCACCGAAGCCAAAGAAGTTGAAGAAGCCTAAAGCTTCAAAGCCTGCCCCTTCACCAAAAATCTCACGGGCGAAGCCATTGGCAACTGCACCTCCTGAAGACAGTGTGCAGTCTGAAGATTTATCACGCATCTCGAAGCCCCAGAAGGTCAAGATGCCTCTCCCACACACCGGCCAAGAGCTAACAGCTGCTGCCATTCTGCGCAATGATGCCATTGATCTGTCAAGTGATGAAGATCTTGCAGATGACGCTCTTGAGCAACTCATCAAGAGCAAAGAAGAAGCAGAAATCTTCAATGATCTGCCTCTCTTTGGTGTAACAATCATCCACAACTTCATTGATGAATGGTTTGACACGCCAAACATCAGCTTCGACGACCTCCAACTACCCATTGGCCTCAGTGTCGCCTTCCATGGCGCCATTGCTTCAGAGTTAGCTATCGCCCAGAGCATTGTTGAACTGAAGCAGAAGATTGACTTTGAGAAATCTCAGTTCAAGAAGCATATGGCCAAGCTCAGCGTGCAAGACGTGAAGAACTTCAAGATTATGCTGCATGAGCTCAAGGAAGCCTTTCTAAAGAAACGTGCAGAAGCTCAGGGTTCTCGTGAGCGCATGAAGGTCCTGGCTGATAGGTGTGTGCAAGCCTACAATGAGGCTGAGAAGCGCAAGGCCCTTGGGCGTCCTGGCATCGACCCCAGGATGGCTGCCAAGAAGCAAAAGAAGCCCGCTATGGCTGAACCTGAAGCACCAAGGCAGGAGGCAGATCCCCTTGTCTTCCCAACTAGCATGACTGGCCCGAAGCCAAAGGTTAGGTCAGCCGCTTCAGAATTGAAGAAGACCAGGACTGCTGAGGCTGAAGCAAGGAAGAGAAAACATCCTGAAGCCTCTGTTACTGCTCCCTCCAAGAAGAAGCGGAAGACCAAGAAGGAACGGGCTGCTCCCACAGAGCCCTTGATTGTTGAACCCATTTACATGGTTCACCCCGACGCCGATCCACAAGATCGTCAACTGACTGTCCATGAGCCTGCTTTCACAGAGGCTCATGAAGCTGAAGACTTTCCAGCAGCTGATCCCATCACTGCTGAAGACATTGGTCATCATGACCATGTTGAAGATGATGCATCCCTTCCTCAGCTAGAACACCAACAGGTATCATCGCCTGTGCTAACCCACAGCGAACTCATCTGCATTGGTCGTCCACTGACGCCAATTGCACATGATGCTTCATGGGCGGATCGCCCACAAGAGAATGAAGACCTTGAGGCCCAGCCAACAACAACTCCACAGGCGTCACCCGCATTGCGCAGGCTTCGCAAAGGTCCAAGGCCTCAAGTCTCTGCTGAAGACAATCCGGCTGCATCAGCCGCGGAAGAAGAAGTCCCACAAGTTGCCACTCCCCTGTCCCACCAAGAAGCAGTTCTCGAGGAGAACGTGATTGTGACCGACCCTCCAGCTCGTCAAGTGGAGGTTGAAAATCTTGAGGCTGCCACCACCACCACCAATGAAGCCACTGACGCTGTCATGGCTGAAGCTAATGTGGAGCCCTCCCCAATAAAAGCATCAGAAGTCAGCGAAGCCATTGATCCCACTGCTTCTGTTCCTGCACCTGCTGCCGGTCCCCAGTTCGACTATCATGTTGAGCACAGGCCTCAGGTATAGAAGCCAATCCCAAGATTGCCCAGGTTCCCAGGTCCTGCATCAACACCTGGATCCTTCAATATCAATGGCTTCAGAGCAGACAACACATTCTTCAATAGCTCCAGGAACCCCTACTCAAGGGAAAGGATATCATCTGATCGGTTCTGGAGCTATCCGCAGTGAAGCTATTACTCCTGCATTCTATACAATCAAGGTCGCATCTTCCCCCACAAGCGTCTTGACATTGAAGCTATAGCTGGTCTGCGCTGTCTGGAAGAAGCTTTGGATTGCTTCAAAGAAGTTGGATTGCTGCCATTCATCACTGACCAAGAGCATTGGAATGAAGAGTTGCTGCTCCAATTCTATGCCACACTTCACATCCGCGGGTATAACAGAGATCCGAAGACTTGGGTCCTGGAGTGGATGACAGGAAACGTTCATCACGAAGCCAAAGCCTTTGACATCATTGAGCTCACTGGTCTGCCCACTCTCGAAGATCTCTACGAATCTGGCTGTCAACTTCACAGTGAAGCTGTGGAGAGCATCTTTCAGAAGCCTGAACCTAACATGAGTCAGATGCTCAGTATGATCAAGCCATTACCCCAAGATGCTGCATATCCCAAAGAGTTCTTTGTTGAAGACCCAGAGTATCTGCCAAGGACTATTTATCACATCATAAGGCGAACTCTCTGGCCCATCAAAGGGCACTCTCCACATGCCAAGCTTGAAGGTGCAATGAAGACTTTGGTCTTCTATGTTCTTCATGGAAATTGCTTCAATGCACATGACTTCTTCATTCGCCAACTTGCTGCATCAGGCTCTGATCTGTTTGGCTTGAAGTTCTACGCCCCATGGGTCATGCGGCTGATCAAACTTCACTCCACTATCTCATATCAGCCATCTGCTCGCAATCATCGGATTTTTTTGCCTGATGTGGATATGTCGATTGAAGCCATCTATCCTGAGCCTGCCAAGGAACCCCTAAGTCTTCAGAATGCAGAGCATCAGAGTTTTTCTCAGAACATTGAAGGAGTTGAAGCAGTCGCTCGTGTGTATTCTTTGGCTGGCACTACACGTGCACCGCATCCTGCTCTCACTAAAGCCACTGACAGTATAACTGCTCCACGACCCAAGAAGTGCACTCATGTTCTCAATGACCGAGAGCTTCTTGTGGCTCTTCATTAGAAACAGGATAGGCATCATGACTGGCTGAAGCGTCAAATGCAAAGCCTATTGGTGGATGTTAATCGCATTCGCAATCTTGCCACCAAGAATGCTTTTGTTGCCCATGAAACCTCTCGCCGCACATGGAAAGGACTAACGCTGATGTGTTCTGAAGATGATCTTCAAGAGGATGGCTTCACTGAGCGATTCAAGTTTGACTCCACACCTCCTCGAAGGGCAGTGCTGCGACGAACTCCATCCCTTGAAGACTCTGAGTTCTCTTCCTCTGCTGCAACTATGAATGCCAGAGTGATCGAGGATGAAGACGATGCTACTTCACGGCCACCTCCTTCAGCACGCTTCGACTCTGCTCCAAGCTCTTCAGCACCGCCAAACACCACCAACGACCCTGCTGCTTCACCTAATCCTCATGGGAATGAGTAGATGCTCTATGTCTTCAAACCTTTTTGGTCCTTACTGACAAAAGGGGAAGAAGCATATGAGGTTGATAGTCTTCAAGCGGGTCCACATGGGCGGGTGCTTTATATTTTGTTTCGTGCTTACAACTCTCGTTTTGCTACATTTGGTTCTTTGAGTTGTAACACTTAAACTCGATGGTCGTCTGCTACTTATCTGCCACCTTGTGTTGCGATGATAAATTCCGCACTTAGATCATTCTGCAGACGTCCATTTTCCATTATGCATGTCATTATCTTCATATACTTTCACATGCATAGTGGATTGTCATCATAAGTTGAAGTGGATCTCCACAAGTAAAACCTGCCATGTGCATTTGCATTCCCAAAGAAAATTACTTATATGCACATCTTCAGGGGGAGCCCTTGCAACTTATGAAGACAATTCCTTATCCTTTACAATTTCACAGATTATATTCCCCGTTGAAAACTTCAACTAGTTTGTCATCAATCACCAAAAAGGGGGAGATTGTAAGTGCATCTAGTGCCACCCCTAGTTGGTTTTGGAGTATTGACGACAAACCTAGTTGAGGGACTAATGTGTTTGTGAGAATTGCAGGATAACACAGGTAGAAGTCCCTCATTGATTCGGTTTTCCTACCAGAGATGACCCCTAAAAATGTATGAAGACATTGAAGTCAAAGGTGGTATATGAAGATATTCACATTGAAGACTATGACAAGAGAAGACACCACATGAAGCCTATGGAGCTCGAAGACTTAGATCTTTCGTAGTTCTTTTTCTTCTGTGTTGAGTCATAGGAACCATCGTACTGTTAAGTGGGGTCCAAGAGAACCAGTCAAAATGACTGAAGTGATGCTTAAACAAAACCTATGTCTTCGAGTGAAGACTTTGAGAGCGAATCTTGTCCAGAGTCGGGCAAGTCAGCTTTGCTTGAAGCCCAAGTAAAGTTGCCGTGTGAGTTTGAAATCTGACCGTTGGAACACGTGTCAGTTCCTTAGTGACCCAGGGTCATTTCGGACAAATCAGGTCGGGTTGCCAAGTGGCTATAAATAGCCCACCCCCTACAACCATAAACGGTTGGCTGCTCAGATTCAGAGTATGGCTTTTGTTGTTTGAGAGCAACCCACCTCGAAGCCTTTGAGAGAGAATTCCTTGCGAGGATAAAGCCCTAACCACCCAGAGCCAAAGAGAATTAGGCATCACTTAAGTCTTCTTGTCTGTGTGATCTGAAGACTTATTACACTTGAGGACTGTGCATCCTCCAGCCGGTTAGGCGTCGCATTCTGAGCATCCAAGAGACATTGTGGATTGCCGGTGAACAAAGTTTGTGAAGGTTTGGGAGTCTACCTTGAAGACTTACTAGAGTGATTGGGCGAGGTCTGTGTGACCTTAGCTCAAGGGGAATACGGTGAGGACTGGGTGTCCTGAGCTGCGTGTTCAGGACTGGGTGTCCGGGACTGTGTGTCCTAAGGTTTAAATACCTAGCTGCCCTAACCAGACGTACAGTTGTCACAGCAACTGGAACTGGTCCAACAAATCATTGTCTTCAGCGAGTCACTGGTTTCATCTTCCCTTCCCTTTACTTACTTGTGAAGTCATTGTATGTTCGCACTATCTTTTGTCTTCACTGAGTGACTGCGTGTTCTGTGTGGCTTCACAATATCTTCCTACCCGATCCTTACTACATTGCTGCTATTAGTCATTGTGCTTTCACTCTATTGAATACTTGACTATGGCTTGCCTAGTGTAGTCTACCTTCCGCTGCAGGGTAATAGGTTTATTTCTATCATTTGTCTTCATAACTTCCACGTTTTGAAGACTTTCATAAAAATTACCTATTCACCCCCCCTCTAGTCGATATAACGCACTTTCAGTTCTTTGCTTTATTTATGTGCATCTAGGCCAGATATCATGCTTAGTGTTTGCATGAGTGCCCGGTTCCAAGCGGCACCAAAGGAATCGCATCACTTAGCTGTGAAGCGAATTCTTAGATATTTGGCTCACACCCCAACACTAGGATTATGGTATCCAAAGGGCTCGGAGTTTGATCTAGTTGGATTCTCGGATGCTGATTATGCTGGTGACAAGGTGGATCGCAAGTCTACATCAGGCACATGTCATTTTCTGGGACGATCACTTGTATGTTGGTCTTCAAAGAAGCAGAACCGTGTATCTCTCTCCACTGCTGAATCTGAATACATTGCCTCTGGATCTTGATGCGCTCAGCTTCTATGGATGAAGCAAACACTCAAAGACTATGGCATTCATCTGAAGCAAGTGCCACTCTACTGCGACAACGAGAGCGCCATCAAGATTGCCAACAACCCAGTTCAGCACTCGAAGACAAAGCACATTGAAATTCGTCATCACTTTCTCAGAGATCATGTTATGAAGGAAGATATTGATATCATACACGTCAACACTGAAGTGCAATTGGCAGATATCTTCACAAAGCCCTTGGATGAGAAGAGGTTTTGCAAGTTACGGTGTGAGCTAAATATCTTGGAATCCTCAAATGTCCTGTGATCAGGCACACTTCCTAACACTTGTGCATGTTGATGACTTAGATGTGCAACACATGAAGTAACGTATGTCTTCAATCAATGAAGACTTGCATTCTAAGTGTGAATACATTAATGTGGAATTTGACTTCAGAGCGCCACGAAAGTTGTGCGCCTTCTGGGTCTAATACTTCCTATACGGTGGGTTACGCCACCACAAAATTCTTCCCTAAGAAGTGTTTCTCACATGGAGTTACATTTGCAAAGTCTTCGCTTTCTGTTTATCTTCAATGTACTGATTTGGTTTTTGTCCTCTACAGCATTCACTTATAGCTATGGCTTCTTGCTGAATCTTTTGAACTAAGTGAATGTGATCGGACCCTAACCCCTCTATGCTTCTTTCCTAAGTCTATCTATCCAAATCATATGCATTCTATTGACACTGTCAAAATGTCTTCTCTGCATCCTTGTCAGTAGAAGACATAGAGACAAACATTAATCCGTTTTTAATGCTAAATCCTTCTACCTGAAACCCGGAGAAGTGGGAACGACCACCCAACAATCCATGCGTGCATGGGAACGTGGAACAACCTCCGATGTGTTGCATGATAGCCACGTGTCCTTCAGATGTGAACCGCCAGGGGCACCTGTGTAATAACACTGTGCCGTCCCTGTCCCTATAAATACACGCCTCACCACAGTCATTATCCTTTCTCCCACTCTCGCACAAACCCTAGCGCCACCGCTAGCCCTTGACGACGCCGGCGACGAAGCGCTTAGCTGCCGCAACCACATCGACGCTGTCTTCACGCCGGCCGCGGACATCGTCTTCTTTGCCATCGCCGTAGGTGTCCTCCGTCGCCAAGTTAGGGCACGGAAGGTCGAACTGCTCGGCCTCCTCTCCCACTCCGTCTAGCAGTTCCTCATGTGGTAAATAAAACCTCCTTTTTACGGTCTCTTTGATCCGATAGATTCATACTTTTCTATCACAAGCAGTTTCTATTCACACAAGTTGGATCTATTTCATACTGCATCTCATAATATGCCTAGTATGTTCACTTATGCTTCACAAAGTAGTTAGATTCCTCACTTGTACTTATTCGTGGATTCGTACAAATCTGGAACCAACTCTCTATCTATGAGTGAATGTCTTCGAACTATGAGGTCAATGTCTTCAAAACTGATTTATCTTCAAAATCTTATGAGAATGCACATGACCTCTTCCCCTTCCCTCGCACCTTAATACTGTCACAAGTACATGTCCGTGGGAGAATCCCTTGGTTCTCATAGTCTGCATTCATTTGCAGAATTCTTACAGCATCATATAAATTCCCCTGAAGCCAGTTCTTGTCTGACCAGTAGACGGAAAACTTTGACAGTTTTGAAGCCTTTCAGTCTAAACTTCATGGCACCAGAAAAATCTGCAAGGAAGGGTGGTAGACAACGTCGTGGTAACACCTCAAGAGATTTGCCTCCTGACCTCTATGAGCTATACAAGACAGATCCAGAGGAGGACTACAATCAGCGGAAAACTCAAATCCAATGGATTCCAAGATATTGGGAAGAACAATGGTTCAAGTACAGGTTCGTGACCCAGGAGTATGCTGAGAAGAATGCCATCAAGCGACCGTGGGGAGACATCCTATACAAAAATCTTCAACCCAGGTCCAGAGCTGAAGCCATTGAATAAGGCTTCTATCCTTGCATGGTCCGTGGACCATAGCCTGCAGATGCAGACCCATCGTCATTGCTATGGTGTCATGACGACAATCTGTTCAAGCGCAACCTTCAGTTTGCCAGGAACTCGGCCAAAGAAAACAAGAAGTCGCGGGGATTAGACTTCAACCCAGGTCCCTTTGCTCCTCGTGCCGATGGCTCACGCGAAGCTGAACCCAATCTTGTTGGTCCCTTCTACAACCTGGAAGGTCTCATCACTCATATTATGGTTCAAGGGGCAGTCGTGGATCAACCTGCAGACGATGCTGAATCTGATGAAGCGCCTGCACCATCGAAGCCCAAGAAGCTGAAGAAGCCTAAAGCTTCAAAGCCTGCCCCTGCACCAAAGGTCTCACGGGTGAAGCCTCTGGCCACTGCACCTCCTGAACACAGTGTGCAGTCTGAAGATCTGTCACGCATCTCCAAGCCCTCCAAAGTGAAGATGCCCATGCAACCCACTAGCCAAGCACTGACCCCTGCTGCTGTTCTACGAAATGAGAATGATGCCATTGATCTGTCCAGCGACGATGATCTTGGCGATGACGCTCTTGAGCAGTTGATTAAGAGCAAGCAAGAGGCAGAAATCTTCAATGACCTTCCTCTCTTTGATGTTGAAATCATCAACACATTCATTGATGAGTGGTTTGACAGCCCAAATGTTAGCTTTGATGATCTTCAGCTTCCCGTTGGCCTCAGTGTCGCCTTCCATGGAGCCATTGCTGCTGAGCTGGCTCTAGCTCAGAAGATAGTTGAGCTGAAGCATAAGATAGATTATGAAAAGGCTCAGTTCAAGAAGCATATGGCCAAGCTCAATGTTGAAGACATTCAGAACTTCCAGACCATGATGCATGAGCTTAAGGAAGCATTCCGAACCAAACGCGAAGAAGCCAAAGGTTCTCGTAAGCGCATGAAGGATTTTGCTGCTAATTGTGTTCAAGGATACAATGAAGCTGAAAAGTGCAAGGCCTTGGGGCGACCAGGCATCGACCCCAGAATGGCGGCCAAGAAGAAGAAGAAGCCAGCCATGGCAGAACCGAAGCACGAAGGCAGGAAGTACATCCAATTGTCTTCCCAGCCAGTATGACAGGCTCGAAGCCTAAGGTCCCCACAGTGGCTTCAGAACTGAAGAAAACAAGGACAGCTGAAGCTGAAGCCAGAAAGCGAAAAACCAAGGGCACCACTGATGATGCTCCTCCAACTAAGAAACACAAAACCAAGAAGAGAGATCGGCCTGCTCCCACAGATCCCCTTGAGGTCGAGCCAATCTTAGTGGCTCGTCCCGCATCTGAAAATCAAGAACGCCAAGTGATAGTTCATGAGCCTGCTTCTCCAGAGGCTCCTGAAGCTGAAGACGATCCAACTATTGACCCCACCGCAGCTGAAGACATTGGTCCTCACGACAATGTTGAAGATGATGAAGTCCTTCCTCAGATCGAGCACCAATTGGTATCATCGCCTGTGCTCACGCACATCGAACTCATCAGCATTGGTCATCCTCTGATGCCAACTGCTCAGGATGCATCATGGGCTGATCACCCACAATGACAAGACACCCCAAGTTCTCCCCAACCGCAAGATACCTCACCAGTGCAAGATGATGATGACTTTGAGGCCCAACACACTCCATCTCCGCAAGCGTCACCAACATTATGCAGGCTTCGCAAAGGACCAAGGCCCCAAGTCACTCCCACTATGCACGTGTCTGAGTCTGAAGCCAAAATGGTTGAAGATATTCCGGCTGCATCAGCCGATGAAGAAGAACCAAGAGTTGAAGCAGACAGAGTTGCTACACCCCCGTCCCACCAAGATGTTGTTCTTGAGGAGAACGTGTCCGACCCTCCAGCTTCTGAAGTGGAGGTTAACAATCCCGAGTCAGCCACCAACATCACCGCTGAAGCCAATGACATTATCATGGCTGAAGCTAATGCGGCGCCTGAAGCTACTGCAGTTCTAGAAGTCCAAGCGCCTGAAGCCACTGCAGCACCCGAAGTCAATACTGAAGCACCTGAGGTACAAGCACCTGAAGCCAATGTGTCCCCTGAAGCTCATGTCAACGACAATGCCAATGCTCCTATTCTGTAACACCCCGAGACCGTTGCGCCAGGTGTCTTCCAGTTATTCGTTGTCGTTGCTGTGTCATTCGCTTGCGTGTTGCATATTTCCATGTCATCATGTGCATTGCATCATCATGTTTTCAAAACTTGCATTAGCCCGGGTTCTCCCAGTTCTGTCCGTTGTCCGTTCTGAGCCCAGACACACTTGCACGTGCCCACGGCATGTCCGAAATAGTATTTTATAAGTGGCCAGAAAATGTTCTCGGAATGGGATGAGAGTTGACGTGTGGTCTTATTATAGTGTAGATAGACCGCCTGTCAAGTTTCATCGCATCCGGAGTTCGTTTGACGCCCAAACGATTAACTATAGCGGCATTATAGCCGGTCTAACGCCGGACGTTTTCGGTCTCCGAAAACAGTTGCCGGGCTGCACTCCTCTCCTCTCATCTCAGCCCAACCTCTCTTCACAGCCCACTAGCCCACCCATCTAACCCCCCTCCACTCTGGGTCGTCCGATCGAGATCGAACGGCTCCGGAACGGACTAAATTCCCCTAACCTAGCCCCCTTGTCTATATATAGACCTTCCGCTTCCATTTTTTGGAACCCTAAACCCCCTCCACCTACTTCTAGCCTTCCTCTCGGGATCCCCGCAGCCGCCAGCCACCCTCTCCTCAAATTCTGCCGTCGGCCACCTCGTCCCTGCCACTTGGCGCGTGGCCATTGGCTGCGCCGCCACTCAGCGCCGCCCGTGGCCAGTGGCAAGCCGCCACGTCGCCTTCCCGCGCCCCACTTTGTCGTGGCCCGCCCAAGCCCGCAACCGGCCCGCCTGAGCCGGATCTGGGCCCGTCTGCCTCAGCCCCCGGTGCCCTGTCTTCCTCCCCACGGTCAAGGAGCCCGAGCTCCCTCTGCGCCGACCTGCCGCCACCTCGCCAAACCCTGATGGCCACCGGGAGCTGCGCCGGCGACCGCCACCCCTGCATCAGGCTAGCCCCGTCGCCCCGCCTCTTTGCTTCCTTCTCCTTCGGCCTTCCTCTCTAAACTCTCCCTCTCGCGCGCACAGGAGAGATCACCGTCATCGGAGTCGCCCATTCCATCGTTGTCGAGGATGTTGCCGGCCTCCTCGCCCTGAAATGTCGTCAGATCCGGGACCCCCTCACCAGGATCTGCTCGTTCTCGACCTCGCCGACCACGCCCGTCGTCGTTTCCCCGTGCGCGGCGCTCGCCTGAGTTCGGCCGCCGCTGCCGGGGTTCTTTGCTGACCGTGCCTGCGTCGACCGCACGCACCTGGGCCGCCTCCTCTTCCTTCGTTGACCGCGGCCACCTCCCCATGGGCCGATACCCAGCGCAGGGCCCGGCTTGTGCCAAGTCGGCCTACTGCACCCGCTCCGTCCGCACCAGGCCGGATCTGCCAACCGGCCCAAGGCCCGCTGTGAGCAGATCCCCCAGTCCCTCCTCTCTATTCAGCCCAGCAGTGCACCAGATTCAGCCCGTTGATGTTTTTTCAGGATTTGTGAATTTGTCTATTTATCCTGAGACTGCAGTTTTACAGAAAAGACCCTCGTGTTCATGCATATAATAACTCACAATTCGTGCATAGGTTTAAAATGAATTATATATGAAACTTGCTCAGAATTTTGTCTAGTTTAATAATATGTCATTTTCACCCATGTTTGAAATGTTAAAAATGTTGTTTGCATTAATTTTCTCCTATGCCATGTTAAAATGATTTAATTCATAACTAAATAACCGTAGCTCAGATTTTAATAATCTTTATATGTAAATGGGGTAGAAAAATGCCTAGTTTAACATGGTGGCTTCATTTTGCATGCTTAACAACTCTAAAATATGGTTTAGGGCAGAACATGACCAAACCTAATATATGCACATGGGGATTTAACGAAATTGTTGCTCGTTGTTTCCGGCCTCATTTAAACTTGCCTAGATAGGTAGTTTTGTTATGCTTCACCTCTTGCCATGTTAATCAACATTTAATATTGTTGGGTACAGAAATGAGAGAGAACTAAATAATTGATGAGGTGTTTTGTCAATATGCATCCCGATGCATATTGAGCTCCACTTAATTTGTAGGATTGCTTGTGCACTTTGCCATGCCATGCCTCATTAAACCGGACATGCATCATAATTGTTTGTGCATCATGCCATGTTCTTGTGTTGGTTGTTTACCATGTTGTTTGCTTCTTTCTGGTGTTGTGTCTTCGGGTTGTTTCCGGTAACGTCGCATTTGTGAGGACCCGTTTGTCTATGTCCGTTTGTCTCCTTCTTGGACTCGTTCTTCTTCCTTGCGGGATTTCAGGCAAGATGATCATACCCTTGAAATCACTACTATCTTTGCTATGCTAGTTTGCTCGCTCTTTGCCATGCCAATGCTACGATGCCTACCATTTGCTTGTCAGCCTCCCAATTGCCATGTCAAACCTCTAACCCACCATGTCCTAGCATACCGTTGATTGGCCATGTTACCTCTTTGCTCAGCCCCTCTTATACCGTTGTTAGTTGCAGGTGAAGATTGAAGTTTGTTCTTTGTTGGAACATGGAGACGTTGTTTCCTTTTTGGAGCATGTTTACTTGTTGGGATATCACAATATATCTTATTTAATTAATGCATCTATATACTTGGTAAAGGGTGGAAGGCTCGGCCTTATGCCTGGTGTTTTGTTCCACTCTTGCCGCTCTAGTTTCCGTCATATCGGTGTTATGTTCCCGGATTTTGCGTTCCTTACGCGGTTGGGCTATTATGGGAACCCCTTGACAGTTCGCCTTAAGTAAAGCTTTTCTAGAAATGCCCAACATTGGTTTTACCATTCGCCACCTAGCCTTTTTCCCTTGGGAGTCGCGCATCCCGAGGGTCATCTTATTTTAACCCCCCCGGGCCAGTGCTTGTCTAAGTGTTGGTCCGAACTGAGTAGACTGCGGGGCCACCTCGGGGAAACTTGAGGGCTGGTTTTACTCGTAGGATGTCTCATCCGGTGTTGCCCTGAGAACGAGATATGTGCAGCTCCCATCAGGATGTCGGCACATCGGGCGGTGTTGCTGGTTTAGTTTTACCCTGTCGAAATGTCTTGTTGTACCGGGATACCGAGTCTGATCGGAACGTCTCGGGTGGAGGTCTATTCCTTCGTTGACTGTGAGAGCTTGTCATGGGCTAAGTTGGGACACCCCTGCAGGGATTTGAACTTTCGAAAGCCGTGCCCGCGGTTATGGGCAGATGGGAATTTGTTAACGTCCGGTTGTAGAAAACTGAAGTTGACCTTAATTAAAATGAATCAACAGCGTGTGTAACCGTGATGGTCTCTTTCCGGCGGAGTCCGGGAAGTGAACACGGTTGTTGGAGTTATGCTTGACGTAGGTCGTTATAGGATCACTTCTTGATCATACTCTTATCGACCGTGCTTTGCCTTCTCTTCTCGCTCTCTTTTGCGTATGTTAGTCACCATATATGCTAGTCGCTTGCTGCAGCTCCATCTCATACCTTTACCTTACCCATAAGCTTAAATAGTCTTGATCACGAGGGTGCGAGATTGCTGAGTCCCCGTGGCTCACAGATACTTCCAAAAACCAGTTTGCAGGTGCCGATGAGTCCGTGCAGATGATGCAACCAAGCTCAGGAGGAGGTCGATGAAGATCTTGTCCTTTGTGTGGTTTTGTTCTAGTTGATCAGTAGTGGAGCCCAGTTGGGGTTGATCGGGGACCTTTGTCGCATTTGGGGTTCTTATTTTATTTTGGTTCCGTAGTCGGACCTTGATTGTATTTGGATGATGTAATGCTTTATTCATGTATTTTGTGAAGTGGCGATTGTAAGCCAACTATGTATCTCTTTCCTTATTATATTACATGGGTTGTGTGAAGATTACCCCACTTGCGACATATGCCTTCAATGCGATTATGCCTCTAAGTCATGCATCGACACGTGGGAGATATAGTCGCATCGAGGGTGTTACATGTTCCCCCTCCAAGACCTCATACAATTGAGCTGGCATTTGATCGTGGTCAGCCTGTTATGGTCCGATGGCCCATTCTGGTTCCTCCACCTGCTGCGGGTCCACAATTTGAATATCATGTCGAGCACAGACCTCAAGTCCAAAAGCCCAAGCCAAGACTTCCACGATTCCCAGGCACTGCAACTTCACCTGGGGTCTTCAATGTGAATGGCTTCGTGGCATATAACACCTTCTTTAATAGCGCCAAGAACCCTTATACCAAACCTCGCATTTCATCAGATCGGTTCTGGAGCTATCAGCAACGCAACTACTATTTCTGCGTCCTATACAATCAAGGGCGCATATTTCCACATATGCGCATCGACTCTGAAGCTATAGCTGGCCTACCCTGCCTTGAAGAAGCGTTGGATTGCTTCAGAGATGCTGGACTGCTGCAGTTTGTCACAGATAAGGAACACTGGAATGAAGAGCTTCTGCTACAATTCTATGCAACTCTTCACATTCGAGGCTACAACAGGGATCCAAAGACTTGGGGTCCTTGAGTGGATGATAGGCAATGTCCATCATGAAGCCAAAGCTATTGATATCATTGAGCTCATAGGCCTGCCCACTCCTGGTGAATACTATGAACCAGGTTGTCAACAACATCAGAATGCCTTGGAAAGCATTTTTCAGAAGCCAGAACCCAACATGAGTCAAATGCTGAGCATGATGAAGCCTCTGCCTCACGACGCTGAGTACCTGTCTGAATTCTTTGTTGAAGACCTAGAGTACCTGCCTCGCACCATTTACCATATCATCAGAAAGACTCTATGGCCTGTCAAAGGACATTCATCTGCAACAAAGCTTGAAGGAGCAATGAAGACTTTTGGTTTTCTATATCTTCAACATCAGCTTCAATGCTCAAGACTTCTTCATCAGGCAGTTGGCTGCATCTGGCTCCGACATTTTTGGGTTGAAATTCTATGCTCCATGGGTCATGTGTCTTATCAAGCATCACTCTGCCTTCAACTATCAGCAGTCTGCATGCAATGATCTTATATTCTTGCCAGAGGTTGATCTGTCAGTTGAAGCTATTTACCCAGAGCCTGCTAAGGATCCCATTTATCTTCACAATGTTGATCACCAAAGCTTCACCCAGCCTATTGAAGGAGTTCCAGCAGTTTCTCGTGTTTATCCCCTTGCTGGCAACACACGTGCCCCTCGCGCTCAAACTGACGCCACTGGTAGCACCATTGCGCAAAGGCCTCGAAGGCGATCTCGTGTCCTAAATGACCGAGAGCTTCTCATCGCACTACACCAGAAACATGACAAACATCATGACTGGATTAAGCGTTAGATGCAAAGCCTCTTGGTGGATGTCAACCACATTCGCAATCTGGCCACCAAAAATGCCTTTGTCACTCATGAAACCTGTTGGAGGTCGTGGAAGAGTTTGACATTACTTAGTGCTGAAGCTGATCTGCAAGACGATGGCTTCACTGAACGGTTCAAGTTTGACTCAACTCCTCCCATGAATGCTCACTTGCGTCGGACTCCCTCACTTGAAGACTCTGACTATTCATCCTCAGCTGCGACAGTGAATGCCAGAGTCATCGATGACCAAGATGATGCAACTTCACCTCCTCCAACTTCAGCGCGTGTCGACACTGCACCAAGTTCTTGTGCACCACCGGACCTCAACAACGACCCTGCTGCCTCGCTTGCACCTCATGGGAACGAGTAGGCGCTCTATGTCTTCAAACCTTTCTGGTCCTTACTGACAAAAGGGGGAGAAGCATATGAGTTGATAGTCTTCAAGCGGGTCCATATGGGTGGTTGCTTTACCTTTTGCTACTTTTGCCAAGTGTTTACAACTCTTGCTTTTCGATACATTTGGTTCTTTGAGTTGTAACACTTAAACTCGATGGTCGTCTGCTACTTATTTGCTATTCTGTGATGCGATGATATATTCCTCATGTGCGATGATAAATTCCGCACTTAGGTCATTTTGCAGACGTCCATTTTCCATTATGCATGTCATTATCTTCGTTACATCATATCATGCATGATGAATTGTCATCATAGGTTGAAGAGGATCTCCACAAGTACAACCTGCCATGTGCATTTGCATTCCAAGAGCAAAGTACTTATATGCACATCTTCAGGGGGAGCCTTTGCAACTTATGAAGACAATACCCTATCCCTTACAATTTCACATATTTTATTCCCCGTTGAAAACTTCAACCAGTTTGTCATCAATCACCAAAAAGGGGGAGATTGTAAGTGCATCTAGTGCCACCCCTAGTTGGTTTTGGAGTATTGACGACAAACCTGGTTGAGGGACTAATGTGTTTGTGAGAATTGCAGGATAACACAGGTAGAAGTCCCTCATTGATTCGGTTTTCCTACCAGAGATGACCCCTAAAAATGTATGAAGACATTGAAGTCAAAGGTGGTATGTGAAGACATTCACATTGAAGACTATGACAAGAGAAGACATCGCGTGAAGACTATGGAGTGCGAAGACTTAGTTGTTTCGTCATTCTTTTTCTTCTTTGTTGAGTCATAGAAACCACCGTACTGTTAAGTGGGGTCCAAGAGAACCAGTCAAAATGACTGAAGTGATGCTTAACCAAAATCCTATGTCTTCGAGTGAAGACTATGAGAGCAAATCTTATCCAGAGTTGGATAAGTCAGCTTTGCTTGTAGCCCAAGTAAAGTTGTCATGTGTGACCATTGGAACACGTGTCAGTTCCTTACTGACCCAGGGTCATTTCGGACAAATCAGGTCGGGTTGCCTAGTGGCTATAAATAGCCCACCCCCTACAACCATAAATGGTTGGCTCCTCAGAGTTAGTGTACAGCTTTTGTCGTTTGAGAGCAACCCACCTCGAAGCCTTTGAGAGAGAATTCCTTGCGAGGATAAAGCCCTAAACACCCAGAGCCAAAGAGTGTTAGGCATCACTTAAGTCTTCCTGTCTGTGTGATCTGAAGACTTATTACACTTGAGGACTGTGAATCCTCTAGCTGGTTAGGCGTCGCGTTCTGAGCATCCAAGAGTCATTATGGATCGCCGGTGAATGAAGTCTGTGAAGGTTTGGAAGTCTACCTTGAAGACTTACCAGAGTGATTGGGCGAGGACTGGGTGTCCTTAGCTCAAGGGGAATAAGGTGAAGACACGGTCTTCTGAGTTGAATCTCAGCCTCCCTAACCAGACGTACAGTTGTCACAACAACTGGAACTGGTCCAACAAATCATTGTCTTCAATGAGTCACTGGTTCTATCCTTCCCATCTCCTTATTTACTGTTGGTCCTTGTGAAGTCATTGTATGATTGCATTATCTTTTGTCTTCACTGAGTGACTGCTTGTTCTGATTGGCTTCGTACTATCTTCCTTCCTAGCTGCCATTAGTTGTTGTGCATTCACTTCATTGAATACTTGACTATGGTTTCCTTAGTGTAGTCTACCTTCCGCTGCATGGTAATAGGTCATTTGTCTTCGAAACTCCCATGTTTCTGAAGACTTTCTTAAAAATTGCCTATTCACCCCCCCTCTAGTCGATCACTAGCACTTTCGATCACTATGTTGATCATATATACTATATGATTCACGCTCGACCTTTCGGTCTCAGTGTTCCGAGGCCATATCTGCATATGCTAGGCTCGTCAAGTTTAACCTGAGTATTCTGCGTGTGCAAAACTAGCTTGCACCCATTGTAGATGGACGTAGAGCTTATCACACCCGACCATCACGTGGTGTCTGGGCACGACGAACTTTGGCAATGGTGCATACTCTGGGAGAACACTTTTATCTTGAAATTTAGTGAGAGATCATCTTATAATGCTACCGTCAATCAAAGCAAGATAAGATGCATAAAAGATAAACATCACATGCAATCAATATAAGTCATATGATATGGCCATCATCATCTTGTGCTTGTGATCTCCATCTCCGAAGCACCGTCATGATCACCATCATCACCGGCGTGACACCTTGATCTCCATCGTACCATCGTTGTCGTCTCGCCAATCTTATGCTTCCACGACTATCGCTACCGCCTAGTGATAAAGTAAAGCATTACAGGGCGATTGCATTGCATACAATAAAGCGACAACCATATGGCTCCTGCTAGTTGCCGATAACTCGGTTACAAAACATGATCATCTCATACGATAAAATTTAGCATCATGTCTTGATCATATCACATCACAACATGCCCTGCAAAAACAAGTTAGTCGTCCTCTACTTTGTTGTTGCAAGTTTTACGTGGCTGCTACGGGCTTAGCAAGAACCGTTCTTACCTACGCATCAAAACCACAATGATAGTTTGTCAAGTTGGTGCTGTTTTAACCTTCACAAGGACCGGGCGTAGCCACACTCGGTTCAACTAAAGTTGGAGAGACTGACACCCGCCAGCCACCTATGTGCAAAGCACGTCGGTAGAACCGGTCTCGCGTAAGCGTACACGTAATGTCGGTCTAGGCCGCTTCATCCAACAATACCGCCGAACCAAAGTATGACATGTTGGTAAGCAGTATGACTTATATCACCCACAACTCACTTGTGTTCTACTCATGCATATAACATCAACGCATAAAACCAAGCTCGGATGCCACTGTTGGGGAACATAGTAATTTCAAAAAATTTCCTATGCACACGCAAGATCATGGTGACGCATAGCAACGAGAGGGGAGAGTGTTGTCCACATACCCTCGCAGACCGTAAGCGGAAGCGTTAGCACAACGCGGTTGATGTAGTCGTACGTCTTCACGATCCGACCGTTCAAGTACCGATCACACGGCACCTCCGAGTTCAGCACACGTTCAGCCCGATGACGCCCCTCAAACTTCGATCTAGCCGAGTGTTGAGGGAGAGTTTCGTCAGCACAACGGCGTGGTGACGATGTTGATGTTCTACCGACGCAGTTCTTCGCCTAAGCACCGCTACAGTATTATCGAGGTGGACTATGGTGGAGGGGGGCACCGCACACGGCTAAGAGATCCATGATCAATTGTTGTGTCTCTAGGGTGCCCCCTGCCCCTGTATATAAAGGAGCAGGAGGGGTGCGACCGGCCATAGGAGGAGGCGCGCAGGAGGAGTCCTACTCCTATCAGGAGTAGGACTCCCCTCCTTTTTCCTAGTTGGATTAGGACTTGGGGGGAAGGAGTGGAGGAGAAGGAAGGAAGGGGGGGCGCCGCCCC
>NC_041392.1:442478496-442506188 GCF_002162155.2 Triticum dicoccoides
GGGGGGAGGGGCGCGCGGCCAGCCCTTGCCTCCTCTCCTCTCTTCCACCTAGGCCCACTAAGGCCCATTTGATTCCCGGGGGGTTCCGGTAACCTCCCGGTACTCCGGTAAAATCACTATTTCACCCGGAACACTTCTGATATCCAAACATAGGCTTCCAATATATCAATCTTCATGTCTCGACCATTTCGAGACTCCTCTTCATGTCCGTGATCACATCCGGGACTTCGAACAACCTTCGGTACATCAAAACATATAAACTCATAATATAACTGTCATCGTAACGTTAAGCGTGCGGACCCTACGGGTTCGAGAAATATGTAGACATGACCGAGACATGTCTCCGGTCAATAACCAATAGCGGAACCTGGATGCTCATATTGGCTCCTACATATTCTACGAAGATCTTTATCGGTCAGACCGCATAACAACATACGTTGTTCCCTTTGTCATCGGTATGTTACTTGCCCGAGATTCGATCATCGGTATCTCAATACCTAGTTTAATCTCGTTACCGGCAAGTCTCTTTACTCGCTCCGTAATACATCATCCCGCAACTAACTCATTAGTTGCAATGCTTGCAAGGCTTAAGTGATGTGCATTACCGAGAGGGCCCAGAGATACATCTCCGATAATCAGAGTGACAAATCCTAATCTCGAAATATGCCAACCCAACAAGTACCTTCGGAGACACCTGTAGAGTACCTTTATAATCACCCAGTTACGTTGTGACGTTTAGTAGCACACAAAGTGTTCCTATGGTAAATGGGAGTTGCATAATCTCATAGTCATAGGAACATGTATAAGTCATGAAGACAGCAATAGCAACATACTAACTGATCGTGTGCTAAGCTAACGGAATGGGTCATGTCAATCACATCATTCTCCTAATGATGTGATCCCATTAATCAAATGACAACCCATGTCAATGGCTAGGAAACTTAACCATCTTTGATCAACGAGCTAGTCAAGTAGAGGCATACTAGTGACACTCTGTTTGTCCATGTATTCACACATGTATTATGTTTCCGGTTAATACAATTCTAGCATGAATAATAAACATTTATCATGATATAAGGAAATAAATAATAACTTTATTATTGCCTCTAGGGCATATTTCCTTCATGCTTGTCCTCAAGCAATTCAGTTGACAAACTAAAAGTGATAAAGAAAAACTTTTACAAACTCTTTTGTTTTTGTTTACATATTGTCGGCGTCCTGGGAACGGGGGTGCCCAGACTTGCCTGCCTGCAGACCAGAGCGTGGCTCCACCAACGGCCTGGTATGGCCCGTCTTCAGTAGCAACATCTCAAGACCCTCGTGAGGTGGACGGCAACAAGACCTCCCTAAGGGCAGCCTCACTAGGCTGGCTCCTGAGGAGCAGAGATATCTATGTAGGGAGCACCTCGCGAGGTTCACGTAACGTGAGCCATGACGACCAAGGCCAGGCGAGCACCAGCGGGCGTAGTGTACCGGTTTCCTCTTTGATGCTAAGGAGGCAAGCGCAGGTGCGGGGTCCCGAGGAATCAGGCAAAGGTTTCCATATCGATGCAACAAGACCAAGACCAGCAGGACACAAGTCATCGCGGAGCCCATAGCAGCATCACCACCAGAGCCTTTGGCAGGCAAAGACCACCTTTTGTCATGATAGCTTGTACTAGTTGCCCCCCTTCAAACTTGGCCGTTGTGAGATCCCTTCCCGCCTAATATTTGGGAAGAGGACCAGGGCCACTATAAATAGGACTTAGCCACCACCTCACAAGGGGATCGGAGCCACCATGATAGAGAGGCATCTGGGATCGAATTCATTCCACCCTAGCGCGGTCACCAGTTCATCGAGCCCAAGAACACCTCACCTCCTGAGGCTGTTCATCCATTGTATTAGTTCATCCTCAGCTCCCCGAGGAAATCTACCTACAAACTGGAGTAGGATATTACACTGCAAGGTGGCCCGAACCAGTATACACCCTCGCGTCTCTTGTTCTTTGGGTTCGTCAAGCTAGGCCGTGGAATCGTTGAGCGTGTGAGTCGGGGAGAGAGTGTTCTTCGTGCGCACCCCAGAGTTCGAACCTCTCAAGGGTTTGCCGGAACCCGTAATCCGACATATGGCGCGCCAAGTAGGGGTGCCCCAGAGCTCCACCTCTTCACTTGATCCACCCCTTCGCTCGCTTCGTCTCTCCGCCAGGCCCTCATGGCAGGCGCAGCCCCACCGGCTGGATCGACGGGCGTGCACGGAGGCGCCATGGGCCTCCGGGCCTTCACCCCCATCTTACGACAGGTGCAGTGGCCATGCGAGTTCAAGCCGGATATGCCGCCTTGCTACGATGGCGTGGCGGACCTAGCAGCCTTCCTGCTGGTATACGAGGAGGCCATTCGAGAAGCTGGAGGAGATGACAGGGTCATGGCCAACTGGTTCCCCATGGCCCTGGCTGGCGTGCCGCGCGCCTGGCTGCTCAGCCTACTAGGATCCTCGGTAGCCTCTTGGGAAGAGCTGTGCGGACTCTTCGCCGCGCGCTTCACGGCACCAGCGCCACTTGCCGTTGCTGCCATACTTGGCGGCTCGCAGGCACCGCCCTCAGATCGCCACGTCAAGCAGTTCTTCCGTCGAATGGGCGTCGCCTCTATGCATCAGGGACCTCCCCCGGAATGGGTGGCGCCCAAGGCCGACCTCACCTTCGACTCAGAGGCCCATCCGGTGACTACCGTTGGCTCGGGCACGCTCCCGATGCTCTGCACGCCCACCATCTGCAACGTGGCGGCAACCAAGACCCTCATCGACGGCAGGGCTGGCCTCAACGTGCTCTCTGTGGAAACTTTCGGCTTGCTCCACGTACCGCACGGCCGGCTCCGTCACACCAAGCCCTTCTCCGGAGTTGGCGGTGGTTCCACCCGCCCCCCTAGCTAGGGCAGATCCGCCTCCCCGTCACCTTTGGCACCCGCGACAACTACCACACCGAGCTCATCGACTTCGACATCACTCGCATTAGCCGCCGTACAATGCCATCCTCGGGTACCAAGCCCTGGCTCAGTTCATGGCAGCAACTCACCTCGCATACAACCTCATGAAGATGCCGGGGAGCAATGACGTCCTCACCGTGGCTGGAGACACCAAGGAGGCCCTGATGGCCCTCAAGCTCGCCTTCAGGGCCGCGGCGGTGGCGCACCCTGCAGGCAGAGTAGCACCCGAGACCCAGTGGATGCGCCGGTGAGGAAGAAGCAATTGTTCTCCCAAGATCGGGCCAATACGAAGCAGGTGCCGGTCGACGAGGACGGGGCCTCAGGAGCCACCTTCACCATAGGCGCCAACCTCGACCCGGACCAAGAAGAGGCACTGGTGAAATTCCTGCGCGCGAACAAGGAGGTATTCACCTGGGAGCCCAAGCAGCTGGTGGGGGTCCCAAGGGGAGTAATCGAGTACCACTTGAGGGTGTGCCCCAATATGCGCCCGGTGAAGCAGAAGGCGCGAGGACAGTCCATAGAGAAACAATCCTTCATTGTCCAGGAAACCCGCAAGCTACAGGCGGCGGGTGTTATCTGCAAAGTCCAATACCCGGGGTGGCTGGCAAACCCCGTCATCGTGCCGAAGAAGGGCGGGAAGGAATGCAGGTGCGTCGACTTCACCAACCTCAACAAGGCCTGCCCTCAGGACCCGTTCCCGCTTCCACGCATTGATCAGATCGTCGACTCCACCGCCGAGTGCGACCTGTTATGTTTCCTAGATGCCTTCTCAGGTTACCACCAGATTAAGATGGCGATGGAGGACGTAGAGAAGATGGCGTTCTTAACCCCATGCGGGGTGTACTTGCATGCCGTTCGGGCTGTGTAATGCTGGGGCGACTTTCCAGCGGCTGGTTGCACATTGCTCTAGGCCAATAGCTCGGGAGGAATGTTGAGGCCTACGTAGACGACATTGTGGTAAAATCTCGGGAGGCTAGGACCCTCATTAAGGATCTGGAGGAGACTTTTGCCAGCCTGCGCAAGGTAGATCTGCGGATCAACCCAGAGAAATGCGTGTTCGACGTCCCCTCCGGCAGGCTTCTTGGTTTCCTCGTATCGCACAGGGGGATTGAGGCGAACCCAGAGAAGGTCAAAGCAATAGAACACATGAGGCTGCCGCAGACTCTCAAGGAAATGCAAAAACTCGCGGGCTGCGTAACCTCACTGGGGCGCTTCATCTCCAAGCTAGGGGAGCGCGCCCTCCCGTTCTCAAGCCGATGAAGAAGAAGCGCCCGTTCGAGTGGACGACGGAGGCTGACGTGGCGTTTCAAGACCTCAAGAGATGCCTAACCATCCCACTAGTGATGGTGGCGCCTCGTCCTCTCGAGCCCCTGGTGCTTTACCTAGCCGCCACACCTCATTCCGCTAGCGCAACGCTGGTGGCCGTCCGGGAGGAGCGCCAGGCCAAGAGCCTGCCACCCGACGCCGCACATCCGGTCAGAATGCTGCAGCACAAAGACGGCACCCCTGAAGCCACAGCAGAGCCAATAGGCAACCAGGCACCACAAGACGGTGCTCCTGAGGCCGCGGTAGCCCTGATAGGCGACCGAACTCCTGAGGCCCCCCATCCTCAGGGAGCGCCCCGGCCTCAGGAAATCACAAACTCCGCCAACACTTCCGCCCTCGTCGAGCACCAGGTGTACTTCGCCAGCACAGTGTCGCGAGACGCGCAGGCCCGCTACCCCATGCTGGAGAAGCTTCTGCTCACGCTCCTCGTGACCTCGGGCAAGTTACGCCACTGCTTTCAAGGCCACCCCATCAAGGTCGTCTCAGCTTACCAGTTGGAGAGGGTACTCCGAAGCCCCAACGCAGCGGGGAGGGTCGCTAAGTGGAACATCGAGTTGCAGGCCTTCCAGCTAGAGTTCAGCACCACCAGGGCCATCAAGGGAGCCACGCTTGCCGACTTCGTGGCGGAATGGACTGGCGCTCCAGGGCCCGAAGCATGCGAGGATCGGTCTCTCTCGCCAGGGAGCGAAGCACCAGATGGTTGGGTCATGTGCTTTGACAGCGCCTTCGCGCGCCAGGGCGCGGGGGATGGAGCTGTACTCATCTCGCCCACCCAGGACAAGCTCTATTACGCCGTGCAGCTCTGCTTCCAGCGGGGTGAGAAGGTATCCAACAACATCACGGAGTACGAAGGTTTGATCGCCGGCCTGAAGGCTGCAGCGGCCTTGGGAGTAAAGCGCCTCACCATCAAGGGCGACTCTCAACTCCTCATCAACTTCTCCAACAAGGTGTACGAGCCAAAGGATGAGCACATGGAGGCATACCTCGCGGAGGTACGAAAAATGGAAGCACTTTTTGGGCCTAGAACTGCAGCATGTGCCCCGCGGCACAAACAAGGAAGCTGGTGATATCGCCAAGAGGGCGTCAAGGCGTCAGCCCCAGGAGCCCGGTGTCTTCGAGGAGCGGCTCTTCAAGCCTTTAGCGGCCCCTCCGGCTACGGAGCCTACGCCGCCTCAGGAAGAGCTCCCCCCACCACCAACCTCAGGAGCTCCCGCCTGCGGCCTGACCTCAGGAGCGCCCTTGCTCCTCGTGCTTGAACCCCAGGTGGGGTGCTGGACTGAAGAATGCAAGGCGTACCTGCTGCAAGGGGCTCCGCCGAAGAAGGAGGAGGACGTGGAGCGTGTAGCTCGGCAGGCTACAGCCTACTGCATCCAGGACGGTGAGCTGTACCAAAAATGACCAAATGGTGTTTCCTTGCGATGCATCTCCAGGAAGCAGGGGCATGAGCTGTTAGCTGACATACACGGCGGAGACTGCAAGCATCACACGTCGTTGCACACCTTGGTGGGCAAGGCATTCCGCAGTGGATTCTATTGGCCCACGACACTCAACAACGCAGCCGAGCTGGTGAAATCCCGCAAGGCCTGCCAGTTCCATGCCAAACAAATCCACCAGCCTGCCCAGAGCCTCCATACCATCCCACTCTCGTGGCCGTTTGAAGTCTGGAGGCGGGATATCTTGGGTCCGTTCCCTTGAGCACACAGGGGCTACCGCTACCTCTATGTCGCCATCGACAAGTTCACCAAGTGGGCGTAGGTGGAAGCCGTCCGCACCATCCCAGCCAGCTCCGCAGTTAAGTTCATCAAGGGCCTCGTGAGCCGGTTCGGAGTCCCTAATCGTATCATCACCAACAACGGCTCATAGTTCACTAGAAATCTCTTCAAAAATATTGTGCTAACCTTGGAACGCAGATATGCTACGCCCCAGTGGCACACCCAGGAGCAACAGCCAAGCTGAGCGCACCAACGCGAAGGTCTTGAGAGGCCTCAAGACAAGGACGTTCAAGAAGAAGCTCGAGGCCTGTGGCAGGGGCTGGCACAACGAGCTCCAGTCCGTGCTGCACCACCGCCACTAAGCCAATAGGCGAGACCCCGTTCTTCCTCGTCTACGGAGCCAAAGCGGTTCTCCCTCACGAGGTCAAGCATCGCTCCGCGTGGGTCTTGACTTTTTACGAGGCACGTTAGGACGCCATGCGGGGGATGGACCTCCTACTGGGGGAGGAACGCCGTTGCCAAGCCTCACTCCAAGCGGCAAGGTACCAGCAGGCGCTGCGACGGTACCACTGCCGCAACGTCCGCTCCAGGATGCTCGAGGTGGGCGATCTCGTCCTAAGGCAGGTGCTCTCCAGGGAAGGGTTGCATAAGCTCTCACCCATGTGGGAGGGCCCATTTAGGATTGCCCGCGTCTCCAGGCCTGGCGCTGTGCGCCTGGAGACGTAGGACGGGATCCCCATCTAGAACGCCTCGAACATCCAGCACCTCCGGAAGTTCTACCCATGAAGCAAGGCCCAGTGTCTGTGAAGGTCTCTGCTCGTGACACTCTCACGTAATAATGAGTGGGGCTGTACATGCCCCGGAGTCTCTAGAGTGCCGCCCTTGGGTCTCGGGGGCTCCCACGTCCTAGTGGCAGGACTTAGCTCCGTGCTGGTGAGAACACTAGACTAGGTGCCGGACGCGGCTGTTCATTTGCTTCCTGTAGCTGGTTGCAACCTTTTTATGAAATTTGGAGTTCTGGTGTTTCTCGATTGCTTGGTTGAGCCCCCCTTTCCCCTACTTCTTCGCTCACTTCTTTGTTTTGCATCAGGGAGGACGACAGTTGCCCGACGTTCTTCCTCGTGCGCCCCGCACGGGGGCTGGGCAGGTGTGTGCGTGCGCTGGGCTAGCCTAAACCACAGGCACACCTCGCCAAAGCCATGTCGCCCCAGAGCTTTGGCTCCCTTGATCTCCATGAGGTGCCCTCAATTGAGCTCGTGATTGGCACACCATCCTAAGTCCGTGCCCCACGGGTACCGCGACAGCTGCGCTAAGCCATGATTAGCTCATGCCTGAGGGCTCACGTAAGGAGGAGTAACGCACCCGACAGATGTCCTAACAAACTTTGCAGCTTTGCGACGCCTCCCGAGGTCAGCGGCTCCCGAGTCAGCAACAAGGAGGCGGCCTCACTAGATGCCAGGAGGAGCTCCATCTCTTGACATGAAACTACCCCGGGTGTATCAAGCTAAGTTATCCTTCTGCGTCTACGTGGAGCATGAATGTCACAACACAACATAGAAACAATAAACATAGCATAGAGGCATTAAACCGCGGTTCATTACACGCCCTCGCAAGGCCCCATGATTATTTTTTGGAATGTAGGAAAAAAGGAAAGGACGAGCAAAAGCGGCCCGCATGACCGTGGCAGCCGATGAGGCGCGGCTCCGAGGGCCTCCCGGACTCAGCTCAATCTGAGTCCCTCTCGCGCTTCACCGCCACGTGGCGGCGGGACGACCCACCGCCGTCCTCGAAGCGGGCCTAGCGGTGAGGTGGCTTGTCATAGCCACCGCAGCTGGTGCTCTCGCTGGCAGAGAAGCTGCCGCCGCTGGGCGAACCGCGGCCGTCGCCAAGGGCAAGCTCGCCCTCAGCCTCGTCACGGCCGTCGCCCAGTCTGAGCTCAGCATCGCCGCCGCTGTCTTTGGGGGAGCACCCTACACGACGACCATCTTCCCCAAACACCCTCATGAAGAGGGTCGCGGCGCCATCATACTTGAAGTGGAGGGTTCACCACCCACTCAGGCCGCGCGCGCGGGCAAACGTCTACCAGCCACGGGCCAGGGCCACGTTGCCCGCGGCGGAGACCTCCGCCGCGACCCACGAGGCCTTGCTGCAACAACCATCGGCCTACAGCCAGAGGTCGTCAAGACCCCAGGCCGGCAGCTCGCTGGCAAAGGAGCGCGGAAGCTGGAGCCAGGTGCCGGCCGGACTCTCAGACCACACGACCAACTCAGGGAGCACCTCCACCGAATGGAAGCGGATCCGAGGAGGCCGGGCGACCACGACACGCCTCCCCTCGACGCAGGGACTGCTCCGCCTAGGCGGCCCTCACCGTGGGAGGAGACGCCGCTGCGGCTGCCAAGGACGATGCCAGTCCTTGAAGGAGCGCGACCGCGCCCCTGAGGAGCCACAGTAGGGGTCACGGCGTCCTTACTGGGACGACCCCGCCCCCTTTTGGGCGGCGGCGAGCCGGGCTCCTCCTGGCGAGCCTTCGCCTTCTCCGCGGTCGAAAACCTCTTCGTTGGTGCCAAGGAACTACAACAACATGGCGAGGAGGAGGAAGAAGAAGTAGGCGGCGTGGATAAGGAGATGAGCAACGGGGGCTCCGCCCCTCTCTTCATTTATAGCTAGAAGGAGGCCAACCGCTAGACTCCATGATCGCAGGTAATGATGGTTTTCTTCTGCATGCAACAGGGTCTCGTCAAGTCAAACGGTTGCCGAGGTAGCATGGGGAAGCGGAGACGCCCACGTCCCATCGATCACGATGTGTCAATCAAGGCCGCAGGTGGTTGGGGCCCGCGGCGCTCCGCACTTGCCCTTTGGCTTCGCCTCGAAGCCAAGTCCGAGCACGCCTTTGGCCCGGGGGCTACTGTCGGCGTTCTGGGAAAGGGGTTGCCCGGACTTGCATGCCTACAACCCAGAGCGTGGCTCCACCAACGGCCTGGTACAGCCCGTCTTCAGCAGCAACAACTCAAGACCCTTGCAAGGGGCCAAGCCTCACGAGGCGGACGACAACAAGACCTCCCTGAGGGCAGCCTCACTAGGCTGGCTCCTGAGGAGCGGAGATATCTATGCAGGGAGCACCTCGCGAGGTTTACGTGACGTGACCTGGTAATCGAAGCCAGAGGATGAGTGGGAAGTAACCTGGTAATCGAAGTCAGATAGATTAAGAGGTTGACGAAACCAGCCCGCTTTAGGACAAGCACTGACAAGAAAATTAGAGACCTCTGAGCGGCGTTTCCGAACCGGACTGTTCGGTAAACCGGCGGAGGTAACTACCTGGACGCTGTGCCGGGTGGTGCGACGAGCTTCGTGCTGTTGGGTCTTCATAAGAAATTTGGGATCCAAATAAGCAAGAGGATGAGAAAATTTAACTTTCCGGTTTGCCTGGCGGATTTTTAGTGAAGGCAAAGGTTCTGAATCGGAAGAGAGAATAATTACCTCTGCAGCATCAGCATGACTGGCTTCGGCATCATCCTGACAAATATCATCATCAATAAGACGCATGAAAAATAAGCCAAGTGAGTCAAGCCCTACCTCAAGGTCCGGATTATCCACATCATCATCAGGGGCCGGATTAGAGGATGCAGTGGTTCTTTTCCTGTGGGCAGTCTTCTTCACAGCTTTAGTCTTTTGCCGGGTTGCTCTTTCCGGTTTGTCTAGTTTTTCTGGTTTCTCCTGCGGCAGTTTCTTGCTCCAAAACGGATCATTGCCCTGGTTACACCGACACTGATATTAAACAATGACCAGATATATCAATAACAGATTCAGCAAAAAGAAAAATCAAAGTCTTACAGCTGGCGGTTTGTTGGTGGCACAGAAGGGAAGCAGGTCAGTTTTAGCACAGATGTGTTCCGGTTCATTCAGCATTTTATTCACAGCCTCTGAGATTTCTTCATCGGTGAGCTGGATGTTGGAATGTCGCAGTGGGTCATCAACACTGCCAGTATACTCGCACATCAAACCGGAGCGCTGACTAAGGGGCAGTATGCTCCATGATATCCAACAGTGAGCGAGATCAACCCCTGTTAAACCGTTGGCCATAAAGGCTCTGAGCTTCGACAGTTGAGGAGCATATTTGCTTCTCTCCTGGGCAGTCAACCTTTGCGGAAAGGGGTGTGTGTTGCTGAGCCGTTCCGGACGAAAGCCAGGCAAGGGATTTTCACCAGCAGGGGAGGTGTCTTTGCAATAGAACCATGTTTGATTCCACTCTTTGGGGTGGCTGTGCAGTTTGGCGTGAGGGTATGTGACCTCTTTCCTTTTCTGAATTGCCACGCCACCCAACTCCGTATTGGAGCTGTCAGTAAACTCAGTACGGCGGTTTAGATGGAAAAGGTCTCTGAACAATTCCACTGTGGGCTCCTCTTGAAAGAACGCCTCACAGAGCACTTGGAAGTGACACATGTTTGTAACAGAGTTGGGGCCAGTGTCTTGTGGATGGAGTTGGAAATCGGCTAAAACATCCCGGTAAAATTTAGAACCGGGCGGCTTAAAGCCCCGGGCTAAGTGATCTACGAAAACGATGACCTCTCCTTCTTGAGGTGTGGGAGGGCATTCTTTGCCAGGAGCCCTCCAGTGGATGGTATCTTTGTTGCCTAAGGCGCCGATTAGGACTAAATCGTCCAGTTGAGCCTCTGTGACGCGAGAAGGAACCCAGTTGCACTCATATACTTGCTTGGCCATGATGAAATCTACTAGGTAGATGATCCCGGTTCAAAAATGCATTGGTTAAAGGTACATTGGTATGTGCAATGTTAAACTGGAGACAGATCTATCTAAACTGGAGTTTTATGAAGCCGCAACATCTGGCGGTTCAACAAGGGGACTAATGGTATATACCGGTTTGGCAATTTTTTCTACAAGGTTAAACCGCCTGATCTAAGCATTGAAACAGCTGAGATTGCGGATGGATAAGTATGCAGAAACAGATTTCACAAGATTTCTCTACAACATTGGATCTGAAGAAAGTTCAGAAAATAAGAAAAATATTCAAAAGCTCAAAGCAGAACAGTATTGAATCAATGGGCAGAAATATATGTGAGATCTATGGTCTTGGGCATGAAACTAAAGGCGGATACTAAAAGCTACCGCTACACAGAGTAGGGGTTCACAGATGCATCCAGGAGCTAGTATATGAACATGAACAGGTGATTAACACTGCAAGAACATGAAACCCTAGAACAGATCTATGTTGAGAAGAACAGAAGGCTTACCAGAGTTGAGGAAGACGCGGAAGGTTGCCCCGGTGCTCTGGTGCGTTCAGGTTGATGCAGCGGCCAAGGCTGGTGCAGAAGTTGACGGCGGCGGCGGAGCTCCGAGGCTGGCGACGCAAGGAAGACGAAGAAGAAAGGCACGAAGGGGAGAAAAGAAATGACCCTTCGGTCCTATTTATAAGGCAAAAGTACATGTGTCAGGCGCGACAATCAAGGGGCCACGAAAAGGAGTTGTCGCCTTGATTTCCGCAGATCTATTAAACAAGGAAGCATAATGGATAGCTTCGTTATGACAGGTGACGTCACCCCGGTTTACAACGACCAGAGAAGATGACATCACGGCGGTTCAACAAACTACAAGAAGATATTGAAGATGAAGATTTTTGCTAAAGGATTGATATGAACATGTTCAAATCAATCTGGGGCCTAATGTTGGGGATATTACTACTGGGCATAAACCGGCCTACCTGGGTCGGGTTAACTTCGTCAGGAGTTAAGTATGTTAAAGCCCAAGAAGGCAGATGAGGGCTCAAAGCCCATGGTCGGTTCAAGGCCTGTAGCCGTAAACCGGCGTTAGTAGTTAAACTTGTATTGTAAGTTAGGAATAGGTAGAGACCAAACCGGACACATCTATGAGCCGGTATTGGGACTTTGTGAACCGACGGGCGTCACCCGTGTATATAAGGGGACGACCCGGCGGCGGTTGAAGGAGAAGAGACAACTACTTGAGACATAGGCGAAGCTTGTTTGCTCCCTAGTCATGGAAACCCCATCAATTCCATCACAACTAGACGTAGGCTTTTACCTTCATCGAAGGGGCCGAACTAGTATAAACTCTTTTGTGTCCCTGTGTCTGCTTTAACCCCTTCAAACTAACCCGTTGCGATGGCTCCACGACTAAGTCCTTTCTCTAGGACATCTGCCGTGACAAAACCATAACAAATCCCGTATACAATTCCCTTTGTCAATCGGTACGTTAGTTGCCTGAGATTCGATCGTCGGTATCCCAATACCTCGTTCAATCTCGTAACCGGCAAGTCACTTTACTCGTTCCGTAATGCATGATCCCGTGATGAACTACTTAGCCACAATGAGCTCATTATGATGATGCATTACCGAGTGGGCCCAGAGATACCTCTCCGTCATACGGAGTGACAAATCCCAGTCTCGATTCGTGCCAACCCAACAGACACTTTCGGAGATACCTGTAGTGCACCTTTATAGCCACCCAGTTATGTTCTGAAGTTTGGTGCACCCAAAGCATTCCTACGGTATCCGGGAGTTGCACAATCTCATGGTCTAAGGAAATGATACTTGACATTAGAAAAGCTTTAGCAAACGAACTACACGATCTTGTGCTACGCTTAAGAATGGGTCTTGTCCATCACATCATTCTCCTAATGATGTGATCCCGTTATCAATGACATCCAATGTCCATGGTCAGGAAACCATGACCATCTGTTGATCAACGAGCTAGTCAACTAGAGGCTTACTAGGGACATGTTGTGGTCTATGTATTCACACATGTATTACGGTTTCTGGTTAATACAATTATAGCATGAACAATAGACAATTATCATGAACAAGGAAATATAATAATAACCATTTTATTATTGCCTCTAGGGCATATTTCCAACTGTCTCCCACTTGCACTAGAGTCAATAATCTAGTTCACATCACTATGTGATTGTAATGAATCCAACACCCATGGGGTTTGTTCATATCTTGCTTGTGAGAGAGGTTTATTAGTCAATGGGTCTGAACCTTTCAGATCCATGTGTGCTTTTGCAAATCTCTATGTCATCTTGTAGATGCATCTACCACGTGCTACTTTGAGCTATTCCAAATAACTGCTCTACTATACGAATCCGGTTTACTACTCAGAGTCATCCGGATTAGTGTCAAAGTTTGCATCGACGTAACCCTTTACGACAAACTCTTTTACCACCTCCATAATCGAGAAAATTCCTTAGTCCACTAGTTACTAAGGATAAGTTCGACCGCTGTCATGTGATCCATTCCTGGATCACTTTTGTACCCCTTGACTGAGTCATGGCAAGGCACACTTCAGGTGCGGTACATAGCATAGCATACTGTAGAGCCTACGTCTAAAGCATAGGGGACGACCTTCGTCCTTTCTCTCTCTTCTGACGTGGTCAGGTCTTGAGTCTTACTCAATACTCACACCTTGTAACACAGCCAAGAACTCCTTCTTTGCTGATCTATTTTGAACTCCTTCAAAATCTTATCACGGTATGTATTCATTTGAAAATACTATTAAGCGTTTTTGATCTATCCTTGTAGATCTTGATGCTCAATGTTCAAGTAGCTTAATCCAGGTTTTCCATTGAAAAACACTTTTCAAATAACCCTGCATGCTTTCCAGAAATTCTACATCATTTATGATCAACAATATGTTAACAACATATACTCATCAAAAATTCTATAGTGCTCCCACTCACTTCTTTGGAAATACAAGTTTCTCATAAACTTTGTATAAACCCAAAATCTTTGATCATCTCACCAAAGTGTACATTCCAATTCCGAGATGCTTACTCCAGTCCTTAGAAGGATTGCTGGAGCTTTGCATACTTGTTAGCATCTTTCAGGATTGACAAAACCTTCTGGTTGAATCACATACAACCTTTCCTCAAGAAAATCGTCGAGGAAACAATGTTTTGGCATCCTATCTGCAAGATTTCATAAATAATACAATAACCGCTAACATAATTCCAACAGACTCTTAGCATCGCTACAAGTGAAAAAGTCTCATCGTAGTCAACTCCTTGAACTTGTCGGGAAACATCTTAACGACATGTCGAGCTTTCTTAATGGTGACACTTACCATCATTGTCCGTCTTCCTTTTAAAATCCATCTGCACCCAACAGCCTTACGGCCATCAAGTGGTTCTTTCAAAGTTTATACTTTGTTTTATACATGGATCCTCTCTTGGATTTTATGGCCTCGAGCCATTCATCGGAATCCGGGCCCACCATCGCTTCTCCATAGCTCATAGGTTCAGTGTTGTCTAGCAACATGACTTCCAAGACAGGATTACGTACCTCTCTGAAGTAGTACACATCCTTGTCGACCTATGAGGTTTGGTAGTGACTTGATCCGAAGTTTCATGATCACTATCATAAGCTTCCACTTCAATTAGTGTAGGTGCCACAGGAACAACTTCCTATGCCCTGCTACACACTAGTTGAAGTGACGGTTCAATAACCTCATCAAGTCTCCACCATCCTCCCACTCAATTCTTTCGAGAGAAACTTTTCCTCGAGAAAGGACCCGTTTCTAGAAACAATCACTTTTGCTTCCGGATCTGAAATAGGAGGTATACCCAACTATTTTTGGGTATTCTATGAAGATGCATTTATCCGCTTTGGGTTCGAGCTTATCAGCCTGAAACTTTTTCACATAAGCATCGCAGCCCCAAACTTTTAAGAAATGACAGCTTAGGTTTCTCTAAACCATAGTTCATATGGTGTCATCTCAACAGAATTGTGCGGTGCCCTATTTAAAGTGAATGCGGTTGTCTCTAATTCCTAACCCATAAACGATAGTGGTAATTCGATAAGAGATATCATGGTATGCACCATATCCAATAGGGTGCAGTTATGATGTTCGGACACACCATCACACTATGGTGGTCCAGGTGGTATTAGTTGTGAAATAATTTCCACAATGTCTTAATTGTGTGCCAAACTCGTAACTCAGATATTCATCTCTATGATCATATCTTAGACATTTTATCATCTTGTCACGACGATCTTCATCTTCATTCTGAAATTACTTAAACCTTTCAATAATTCAGACTTGTGTTTCATCAAGTAAATATACTCAGCATCTACTCAAATCATCTGTGAAGTAAGAACATAACAATATCCACTGCGTGCCTCAGCACTCATTGGACTGCACACATCAAAATGTATTACTTCCAACAAGTTGCTTTCTTGTTCCATCTTACTGAAAACGAGGCCTTTCAGTCATCTTGCCCATGTGGTATGATTTGCATGTCTCAAGTGATTCAAAATCAAGTGAGTCCATACGATCCATCCGCATGGAGTTTCTTCATGCATATCTACCAATAGACATGGTTCGCATGTCTCAATCTTTTCAAAAACGAGTGAGTCCAAAGATCCATCAACATGGAGCTTCTTCATGCGTTTTATACCAAAATGACTCAAATGGAAGTGCCACAAGTATGTGGTACTATCATTACTATCTTATATCTTTTGGCATGAACATGTGTATCACTACGATCGAGATTCAATAAACCATTCATTTTAGGTGCAAGACCATTGAAGGTATTATTCAAATAAATAGAGTTACCATTATTCTCCTTAAATGAATAACCATATGGTGATAAACATAATCCAATCATGTCTATGCTCAACGCAAACACCAAATAACAATTATTTCGGTTTAACACCAATCCCGATGGTAGAGGGAGCGTGTGATGTTTGATCACATCAACCTTGGAAACACTTCCAACATATCGTCATCTCACCTTTAGCTAGTCTCTGTAGCCTTTTATTTCGAGTTACTAACACTTAGCAACCGAACCAGTATTTATTACCCTGGTGCTACTAGGAGTACTAGTAAAGTACACATTAATATAACATATATCCAAAATACTTCTGTCAACCTTGCCAGCCTTCTCATCTACCAAGTATCTAGGGTAGTTCTGCTTCAGTGACCGTTTCCCTCATTATAGAAGCACTTAGTCTCGGGTTTGGTTCAACCTTGGGTTTCTTCACTAGAGCAGCACCTGATTTGCCGTCTCATGAAGTATCCTTTCTTTCCCTTGCCCTTCTTGAAACTAGTGGTTTAACCACCAACAATTGATGCTCCTACTTGATTTCTACTTTCGCGGTGTCAAACATCGCGAGTTGCTCAAGGATCATCATGTCTATCCCTGATATGTTATAGTTCATCGTGAAGCTCCAATAGCTTGGTGGCAGTGACTATGGAGAACCATCACTATCTCATCTGGAAGATTAACTCCCACTCGATTCAAGCGATTGTAGTACTCACACAATCTGAGCACATGCTCAACGATTGAGCTTTTCTCCCTTAGTTTGCAGGCTTAAGAAACTTGTCAGAGGTCTCATACCTCTTGACGTGGGCACTAGTCTGAAATTCCAATTTCAGTCTTTGGAACATCTCATATGTTCTGCGACATTTCAAAAACGTCTTTGGTGCCACAATTCTAAACCGTTAGTATTACGCACTGAACTATCACGTAGTCATCAAAACGTGTATGTCAGATGTTTCCCAACATCTACAGACGATGCTCGAGGTTCAACACACTAAGCGGTGCATTAAGGACATAACCCTTCTGTGCAGTAATGAGGACAATCCTCAGTTCACGGACCTAGTCCGCATAATTGCTACTGTTAACTCTCAACTAAATTTTCTCTAGGAACATATCTAAAATAGTAGAACCAAAGCGTGAGCTACGACATAATTTGCAAAGACCTTTTGACTATGTTCATGATAATTAAGTTCATCTAATCAAATTATTCAATGAACTCCCACTTAGATAGACATCCCTCTAGTCATCTAAGTGATACATGATCCGAGTCAACTAGGCCATGTCCGATCATCACATGAGACGGACTAGTCATCACCGGTGAACATCTTCATGTTGATCGTATCCACTATACGACTCATGTTCGACCTTTCGGTTTTCCGTGTTCCGAGGCCATCTCTGTACATGCTAGGCTCGTCAAGTCAACCTAAGTGTATTGCGTGTGTAAATCTGGCTTACACCCGTTGTATGCGAACGTTAGAACCTATCACACCCGATCATCACGTGGTGCTTCGGAACAACGAACCTTAGTGTAGCGACCGTACCTCAAACGGTCCAATCTCTGTGCTCCGGTGTCATCCCTGGATCAGTAATGCTGACACCACACAGTACTTGAAGGATTTATAACAGAGTAGCAATCACACACTTATTACATCGAATGTCTCAAAAGAGAACTTATTACAATAAATATGGCTTAAGGCCATCTAATAACGATAACAGCGGAAGGCTTGGAAGATAAGTGAGTCCATCAACTCCAACGGCATCACTGAGTATAGAACCACGACCTAAAAGCACCTTACTCATCATCTGAATAGTCTGCAACATTAACGTTGCAGCCCGAAACGGGTCAGCACATGGAATATGCTGGCAATGTAACACATAGAGAGCAATGAAGGAATAAGACTATACTACATGCATATTTGGCTGGTGGAAAGCTCTATGGTTACAGTTTTGCGTAAAGCGAATTTTTCCCTACTGCAAATAAATACATTTTAATTAACTATCATGGTGGTTGTTGAACATTCAGAATGGTTGACATCATTCTCAATCCCAATTAAGTAACATCATTAAAACCCAACAAAATTAATTAGAGTAACATGATGAGATTCACATGATAATCCAAGTACTAGATACTCAAGATGTCCATAACCGGGGACACGGCTAACCATGATTAGTTTATACACTCTACAGAGGTTTGCACACTTTTCCCCACAAGACTCAATCTCCTCCGTTAGAATTCTCGCACTACATGATGTTTGAGAAATGGATGACCGAGACACAGTCTTTCAGAAGCGCTTGCACCTTACGAATTGGTAGACCGTACCAACCTACATCCCCTACATCTGCTAGTCTACCACTGTAAGAGTTCGCACGACTTAGTCAACTATGCTAGAGCCCATAGTAGCTTGTGGCTGCACACGGAAGTTTCTAGTATGAATAATCTCATGATCCCTTTGAGCCTGGGTGGCGGTCCAAAAAAATAGGCAATCGCTGGAAAACCCAGATGCCTCAATCCACCCAGATGTGTGTTTAAGTTGCCACCTTAGATAAACAATTATTTTAACAATCTCACATCTGTCTTGAATACACTCACCCAATCCACGTCTACTAGCAAAACATGGCATAATAAGGAAACGTATAAGTAAATCCCAAAGGTTTGAATATAAAACAGGTAATAGGTGCTACCTCATCTACTTCCCAAACCCACAATTTATTTAGATCCTAATCATGCAATGAGTGAGGGTTGATCTAATGCAATAAAAACTGGGTAATAGGAAATATGATCAAAGTGTTACTTGCCTTGCTGATGATCCACGAAACCTAGCGATTCGAAGTAGCAAGCGGCGCACTCTGGGTACTCTATCACAAACAAACAAGCATACAATAAGTACTCGACTAATGCACAGGTAAAACTCAAATAAGAGATCTCACCAGAAAGTTCAACTTAAGAACTCCGGTTGGCAAAAAGAATCAAATCGAACGAAGCAACGAAAGACAAACGGCAAAAGAAACAAGCTTCGTTTACTATTCTGGATCTAGGTTAAATTTTACAGAAGCAAAAACTTGTTTGAGTTGGTTAAATGGAAAGAGGGTTTCGAGACGATACTCCAGGAGCTTGAATCGCATGATTCCAATAAACAAGCGAAAAGTTATACTAGAACGAAAATCGGATCAGAAGTCGCGATCAGAAAAATCACAGATTTAACCCGAGAAAAGAAAAAACGACGAACAGATTAACGAACGAACGTTCGTTATCGGGATCTAAACGAAGAACGCATTCGTTAAAACGAACAAACGAGCAAACGCTGGCTAATGAACTAAACCAAGAAAAAACCGATCTATCTAAAAAAACGAATCTAAAAAAACGAAAATAAACCGGCAAAAACCAACGGTTTTCTAAAAAAACGGCGGGCGGTTCGACCTCGTCGGCGGCGAGTTCCGGCGGCGGCGGTGGCTAGGGTTTGCGGGCGGCGCGGCTTGGGCTGGGGTGGCCTGGGTGGCTCGCTATATAAAGCCCCGGCCAGGCGGAGTCCTTGCCGGACACGGCCCAAGGTCGGTTCGTTTTTTTAAATAATTACGCTCAGAAAAAAACAAAAGGAATACTAAACGGACTCCAAAAATCCCAAAATAAAATTTACCTGGCTTCTAAAATTAAGCCGCACAGGGTAAACATTTATTTGGGGCCTAAATGCAATTTTGAAAAACGCGCATTTTTCCTAAATTCAAATAAAATAGCAAATAAATCCAAAATAAAATGTATTTGATTTTATCATTAAATCCTCAATATTTCTTTATTTTGGGAAAGTCATTTTATTCCCTCTCTCATATTTTTATGATAGAAATAATTGAAGATAAAATAAATAAAATCAAATGATCCTATTTTCAAAATTTGAGAAATCTCAAATATAAAAATAACGAAATCCCCAACTCTCTCCGAGGGTCCTTGAGTTGCGTGAAATTTCTAGGATCAACCAGAATGCAATAAATATGATATGCAATGATGATCTAGTGTATAACATTCCAAATTGTAAATTTGGGATGTTACACTTAGCAACGGTGCACAGTTAGGGGGAACACAATTCTTGATATTTTAATGAGGGATCATCTTATTTATGCTACCGTCGTTCTGAGCAAATAAGATGTAAAAACATGAAAAACATCACATGCAAATCATAAAGTGACATGATATGGCCAATATCATCTTGCGCCTTTGATCTCCATCTTCGAGGCGCGGCATGAACACCATCGTCACCGGCATGACACCATGATCTCCATCATCGTGTCTTCATGAAGTTGCCTCGCCAACTATTACTTCTACTACTATGGCTAACGGTTAGAAATAAAGTGAAGTAATTACATGGCGTTTTCATTGACACACAGGTCATAAATAAATTAAGACAACTCCTATGGCTCCTGCCGGTTGTCATACTCATCGACATGCAAGTCGTGATTCTTATTACAAGAACATGATCAATCTCATACATCACATATATCATTCATCACATCCTTTTGGCTATATCACATCACAAAGCAAACCCTGCAAAAACAAGTTAGACGTCCTCTAATTGTTGTTGCATGTTTTACGTGGCTGCTATGGGTTTCTAGCAAGAACGTTTCTTACCTACTCAAAACCACAACGGTGATATGCCAATTGCTATTTACCCTTCATAAGGACTCTTTTCATCGAATCCGATCCGACTAAAGTGGGAGAGACTGACACCCGCCAGCCACCTTATGCATCAAGTGCATGTCAGTCGGTGGAACCAGTCTCACGTAAGCGTACGTGTAAGGTCGGTCCGGGCCGCTTCATCCCACAATGCCGCCGGATCAAGATAAGACTAGTAACGATAAGCAATTTGAACAAATCATTGCCCACAACTGCTTTGTGTTCTACTCGTGCATAGAATCTACGCATAGACCTAGCTCATGATGCCACTGTTGGGGAACATAGCAATAATTCAAAAATTTCCTACGTGTCACCAAGATCAATCTAGGAGATACTAGAAACGAGAGAGAGGGAGTGCATCTTCATACCCTTGAAGATCGCTGAGCAGAAGTGTTACAAGAACATGGTTGGTGGAGTCGTACACGCAGCGATTCAGATCGCGGTCGATTCTGATCTAAGCGCCGAACAACGGCGCCTCCGCGTTCAACACACGTACAACCCGGTGACATCTCCCGCGCCTTGATCCAGCAAGGAGAGAGGGAGAGGTTGGGGAAGACTCCGTCCAGCGGCAGCATGACGGCGTGGTGATGGTGGAGGAGCGTGGCATGCCAGCAGGGCTTCGCCAAGCACTGCAAGAGACGAGGAGGGAGAGGGGTAGGGCTGCGCCAAGAGGGGGAGAGACTCGTGTGTTGGGCAGCCCCAAAATCCCCACTATTTATAGGAGGAGGGGAGGATGGTGCACCCCCTCTAGGGTTCCCACCCCTAGGGGGGCGGAAGCCCTAGATGGGATGGAGGGGGCCGGCCAAGAGGGGGAGAGGGGGGGCGCGCCCTAGGGTGGGCCTTAGGCTCATCTGCGCCTAGGGTTTCCCCCCTTCTCCTCCTAGCTGCGCCTTGGGCCCTGGTGGGAAGCGCACCAGCCCACTCAGGGGATGGTCCCTTCCCACTCTTGGCCCATGCAAGCCTCGGGGGCTGGTGGCCCCTCCCGGTGGACCCCTGGAACCCTCCTGTGGTCCCGGTACATTACCGGTGTCGCCCGAAACACTTCCGGTGGTCAAAACCTCACTTCCTATATATTATCCTTTATCTCCGGACCATTCCGGAACTCCTCGTGACGTCCGGGATCTCATCCGGGACTCCGAACAACATTCGGTAACCACGTACAAACTTTCCCTATAACCCTAGCTCATCGGACCTTAAGTGTGTAGACCCTACGGGTTCGGGAATCATGCAGACATGACTGAGACAACTCTCCGGCCAATAACCAACAGCGGGATCTAGATACCCATGTTGGCTCCCACATGTTCCACGATGATCTCATCGGATGAACCACGATGTCGAGGATTCAAGCAATCCCGTATACAATTCCCTTTGTCAATCGGTACGTTACTTGCCCGACATTCGATCGTCGGTATCCCAATACCTCGTTCCATCTCGTTACCAGCAAGTCACTTTACTCGTTCCGTAATGCATGATCCCGTGACGAACTACTTAGTCACAATGAGCTCATTATGATGATGCATTACCGAGTAGGCCCAGAGATACCTCTCCGTCATACGGAGTGACAAATCCCAGTCTCGATTCGTGCCAACCCAACAGACACTTTCGGAGATACCTGTAGTGCACCTTTATGGCCACCCAGTTACGTTGTGAAGTTTGGTGGACCAAAATCATTCCTACGGTATCCGGGAGTTGCACAATCCCATGGTCTAAGGAAATGATACTTGACATTAGAAAAGCTTTAGCAAATGAACTACACGATCTTGTGCTATGCTTAAGATTGGGTCTTGTCCATCACATCATTCTCCTAATGATGTGATCCCATTATCAATGACATCCAATGTCCATGGTGAGGAAACCATGACCATCTATTGATCAACGAGCTAGTCAACTAGAGGCTTACTAGGGACATGTTGTGGTCTATGTATTCACACATGTATTACGGTTTCTGGTTAATACAATTATAGCATGAACAATAGACAATTATCATGAACAAGGAAATACAATAATAACCAATTTCTTATTGCCTCTAGGGCATATTTCCAACACTATTATGTTTTCATCAATATATGAGAGTTCTTGATCCTATCTTGCAAGTCTATAGTCACCTATTATGTGTTATGATCCGTTAACCCCGAAGTGACAATAATCGGGATACTTACCGGTGATGACCGTAGTTTGAGGAGTTCATGTATTCACTATGTGTTAATGCTTTGGTTCGGTACTCTATTAAAAGGAGGCCTTAATATCCCTTAGTTTTCGTTAGGACCCCACTGCCACGGGAGGGTAGGACAAAAGATGACATGCAAGTTCTTTTCCATAAGCACGTATGACTATATTCGGAATACATGTCTACATTACATTGATGAATTGGAGCTAGTTCTGTGTCACCCTAGGTTATGACTGTTACATGATAAACCGCATCCGGCATAATTCTCTATCACTGATCCATTGCCTACGAGCTTTCCATATATTGTTCTTTGCTTATTTAATTTTCCGTTGCTATTGCTATCATCACTACAAAATACCAAAAACATTACTTTTTCTACCTTTACCTTTTGCTACCGTTACCACTATTATCATATTACTTTGCTACTAAATACTTTGCTGCAGATATTAAGTTTCTAGGTGTGGTTGAATTGACAACTCAGCTGCTAATACTTGAGAATATTCTTTGGCTCCCCTTGTGTCGAATCAATAAATTTGGGTTGAATACTCTACCCTCGAAAACTGTTGCGATCCCCTATACTTGTGGGTTATCAAGACTATTTTCTGGCGCCGTTGCCGGGGAGCATAGATCTATTCTTTAGTCACTTGGGATTTATATCTGCTTATCATTATGAAGAACTTGAGAGATCCAAAAACTAAGATTTATCCGTCAACTACGAGGGGAGGTAAGGAACTGCCAGTTAGCTCTGCACTTGATTCACCTTCTGTTTTGAGTAAGCTTGCGACACCTAAACCTGCTTCTGCTATTCGTTCTGATATGTCACATGTTATTGATGATGCCACTTCTGCTATGCATGATACTTATGATGAAACTACTTCTATGCTTGATACTACTGTGCCACTTGGTGAATTTCTTGATGAACAACTTGCTAGGGTTAGAGAGAGTGAAAATATTGAATTTGATAATATTGATGAAAGTGATGATGAAGACTCTCTCTCTAATGAATATGTATCACCTGTTATTCCTAAGGGTTATGTTTTTGAAAAAGAAGCTGCTCTAGCTATTTTAGCTTGCAAAGATAGATAGGAACTTAAGAGGTTATTAGCTAAATGGAAGAAGCAATCTCTTAATGCTAGAATGAAACTTGACCCTACTTTTGCTACTTCACCTATCTGTGTTACCGATAAGGATTATGAATTCACTGTTGATCCTGATATAATTACTTTGGTGAATCTGATCCTTTTCATGGCTATGAATCTGAAACTGTTGTGGCACATCTTACTAAATTAAATGATATAGCCATCCTGTTCACTAATGATGAGAGAACTCGTTACTTTTATATCCTTAAAATATTTCCGTTCTCATTAAAGGGTGATGCTAAGATATGGTTTAATTCTCTTGATCCTGGTTGTGTGCATAGTCCCCAGGATATGATTTATTACTTCTGTGCTAAATATTTCCCCGCTCATAAGAAACAAGCTGCCTTAAGGGATATATATAATTTTGTGCAAATTGAAGAAGAGAGTCTCCCACAAGTTTGGGGGAGGCTTCTCAAGTTACTTAATGCTTTGCCTGATCATCCTCTTAAGAAAAATGAAATACTTGATATCTTTTATAATGGACTAACCGATGCTTCCAGAGATTACCTGGATAGTTGTCCTGGTTCTATTTTCAGGGAAAGAACACCGGATGAAGCTGAAATTCTATTGAATAATATGTTGACAAATGAAATAATTGGCCACTTCCTGAGCCTATTCCTAAACCAACTCTGAAGAAGAGATGTGTTCTATTTCTCAGTCCTGAAGATATGCAAGAGGCAAAGAAATCTATGAAAGAAAAAGGTATTAAAGCTGAAGATGTTAAGAATTTACCTCCTATTGAAGAAATACACGGTCTTAATTTACCACTTGTTGAAGAAACATATGATCTTAATCCATTACCTATTGAAGAAACTCATGGTCTTGTTAACCCGACACAGGTAGTAAAGGTAAATTCTCTCTATAGATATGATAAAGCTGAAATCCCATTTACTAAGTTTGCTAGCCCATGCTTAGATGAGTTTGATAAATTTATGGTTAAGCAAGAAGACTTCAATGCTTATTTTGGTAGACAATTGAAATACAATTCAAATATGCTTGAACACTTGGGTGATTATATGGCTAATGTCAAAGGTGAACTTAAACTTAGTAAACATGCTTCTATGGTTACCACTCAAGTAGAACAAGTACTTAAAGCTCAAAATGACTTGCTCAATGAATTGAATAGTAAGAAAATGATAATGCTGTTAGAGTTATGACTATAGGTGGTAAAATGACTCAGAAACCTTTGTATCCTGAAGGCCACCCTAAGAGAATTGAGCAAGATTCTCAGAGAAATAATATAGATCCACCTAGTTCTTCTAAAAGGGAGAAAAAGAAAAATGATAGGACTTTGCATGCTTCTAGTGAACCTATTGCTGAAACACCTGAGAATCCAAATGATATTTCTATTTCTGATGCTGAAACACAATCGGGTAATGAACCTGAAACTAGTGATAATGTTAATGATAATGTTCATGATGATGCTCAACCTAGTAATGATAATGATATAGAAACTGAACCTGCTGTTGATCTTGATAACCCACAATCAAAGAATCAACATTATGATAAGAAAGACTTTGTTGCTAGGAAACATGGTAAAGAAATAGAACCATGGGTTCAGAAACCCATGCCTTTTCCTCCCAAACCATCCAAGAAAAAGGATGCTGAGGATTTTGAGCGCTTTGCTGAAATGATTAGACCTATCTTTTTGCGTATGCGATTAACTGATATGCTTAAAATGAATCCTTATGCTAAGTATATGAAAGAAATTGTTACAAATAAGAGAAAGATACCGGAAGCTGAAATTTCCACTATGCTTGCTAATTATACTTTTAAAGGTGCAATACCTGAAAAACTAGGAGATCCTGGAGTACCAACTATACCATGCTCCATTAAAAGAAATTATGTTAAAACTGCTTTATGTGATCTTGTAGCCGGTGTTAGTGTTATGCCTCTCTCTTTATATCGTAGACTTGATTTGAATAAGTTGACACCTACTGAAATATCTTTGCAAATGGCTGATAAATCAATTGCTATACCTGTCGGTATTTGTGAGGATGTGCCTGTTGTAGTTGCAAACGTTACTATTTTAACGGACTTTGTTATTCTTGATATCCCTGAGGACGATAGTATGTCTATTATTCTTGGAAGACCCTTTTTGAATACTGTAGGGGCTGTTATTGATTGCACTAAAGGCAATGTCACTTTTCATGTTAATGGTAATGAGCATACGGTACACTTTTCAAGGAAACAACCTCAAGTTCATTGTATCAACTCAATTGGAAAAATTCCATCGATTATATTTGGAGGTTTTGAATTTCCTCTTCCTACTGTCAAGAAGAAATATGATATTCTTATTATTGGGGATGTGCATATCCCCGTTGAGGTAACATAGTGTTACTCGAAATTTCTCCGGTTCCATGTTATTCGGAATGAGTTCATTAACAAGACTTGATCAACCTTGTTAGTGGATTCCTTTTGATGAGCATGAGATGGATGAAACTAGAAGGCACAACCTTCTGTACCCTCCTTTTACTTTTTGTTATTTATATTAAATAAAATAAAAATAAGTATTTTCCATCTGTTATCTGAATTATCCGTGCAATATAAAAATACCCCAAAAATAAAAGTTCTCCAAATGCCCTGAAATTTAAATATGATTTTTTCTGGAATATTTGAGAATATTTGGCACTGAGAACACATCAGGAGGGGCATCCACCTGGCCACAAGGTTGGAGGGCGCGCCCTACCCCCCTAGGCGCGCCCCTGCCTCGTGGGCCCATGGTGACCCTCCTCCACTTATTCCTACACCCACACACTCCTTCCTCCCACAAACGCGAATATCCAGCTCAAACCCGAGTCCAAGCTCATTTTGCTGCCATTTTTGATGTAACATCCCAAATTTTCAATTTGGAATGTTATACATAGATCATTCATGCATATCATATTTTATTGCATTTTCGTTTCGCGATCCTCGAAATCCTAAGCAACTCAAGGACCCTCGGAGAGAGTTGGGGATTTTCCAGTTTTCGTATTTGAGTTTTATCAAATACTGAAACGAGGATTTTGGTTTTAATTATTTTTCTCTCCTAAAATATTTCATATTAAAATATATGAGAGGAGATAATATGACTTCTCTGAAATAATTGAAATATTGGAGGAAAAATATTAAAATAAAATAGTTGATTTTATTCGGGTTTTATCGCAATTTTAATTGCATTAGAAAAATTGCACGTCTTTCAAAGTTGCATTTTAGGGCCAAAGAAAATGTTCATCTCGTTCTAAATATTTTATTTAGACGGTAAAAATTTGTTTTGACATCTTTAGAATTTTATTTTATTTTCTAGGATTTCTTTCAGTTTCGGCAGAATTATTTAGAAAAAACAAAAAGTGCGCAGTGGCTAGCTGGGCCGAAGCCCAGCCGCCGACCCACTCCCCCGCGCAGCCATCTCCTTCCAGGAGACCGCCGCCGCCGCCGCCTCGGACAGGAGTCCGGCCGAGACTCCTCTTCCCCGCCGCCCTTGCCCCTCCTCCAAGCCGCCCCTCCCCCTCTTTAAATACCCCCCGGACCCCCGCCACCACCACCAACCCCGCAGCCCACCACCGCAGCGCCGCGCCGATGCCCTTGCCGCAGCTCGTCGCCACCGCTGCAGCGTCGAAGCCGCCGCCCCTCGCCACACTGCGCTGCCGCCACCCCGCTGTCGCAGCCACGCCTCTTGCTGGAGCCTTGCCAGAGGTAACGCGCCGTTCATCGCTGCTGGTTTTTTTAGAAAACCGATTCATTTTTAAGGAAAAAACCCTAGTTCGTTTTTTTAGATTGGTTTACCGGTTTTCTCGGTTTACCTATTTCGCGGGCGTTCGTCGGTATGTTTGATTTAATGAATGGTTTTCGCTCGATAGTTACAGACAACGAACGTTCGTTCGTTAGCCCGTTCGTCAGTTTTCTTTTTCTTGAATTTTTCTGCGATTATTTTCGATCGCGATTTCTGATCCAATTTTCGTATTAGTTTATCTTTTCGCTCGTTTGTCGGAATCAAGCGATTCAAGCGCCTAGATCTTCGTCTCGAAACCCTCTTTCCATTTAACCAACTTGAACGAGGTTTTGCTACTGTAAAATTTGACCTTAGTCCAGATTAGTAAACGGATCTTGTTTCTTTCGCTGTTTGAGTTTCGTTGCTCCGTTTGATCTGATTCTTTTTGCAAACCGGAGTTCTTAA